>NW_027069476.1:749635-944483 GCF_002906115.3 Quercus suber
TTTTTTTTTTTTTTTTTTTTTTTTTTACTGTTACTCAATAGATCATAATAACTTATTGCATTTAACCTTTTTTTACCTTTTTTCATTAAGTTTTTTTTTTATTTATTTTACTATTACCTAATAAATCATAGTAACTTATTTTTACTATTATATAAATTTAGCATTTTTTACCTCTTTTTATTAATTTTTTTTTACTCTTACCCAATAGATCATAGTAATTTATTTTTACAATTATATTGATATGAGTTGTTCTTGACAATTAGACCAATTAGACCAAAAGTTATTCACTATAAAATTGATTACCTTTTAAAAGTAGACCAAACCTTATGAAAAACTTAGGCCCAGTTCTTACTTTACATATTAGACCCAAGTTTGACCATTCCCACATGTAAATTAAAGCAAAAATTCTTACCTTCTTACAAACTATCTTCTTCCTCCCCCACGTATGAATAATACTTCTAGAAAATCTCATTCTCAAGAAATATCTCTTCATTTTTCCCCAATTTCAATTCAATATGCTTTTGTCTATTAATAATATTCTATGCAATTTATGCAAACAAATTCTCTGTCATTGACCAGTGCAACAAAAATATATATAAATCTTGAAATACCTCAGGTTGCTGAAATAATTGACAAGTGCATATTTCTAAAATGAGTTGGGTTCAAGTTACACCTGGTGTAACTTTAAGTGATGTTACACCACTCAATATTTTTTAATTGGATGCGAATATTGACAATTCCACATTTAGATTACATTATCTTCATATATTTTCCATGCTTACGAAATTCCAAGGTAATCAAAGATTAATAACCATGTCATCGATCAATTGTTAAAATTCAAGTTTTTGTAGTTTAAAATGATGAATAAAAGATGAGCTTATAGATCAAATGGTAAATAACATCTGATTGATATAAAAATTAGCATGCATGTTAAGAACATATAAAACATGTAATTCAACGGTTAGATTTTCAAAAGATTAATTCAATAACAAGTTATTAGGTGGTGTAACATTGCTTAGAATTACACCAGGTGTAACTTGAACCTAACTCTTCTAAAATTTATAATAACAAAAAAGTCTAATAAAGAGCATATACTATCTCACAAAATACCATTAACTTAATATTTTCTTTTAAAAAATTCAATGATAGGAATGGTAAAAAACATGATCCTATACAAGAAATACCAAAAATACATGCAAAACAATTTTCATAGGAGGATTTATCTTTAAATAATATGAAGATAATAGTAAAGATAAAATGCATTGAATGAGATCCTACGAAAAAGGTTTGTTAATTATTTCAAATTATACTTATCATTTATGTATAAAAATAATAATAGATCATATTATTTACATTAAAAAAATACATATTAATTTCAAAGTTCATTACAAGATGTGAACTGCTAGGGTATTGCAATAATAAGAACATTGATACAACAATGGGTTGGTATTACATTTTGTGTGTACTTTGTGAAAGGAATGTCAAATTACAAACAAGATCATTTTGGTGTGCAAAATGTAAAACAAAAATAAATCTTTCTATCCCAAAGTTAGAGGCACTCACATTAACTACATACTCTCCAAATATTTATAATATATTTATCTCACTATAACTACTATATATATACCATTGCAAACTACTTTAGATACTTTAGATATAAGATTCAAATTGAAGTTTTTAATGCAACTAACAAAACAAAGTTTGTGATATTTGATCGAGATGCCAAGAAAATCCTGAATAAATCTAGATCGAGATCTTGCTGAAAAATAAACTAAAGTACAACTTATTTAAATTATTGTAAAAATATTGATATTGGAGAAGGAAACTCATGTTATTTGAAAAAAAAAAAGTAGGAAAAAAAATGGATCTCTCTACTTCATTTGAATGAATTCAATCTAAAAGACGGTTTTGAAAATTATATAGTTGCTAAGATTTTTGATGCGCCTTCAAATGATAAAAAGGTATGGAAGAAAAAAAAAACACAATTTAACATGCTATGTTAATTCTTTTTGCTGCACTATTCCAAAATTAACAAAAATAAAAAATTTACAAAAAACTGTCACATCATTGAAATTTAATATAAATGCAAATTCCTATGAAAAATCTTACGACAAAGTCTAAATTTTTAAGATTTAATCAAGAATCTCTCGGTGCCAATTCATTAATAATTAACACAAATGATACAACAAAATGAAAAAATGATGAAAGCTCAAAAATTGAACAAATATGGACGGACTAAATTTCAAATGTTGAAGATGGAGAAACTGATAATGACAACAAGCATCACCATACCACAATAACAAAGCATTGAAGAAGAAAAAAAATCCATAATGAAGCTTTTTATTCCATCACATAATAAAAATCAATAATATAGAATGAATTAATATGCTTTTATCAACTTTTATAATACAATATTACTCCAAGTTGTTTTCATTATTGCTCATTACTTGAACAAAATAATTATAATAGATATATGTGTGCAATTTATAATTGTTACTTTTTATGATGAACTCATTACTAACAAAGTTTTATAATAAATATGCTATAATATATGTATAGTATTTTCCAAAAACAAATTTACATAAAACATTATAACATTATCCGTGCATCGCACGAGAAACTTACTAGTTTTTTTTTAAAAGTAGTACTTGCAAAAGATTTAGTAAAAGCACCACAAATTCATACCAATATTTGGTCCCTTTGGGTATAGCTGCCGCACTCCTTGTTCTTCCAAGGTTGGAGGCACATCATCGGTCTAGACAAAACATTGGAAAAATTATCATGGAAAAATAGAATAATGATAGAAGCCTAATAATTCAATCATAATATAAGCTCAATGATTTCATCAAATCCAAGCTTTGGACTTAAGACCTACAAACTCAAGATATTGAAACCACCTTCCCCGTTTACGCATTTTCAGGAAATCCTCTTCACTTTCTATTGTTACTTGCGAGCAAACAGGGGATACATTCTTCAAATTGTTAAATACAAACAATAGTTCAGCACAATTAACTTTCTCATCAAAACTCTATGACTAAACATTACACCTAAAAAAGGCAGGACCGATAATTCGAAACTAGGATATTCACATGTATTTTGCAAGAAAGAATAATAAAAAATAAATAAAAGGGAATTCTCACAGTGTAGTTGCTTCCAAAACAAACATAAGCCCCTTCAATAGGAGGGGGAGGCTCAGGAGCGGACTTTGGGTTTTGTAAGTAATCTGTGTATAGTCTGTAATTCGGTGGTGGTGGTGGGTCCGTAGCTGTTGCCATTAGAAGCTCTTTCTAACCAAACCCTAAACATCAAACAAGTTCATGACAAATATAAATTCAATTGTCAAAGATAAAAATAAAAAATAAAAAATACAAGTTAAACCAGCATGAATTCTTGATTTAAAGGTTTTCCAATGCAACAATTCATGTCCCCCATTTTTTCTAAGCAACCAAACAACAGGAAATCTAATGCAACAGTTTTTTTTCTCTCTTCTTCTTCTTTTTTTTTTTTTTTTTTTTTAATCAGACAGTAGGAAAATCCAACAACTAAACCTTAGTCCCAATCTTGTTTTGGATTAAATATGGTACTTTAATAGGTTATTTAGGGTCGGCCACATATATTATTATTTTTCATTCTATTCTATCTAAAGTTATAATCTACGTTACTTCTTTAATTGAGATGTCTATTTATGTTATATTTGGACTTCATGTACCAAATCCAACAACCCCTAAAAGAAAGAGGTTAACTCCAAAACTTAACACATACCTAAGCTTGTAGACATAGCTATACAACAGTCACTGTAAGCTGACAGCTGCATTGAATTTGAATCAGATAAAATTATTGTAGAAAAAGGGATATATAAGTAAAGAAAACGAATCTGAAAATTTGAAAAGCATAGAATTAGAGAGATTGAAACTCAAAAGACAGGGACACGAAAATGAGAGAGAGAGGCCGGAAGTACCTGTTAGAGTATTGAAAAGTTGTGTAGTTGAATTCTTCTTCGCTGATCCTAGTTACTCTGTTTCCCACTGATTCCAAATCCAAATCTATTTCTTTATTTATTTGTTGGGCCAACCGGGGATTTGGATTTGGAAATCCATGTTTCCAAACGGGCTTTTTTATACTTACATTATTAACTTCGGAAAAACTAGGGGTTTACATTTCCGTACTTTTCCCTCTCTCTCTCTCTCTCTTTCGAGATCGGCTATTCTCAGCAAATGCAGTAGCTTCTTCCTCTCTTCCTCAGGTTCTCACTCTTGTTCTTTACTCTTCTTTTTTTCTTTCCTTCCAGTTATTCTCTGTTTGGTTTATAAGAAAAAAGCCAAGGAAAGAAAAAAAAAAGTGAATTTTTCATTTCCTTGCATTGTGTTTTCCTGCGAATTCTCGGGAATCAAACAATGGAAGATAAGGAAGCAGAAAAAGCGAGTCAGATGAGGAGGATATTCGTGGGAGGATTGGGGGAGAGCGTGACGGCTGAAGATTTGCAGAGGTTGTTTGGGTCACTGGGAGTGGTTCAGGGACTTGATATTGTCAGATCCAAGTCTCGCAGCTTTGCCTATATCGATTTTTCCCCTTCTTCCCTTAAATCCCTTTCCAAGCTCTTCAGCACTGTAAGAAAAAAAAAACACTATCAATCCTTTTCATTCCTCTTTATTATTACTCGACGCAAATTAGTTTTTGACGTGGCAAGTTTTAAACCTCGACGACATGAGATTTTACTAGTTGAGCTAATTGATTCCTACAATTTAGTTTGGAATAGGAATTTGTTTATGTTGTTAAGTTGAATTCATTGCAAATACAAGATCAACTTTTTAACTTGCACGGAATACAGCCATGCTTCCCCATGTGGGATTTTGTAGGGTTTGATTTGTTGAGTATGCATGATTAAGACTAAGCTCTCCATTTACATGTGCATACAACAAGCCATTTTGTAATGTGTAGATACAAGTATAGAACATTGTGTCTCCAATCCATTAACAACAACAACAACAACAACAACAACAACAATAACAACAAGTCTTAATTCCAAAATTTTGGGGTCAGGTATGGATCCTCAACAGATTAGTTAGGATCAGTCGTATGTATTTTTTTTTACACACGCATCCAATGCATCTTGACCCCACAGCCATGACCTCTAGCTAGAACTTAGAAGGGAGGAGGTGCCAGCTGAGCCAAAGCTCAATGGCTCTCTGACCCATGTCTATATCAGAACTTAGATCCCATAAGTCAGATTTTTTTTGTGCACAATTGCTCTTGGAAATACTTTAACTGGTGACAGATAAATGTTGTTTTAGGATGAACCATTCAATTGCAAATTTTGGGTGCATAATATGGAAAATGGAACAAGTTGAAGAGAGTCAATGGCTCTAAGAACAAAAGAATAACAAAAGCGTTAACTTACCACAGTCCCATGGCACTCCCTGTTGTGGATTGTCAACACTATTCTTTGTTTCTCCAGTGTACTTATATTGTAATAGATATTGTATCCAATGGTGCAGAAAATAAAATAACAAAGTTGATGCAAAACTTGGAATTACAGTGTGTTACGCTGTAGCAACATAATAATCTAATGCCTTCAGTGGGAGATAATGGTAAAATATCTGAGTAAAGCAGGGCTCTAGCGCCTGCTACATGGACGTGAATGAAATCAAGTTGTGTATTTAGTTACCTGCTATGATGTGTTATCTTGGTCTCTCTTCCTCCAAAAACAAGGGGAGAAGGATGTGGTCACAGGTTCAGTCCTGTACAGGTCCATCATGAGAAGCTGGAACTTCTCTTTTCCTTTTCTTTTTAACATGTGCTGGATTTTATTGCCTACACTGATCCCCTCTATGCAACTACACAGTATAATGGGTGTGTCTGGAAGGGAGGGAGGTTGAAGCTTGAGAAGGCTAGAGAACATTATCTTGTCCGTTTGAAACGAGAGTGGGCAGAACAAGCTGAACTTGCAAGTAGGGAACCTAATAACGGTTTTGATGTGAATGAAGACATAGCCTCTTCTAACAAGCCTAAGAAAGACCTTAATTCAGAAACAAAGCAACTTCGGATTTACTTTCCCAGCTTAAGAAAGGTGAATATGGATCTGATATGTATGTTTTGATTTTCATTTGCACAAGTTGATGTGTCTCATTTTCTCTTAGCGTATATACAATTTTATGTGTCTATATATTGTCAATTCTCATTTGCGCTCAACATCACTGCATCAAAACAACTGGGATCAAGCATTTGAATGCACTGTTGCTTGAAACTGTGCCTTTGCATGGTTATGTATGAATCTGTTGTGCAGGTGAAAGTATTGCCATTAAGTGGAAGTGGCAAACACAAATACAGTTTCCGAAATGTTGAGGTTCCTCCTCTCCCAATTCATTTCTGTGATTGTGAAGAGCATTCTATTGATCCTCACCCTGCAAAAGAAAAACAAGCTAATGATCTAGAAGCACAAAGTGGGGGCATGAATGAGGAAGAGATTAACATAATGAATTCAGTGATGAACAAGCTCTTTGAAAGGGAAAAGGTATCGGATGCTGCACATAGTGGAAATGGACAAGCCAAGGAAAGAGATAATTCTGCCAAATTGATTTCTGGCTTGCAATTTGATGAGAATGAAGCAGACTCTGAAATGGATGAAGATAATCTCATAATTAATGTGGTGAAAAGGAAAAACAATAGGATGGATTTGTTAGGTGTCCAGGAAAAGGAGCAAATTTCTGAAAATCAGGTAGATTTTTAAGGTTCAATTTGTAGAGTATAATTGTTTTTTCCGTTTTACTTATACTGATGATCCCTATACTTTCTGCCTTTCTGGCCTAAATTTCTCTATCTGTATTGGACTCCCAGGACTTCAGTGGCAAGCGAACTTCCAAGGATAGGCAAAATCAGAATGCGCTCAAAGAGCAGAAAAGGAATACTGTACCTCCTAACAAGAAGAGGAAATCACTCAATCAAGAAAGTGATGAAAATGGATCGCTCTCTTCTATCACTAGAGGCAAGGGGAACTTAAAAACCCATTCAGATGAATCAGCTGTATTGGGAGCTCAACTGGCTGAACCAGAATCTCGTATCCAACAATCAGCTCCTGTTGTTTCTTGGTCTCAGAAGTCTTCATGGAGAGCTCTTGTTGGTGATCAGAGCAACACTTCATTCAGCGTCTCACATATCTTGCCAGGCATTGCCTCTAGCAAGGAACAGCAACCAAAATTTGACGGTTCATCTGTGCCTGACTCCACTGTCAGCAAAAAATGACAACTTAGTAAGGCATGGAGATCACTTGGAAAGTCATTCAAGTGAAACAATTAAAGAGGTCACAGAAACTCAGCCCGCCAAACCTAGGGCAGCTTCAAGTAATTCTGGCAGAGGTGCTGCTTGGCTCCAGAAATCCTCTTGGACACAATTGATTAGTGAGAATAACAATAGTTCATTTAGCCTTGAACAACTTTTGCCTGGTATTTCTTATGAAAAGCAAGTGCAAGCAAAGCCCAATAGTGTGGACATTGTTGATTCCACCAACACTGAGCACAGTGATTTAAGGAAAGATGATAATAGTGAATTGCCTGGAAATGGATCTACTATTTTGGTAACTGGAAAGGACGTTAGGAGTACTCCAGAGAGACATCAGCAGACTGTTGTGGGTAATAATGAGGCCCCTTCTCCAATATTTAAGAGAAAACATGATTCAGCACCAAAGCTAACATCTAATAGGACTATTATAATTGGTGAAACTTGTTCTTTTATGAGAAGTGCTGCTTCTCTGAAAGAGTGGTCAAAAGCTAAGGCTGCAAGTGGATCACTCAAGAGAAAAAGTGGTGAGAAATAGATGCTTTCAGTGCATTTGGAGTTAGGTTTTAAGTATAAGGTGTTTGACATTGCCATCAAATTTAAGAGCACTGTCCTAACTTTTGCTTAATTTTGGGGTTTTACTTTGGATCAGGCCTCTTTGTATGTACTTTTGTTTCATTTTCTATCTGTTTTGTTATGGTGCGGAAAGGAAGTATATTTACTATATTATGTTCTGAGTGTTCACATGATGTTACTTAAAGCAGACAGCTGAGAAGCATTTCAAGGAATTCTCTCTTTCTTGTACTTGTAATTTTCTTGTTATCATTAGGGGTGAAAAAAATAAAAAGAGAAGTATTCTATTGTTCTATAAAGAGGGCAGCCTTTTACAGAGCAGTCAATCAATTTTACAACTTTCACTTACATAAATCGATTGAGAATCTCAATTGAAGGAGATAAATTTCGTACATTCTTTTTTCCTTCTCATCTCTGCTCATCTAAATAACTTTTTAAATTTTTTTTTGATAAAAATTTTGGTACAACTTGTGCATAATATATTTACATGAAAAGGCCCTCCAACCCTACTGGTTGAAGTGGTTAACTTTTATTTTTCTGTACTATTATCAACTATGGTGTTGATGAAGCCTTTTTGGGGCTTTTTATTGTCGAGGCCGCTTTTGACCACTTAACTATTCAGATTCAATAGAATTGGAGTCAGAGGGTTTATGCTTTGACAGTGAAGATGAAGAACTGTCGGTTTTAGACTCTACTTGTCTTGGAGGGGAGGCACGGGCAGGAATTAAGGGAGCCCCAACTTTCTCTTGTTCATCCTTGGGCCTCTTGTGTTGATAATTAGTCTGCAATAACTTCAAATTACTCATAATGTTATGATTTGCAATTCAGGAGTTTCATTAAATCAGTCATCCAAGGTTTTCTACCTGGGATTGCATTGAAGTTATTCCTTATCTTTCTGCCAGCTATATTGATGATCATGTCTAAATTTGAAGGATTTAATTCTCTATCATCTCTAGAGAGGAGATCGGCCTCTAGATATTATCCTTTCAACTTTGTAAATGTATTCCTCGGGAGCATAATTGCTGGAAGTGCATTTGAATAGCTAGATTCATTTATTCACCAATCAGGAAACGAGTATGTTGTTCTCAAATGTGTGCCATTCCCTTAATTGCTCAGTGTCTCTTTTTCTTGGCAATGCAAATATATTTGTATATGGGTGCATGTGTATGCTAGTGCTCTGTATATTGTATATGCATGCTTGAGTATTTGAGTATTAAATGATATGTTAACTTGTAACTTTCTAGGAAAATTTTGTGGCTCTATGAAGTCTGTAGATATCTATGAAAATTGATCCCTTCTGCACAAAATAGGCATTTTACACGTAAGACTGTAAGCTTTTAAATAATAAATCTGTAGAACCATAGAGGCTGAAGATGATATCTGATAAATAGTGACTAGCAGAATCATATAATTGAGTCCCAGTTGGCATTTAATGGTGAATGCTGTATTAACTGGTAGAGAATAATGTCATTAGGATTTAGGCATGGATTAGGATATCCCATAGCCACATGATGAGTATCTTGGTGTCTGTACTTATAAAGAAAAACATGATGAGTACCTTGGTGGGTATTATTTTGCTTCTTTTAGTCAACGAGGACAAGACATTCCACTGTTTTTGTTTCTCTTCAGCAATTTGTAACATATGTTGCATGTTCAGGGTTTTTTTTTTTCTTTTTTTTTCCTATTATTATTATTATTATTATTATTATTATTATTATTTATAACAAAAGTTAAAATTGTGGAAATGTTTAACTATATAATTACATAATCTACAACCATTTATCAAGTATTGACCATTCATCTATCAAACTTACATAATTTAGGTTAAATAGACTAGTTCATGACTTCTAATTTTTGGGCAATTTAAGTTTCTATCTTAGAATTAGATTTTATAAAATTAGTATATTTGTTGTCAGCTTGTGGGGTCAGCTTGTGGAGATACATTAGAAGTGGCTGGTTGAACTTCTCTAAACTCCTTGTTTATGATGTGGGGGATGGTACTAGAGTGAAATTTTGGAAGCATGTGTGGTGTGGGGATTGTACTCTCCAAGAGGCCTTTCTAGAGCTTTACTATCTTAGTAGGTCAAAGGATTCCTCAGTGGCTGAAGTTATGGGTTGGTCTGCTGAGAGGTTTCACTGGAATGTGCAATTTTGTCGTCCACTACAAGATTGGGAAGAAGAAGCCTTTGACCAGTTTATGGGGTTGCTCTATTCTTCGTCAATGCGGGGGTTTGGCCCAGATAAGGTTTGTTAGAAGCCTGCAAGGAATAGAGGTTTTGAGGTTAGAGGTTATTACAGCTCCTTCTACCCTCATAATCTTGTTTCCTTTACATGGAAAATGATATGGCAATCGAAGGCTCCTCCAAGGGTAGCTTTCTTTTCTTGGTCTGCTTCCTTAGGTAAGATCTTAACTAACAGACAACCTTAATAAAAGACGAGTGATAGTGCTTGATTGGTGCTATATGTGTAAGAGGTGTGGGAAGTCGATGGATCATCTCCTACTTCATTGCTACATAGCTTGGGAGTTGTGGTCTTTGGTTTTCTGCTTGTTTGGTATTCAATGGGTTATGCCTCATACTGTTTTTGAGTTGTTTGAGGCTTGGCAAGGAAAGTTTGCACGACATCGTCACATTGATGTTTGGAAATTAGTGCCTCACTGCTTGATTTGGTGCATTTGGCGTGAAAGGAATGCTAGAAGTTTTGAGGGTTGCAAACGCTCTTTGCTGGAGATTGAGTCTTTTTTCTTACACACTCTCTTTGAATGGAGTGTGGTTTTTTCTCATTTTTCTTGTTCTTCCTTTTCTATTTTTCTTGACCGTTGTTCTTTTGTTTCTTGATTTGTGCCCCCATAGTACATCCCCAATGTACTCGGCTTGGCAATCTTTTTATTATTAATAATATTCTTACGTTATTTATCAAAAGAAAAAAAAGTATATTTGTTGTCATTTTGGCAGGATTCCTAAAACAATAGGCGTGGCAATTCCAATGAGAGCAACTTTCTTCATAACTTATATTATGGTTGATGGATGCGCTGGTATAGCTGGGGGAAATTCTAATGTTGAAATCTCTTATAATGTATCACTTGAAGAATTTCTTTTTGGTGAAGACAGAAAAGGATAGGGAGGAAGCAATGGATCCAGGAAGTCTTGGTTTCAACACAGGAGAACCCCGTATACAATTCTATTTCCTACTGGGCCTTGTGTATGCTACAGTGACACCTATTATACTTCCTTTCATAATCAGTTTCTTCGGCCTGGCTTATGTTGTATTCTGTCATCAGGTACAGAGTGGTATTTTTCATTATAAAATTTTATGCATAAAGGACAATATAGGGTTTATGTACACATGCTTGTGACTATGGCAATATCAATCCAATGCATCAAATTGTTGAAGGCTTTTTAAGAAAAATTGCTAGGGAGGTGTACATTCAGTGCTTGCTGCCCATTTGTGTAGAACAATAATTAAATGTGTAAGACTTGTGCCTTTTTAGGTTGAAACAAGTAAACAACAAAACCTTTTTTTTAACCCAAAATTTGGGACTAAGGCTTTGTTTATTGTTATTATTGTAGTAGAAGCTACTCATTTAACTAGCTAAACTTAAACCTATGGGAGAGCAACCAAAGTTTGTATCCAAGGGAAATTTTTCTATAGAAGAGTTTGTCTCTGAGAAAAAAAGAAAAATAATAGAAATAAATTGTATTTTTAACCTTGTCTTTTTTTCTTTTCTTTTTTCTTTTTCCCTCTTGCCAACAATGAACCAGCTTCACCTAATTTTAACTGTATATTCCTTTATGTCTTAACCATAAAAGTCATACATATTGACTCATCTTCTCAACATCTTTTACGTATAGCACATATGGTGTGTGCTTATAGATAAAAATATTGCAGATGACAATATCTGACATATGCATTCCTGGTTATGAGAATTAGGTTTTCTCTTGAAATTCAGTTCTTCCTAGATGTGTTTTTTTTTTCTTTAATTACTTCCCTTCATGACAAATTTATTTTGTTTGTTAGATCTCTGTACAACCTACTCAACAGGTTTGCTTATGTGCGTGTGTGGGTATTCAGTATTTAGCATAGCAATATATAATGTTAGTAAGATACCTTTCTTTCTGCCATATCTTACATCTTACTTTTGAAAATGCAGATCATAAATGTTTATAACCAAGAGTATGAGAGTGCTGCGGCATTTTGGCCTGATGTCCATGGGCGTGTTATAAGTGCGTTGGTCATTTCACAAGTGCTTCTAATGGGACTGATGAGCACAAAAAAAGCTGCCCAGTCAACCCCATTTCTCATTGCACTTCTAATTCTAACCATATGGTTCAATAGGTTCTGCAAAGGCCGATATGAAGCAGCATTTGTTATATATACACCACAGGTTTGTTGAACTTACAAGTTGCAAAGTCGATGTTGCATTATTATTTAAAATTATTGCATGCATTCTGACAGAAACTCCTTGGCATGCCTGTCTTCATTGTGGTGATTTACATTCTTCTTTCCCCAATATGTGATAGTTATGTCTATAATTCCTGTAACTACTTAATACAACTGTGGATTAAGTCTTATACCTGGAAAGATATGGTGAGTGTCATGCTTTGGTCTTTGATATGGAAGATGCCTATGTCTGTGTGAATGCATCTGTTAGTGGATGTTTTTTTGTGTATCATCTTAGTCATATGTGACAATTACTAATTAAATTTATTTGGTATTGTTTTAGTTAAACATGTGATCTTATATGATTGAGGTGTACTTTGGGTTGAAGCTGAATATGTTTTAAGCTATGGAGCAATAATCTAGTATTGAATTTGTGGAACCTTATAGAGGCAGCCCTCGTTGCTGCTAAATCTGATTCCACTGTGTCTTGAATCTTTACTCTTTTCTCCAAGGAATTATACATCTTCACTCAACGACGTAATGATCAAATTCTCTTGGGTAGATTAGATATGTTATGACCTAGATTCTGAAGATCTCTGATTTTTTGTGTAGCATAGACCATGAATATGCTTAATCATGAAAAAAAATTCTTATAAACATGGCTCTCATCTGGTGTGAAGCTTTAAATGCATAAAGCTGTCTTGTGGGAGTGAGCATTGAGGCATAAACCCACTTTCTGGAAGCTTTGAGTCTGATATCCAATATGTATTAGTATGATTAATTCATGTTTCATGTCAAGAGTTTATCGATTAGAACCATGTTCTCTAGGCTTATAACATCACAACCTTAACAAAACATGATCATATCCTGGTTCTAGCTTTAGATAGACTTAGAGATTTAGTGGCTGTTTCTATTAGCCAGGGGAAATATGCTTCAGAACAAAAATTGAACTTTGTATCAGTCTACATTTTTTTATAAGATTTATAAAAATAGAGAAATGGGTATAGAACCTGAGACCTCTACCCCCATTAAGGCTTTGTATCAGTCTTACATTATCTAGAATACTAGTGTGGCAATGGGCTTGAGTCTGTTAGTATTTATTGTATTAGTATGAGAATGCGTTGTGAAATACTGCAATGACCATATTTCTTGTTTTTGAGTGATATTTCTCGTTCCAAACACCCCCGCCCCCCTTTTTTTTATAGTTCTTGAATAATATATAATCATCATCTATGTTTTATATTGACCATTATTGTTCCTTGATTCTTTGTACTCATTTCAGGTTTCCTTTTACACTATCTTTTACTTAACCAAAAAAAAGAAGAAGTGATATTGGTCATTATTGTCAAACAGAAAGCAAATTTTCAGTTCTATTTATTTCTAATGACAAGGAAGCCTGCATTTCTGATTTGTTGGGACATCAGGAGGATGGGAGTAATAGATTTTGGAACTTGAGATTTTATAGAAATTTTCATGAGATGGAATTAGAAGCTGCTTTCTCTTTCCTAGATTTCATTCAGTCTAGGATTCCAAGAGGCATTGGGTGTGATAGTCCCCATTGGTGTCTTAATGGGAATGGTAAGTTTGATATTCAGTCTTTTTATAATAAGATCTGGGGTACATCTCCATCTAGCTTCCCTTGGAAGGGGATTTGGAAAGTCAAGGTTCCTAAAAGGGTGGCTTTCTTCTTGTGGACCGCAACCCATGGTCGGATTCTTACCTTGGATAATTTGATGTTCCGAGGCCTTCCTTCGGCGAATAGGTGCTGTATGTGTTGCTATTCTGCAGAATCTGTGGACCATCTTCTCATTCACTGTCCTGTAGCTTATTCTTTGTGAGTGCAAATGTTACAAGTTTTTGGGATTCAATGGGTCTTGCCAGGTTCAGTGGAGAGTTTGGTGTTTTGTTGGAGTAATTGGTTGGGGAAGTTTTCTTTGGACATATGGAATATGGTTCTTGGCTGTTTGATGTGGGTTATTTGGATGGAAAGAAACCAACACTCTTTTGAGGCTATAGAGAAATCGCTTGATCAGTTACTAACTCTTAGCGAAAGTACTCTTTTTGAATGGGCTAAGTGCTGGGGCTCCTCAAACTGTTCTTCTTCTCTGGAGTTTCTTACTTCCCTTAGAAGTGCCCCTTAACTTGTTTCTCTTATTTCTGTTGTTTTTGTTTACTGCTTTGTGTTCACCATCATGAACACCTTCTATTTGCGGTTTTCGTTTTTTCTTCATGATTAATATACTTCTTATTACTTATCAAAAAAAGAAAGATACTTTAGAACGGGCAAGGGAACCAAACCTGAACTTGAAAGGCTATCTTCAAAATGCATATGTACATCAGTTTTTAAAGCTAGTGAAGACGAAGAAGATGGTGAAATTAATGATGACAGATGGGAGAATGAGAGTGTGATTGTGCCCACAAAACGCCAGTCCCGAAGGAATACACCAGCTCCCAGCAAAATTAGTGGTGCATCTTCCCCCCCATCTCTGCCTGAGGCTGTTCAAGAGCTTCCACAGCCCTAAATTAGGCTGGAAACTTGGCTTCTTTCTGTTCGTTTCACCTTCACAGAACTGTACTAATGGGCAGGCTGGCACTGTAAATTAAAGAACAAGAATAGCGTATACAAACACAGAGAGACAGGAGGTCACGACAACCTTTAAGAACTCCAGCAAGAAAGCAAGTTGTCGTTGCAAGGTGTGCATGAAACGACTAGAGTGCAGGCTGGTAAAATGTAGAAATTTTTTTATGTATTATTCCTAAACCGGCCTGTTAATTGTTGGATCCTCCATTTGATAATTCTATTGTGAATCCCTGTATTTTTATAGGCCTAAGTTAAACTTCAAGTGGGAATTTTATGACAAAACATTTTTGTGTAAATAGTGTGAATCATCCGAATGAGAGATACAGTTTCATCTTCCAAGCTACATTAACTGTCAATGCTCCCTATCCAACAACTCTTACATGCGTCTTGGACCTCCTCTATGTGTGTGTGTGTGTGTATCATGTTCTGTTATTTTATGGTTAGTTGTATTGACGTATTGAAGAAGCCAAACTTGAGTCCTTTTCCTTCTATGTTGACGAAGTTCTTGTCAAAAACACTTGGACTATCCAAGTGGTCTCAAAATCAAAGGACGCGGCCTTATATTAATAGGTATGTATAGAGCTAGAATAAAAATGGGTGTTATACTGTTATGTTGGATTGAGCTGAAAATGAAACCCCTTAAAACAACAGCTTTTGAATCATCCCTAAAAGAAAAATGGAAACCTAACATTTGCACCACAATTTAATTTAAAAACGAAAAAGACTGGTACAAATTTTCACTCTCAATTCACTAAAAATAACATTATATACATCTTCATAGAAAGAATTAAATACTAGATTCTAAATACACAATAAGCATCGCTTTTTATTTTTCTCACAACATGAAATTAAAAGATTCATCTACCTGAAGGTATTTCAAATGATAACCATTTTGCGTTTAATGTTTAATATACGGAGGTTGAAGGTATGTTCTTTGAAAACAAAAAAGAAAAAAACAGAAGAGAAAAGAATGTCATCTTTATTCTTATCTCTGTATTTCGGGAGTTTGTTTTTATCATGTAAAAACTTGTTATCATGTAAAGAGACCCGTATAATAGCAAAAATCCTTTTTTTTTTTTTTGCCTTTCTAAGTGGCTGAAGATGTGGGATCAAGATAACATTATAGAACCCAAGAGGAATTGAGAAACCAATTAAAGGAATAGCTATTAGCATCAACCAAAATCTTATCATTCAAACAAAAATTTTCATAAAAGAACAAAAGAATCATGTATTAAAATATTAATAAGAATAATTCAATCAAAAGATGAAATGCAAAGAACAATTCAGTAAAAAACGGGCATATAAAAAAATACCTATAATCTGAAACACAACACACAAATACCTATATTGTGATTAAAGTATGAGATATATGCATATACATCACAACAAATACACATTTTACTCTGAGAGTTTACCTTGCAGATTGGGTTTTCAATTGTAGCATCATGTGAAAGAGGCCAAATAACTTTCTCAAATGGAGTTGACTTAGATGGAATTGATTAGACAATATAACAAATAGAAATTATTTTTTTGGGTCATTTGTAATGTATTATCATTTTTTAGTTTAATCAATTTGAATGTGTTATAAATGTTGGGCTATGTGAAGCCTAGTTGTTTTTAATTCGGATTATGACCCGATCCAATATAAAAGTGTTATGGTTTTTAATAGAAGATTTTATGAGGCTTAGTCCATGAAGTGGAAACTTGAGGGGAAATTTTTTGGCTTGTTTTTAGCTCACTGTGAATCCTTTGTATATGATATAAAATACAGTTGTTTTTCAGATTAGAATTTTGTGTGTTGTGTTGAGAGAGAGAAATTTTACTACTGTATCTTATATTTTTTCTTGAAAATAGTGAAATCACTGCAATTCTATGGACATAAGCAAATTGCTGAATCACATAAATATAATCCTGTGTGATTGTTTTCTTTAACACATTTTTTTTTCTATTTTTGCATCTCATAGATCTGGAAATTTCATAAATATTCCCTATAATAAACACATGCTACTTTGATTTATTTAATTAGATTACATAAGTGATGAATAAATTAGTCTATATTTAAATTTTAAAATTAATATATAACTCTTTACATGTGTATTAGTTAGGGTGGCACATGCAAGGTACGTGCTACCTCTTAAGCAGTGGCGGACCATCATTATGTCCAGTGGCAGAGCCAGGATTTTAGGTTAGAGGGGGCAAGATCAAAAGAGAGTAAAATTAATTAATTGATATTAATAACAAAATAAGTAAACAACTATATGCAAATGTAATTTTCATATACAATTAAAATTTGGGTTTGTAAAAAAAAAAAAAAAAAAAAAAAAACCTTGGGTTTGAGACTGAAAAATGTTGGTGAGGAAAGAAAAAAGTGTTATACGTAATAGAGGTGCTATGAGTAGTTAGAGAGAGAAATTTTACTACTGTATCTTATATTTTTTCTTGAAAATAGTGAAATCACTGCAATTCTATGGACATAAGCAAATTGCTGAATCACATAAATATAATCCTGTGTGATTGTTTTCTTTAACACATTTTTTTTTCTATTTTTGCATCTCATAGATCTGGAAATTTCATAAATATTCCCTATAATAAACACATGCTACTTTGATTTATTTAATTAGATTACATAAGTGATGAATAAATTAGTCTATATTTAAATTTTAAAATTAATATATAACTCTTTACATGTGTATTAGTTAGGGTGGCACATGCAAGGTACGTGCTACCTCTTAAGCAGTGGCGGACCATCATTATGTCCAGTGGCAGAGCCAGGATTTTAGGTTAGAGGGGGCAAGATCAAAAGAGAGTAAAATTAATTAATTGATATTAATAACAAAATAAGTAAACAACTATATGCAAATGTAATTTTCATATACAATTAAAATTTGGGTTTGTAAAAAAAAAAAAAAAAAAAAAAAAACCTTGGGTTTGAGACTGAAAAATGTTGGTGAGGAAAGAAAAAAGTGTTATACGTAATAGAGGTGCTATGAGTAGTTCTAAACCATAAATTATTTTATAATGTTTTTGCCAAAATTTTGATATGGCAGACTATAAGTGATTAATAAATACTAGCACATAAACTCACAATTTTTTTTTCAACAATCACACTCTGCCATGCAACAGTTGTGACAAAAAGTTGTGAAAAATTGTGAACATCAACTTTTTTTTGAGGTGCTATAATGACTAGTGAATGAAAGTAGGTTTTTTTTTTTTTTTTAATAATTTTTTTCAGCAAAATAGTGGTGGAGATGTATGGTGGAGAAGTTGGCTGTACAAGTGGTTTTATTTTATTATAATATTATTATAAGGTGGGACCTATTATTTTTTTTAAAAGAGTTGCAGTGGCCCCAAATGTGAAATTGTTTTCTTACAATAAACTAATACACGGTACAAATACAATATGTATGTAAAAAAGCTGATTGTCCTAGTGTATGCAAATAAGGCCTGGTACTATATATTACTTGAGAATTTTTGGGGCATCAGGGGGGGCAAATGCCCCCCCTCGCCCCCCCTTCCCTCCGCCCCTGATTATGTCCGAGGGGGGTCTTGGCCCCCCCAAAAATTTTCATAAAAATTAAGGATTTTTTTTGGAATTATCCTAAATAATTTGAAAACTTTTAAAAGAACCTTATCATTTTAGCCCCCTATACCCCCCGATAGTATACATATATATTTAATAAAGTCTAAAAATAAATATAACTTTCATTTAATAAAAGAATAGTGCTAAAGATATAAACTAGGGATAATTACAATAAACTCACCTGTGGTATGGCCCATTTTCACTTTGCCTACCTGTGTTTCAATCATTTACACTTTACCCACCTGAACTTCAATTCGTTATCTACCTCACCCTCAAACGTTAGAAAAACAGCCTTTTATTACAAATAAGAACATAACACAGATCAAAAATATGAACCATTGAATCTTTTCCTCATGAACACAAGAANTCATAAATATTCCCTATAATAAACACATGCTACTTTGATTTATTTAATTAGATTACATAAGTGATGAATAAATTAGTCTATATTTAAATTTTAAAATTAATATTTAACTCTTTACATGTGTATTAGTTAGGGTGGCACATGCAAGGTACGTGCTACCTCTTAAGCAGTGGCGGACCATCATTATGTCCGAGGGGGGTCTTGGCCCCCCCAAAAATTTTCATAAAAATTAAGGATTTTTTTTGGAATTATCCTAAATAATTTGAAAACTTTTAAAAGAACCTTATCATTTTAGCCCCCTATACCCCCCGACAGTATACATATATATTTAATAAAGTCTAAAAATAAATATAACTTTCATTTAATAAAAGAATAGTGCTAAAGATATAAACTAGGGATAATTACAATAAACTCACCTGTGGTATGGCCCATTTTCACTTTGCCTACCTGTGTTTCAATCATTTACACTTTACCCACCTGAACTTCAATTCGCTATCTACCTCACCCTCAAACATTAGAAAAACAGCCTTTTATTAAAAATAAGCACATAACACAGATCAAAAATATGAACCATTGAATCTTTTCCTCATGAACACAAGAACACAACATTTGTAAATATAGTTCAAAATTTTCAGTTACACACATCCAAAACCAATTGAATCCTCTGAATCCATACCAAAAATCCCTGTCATTTTTCAAACCCAAACTGTAATTAAAAAAAAAAAGTTTTAGAACCCAATCATAGATTAAACAGAAAATAGTAACAAACCAAAGAGAGAATTTCAATCACAGGCAAACAACACCATTGTTCATCCTGTCGATGGTGGTGGTCGAGTGTTTCGACCTAAAGTGGGATTTGTGTGCTATTTCCTCTGCTTTGTTCTTATAGAAGTTCTTAAGCAATCAAAACCCTAGCTTTTTATTTTTTATTTTTGTTATGTTTGTTTGTTTTTATTTTTTTATTTTTTTATTTTTTTTTTTCTAAAAATGTGTTTTTCTAACGGCAAAAGGAGAGGTGAGTAATAGATGGGTAATAGATTGAAGTTCAGGTGGGTAAAGTGTAAATGATTGAAACACGGGTAGACAAAGTGAAAATGGGTCATAGCACAAGTGGGTTTACTGTAATTATCCCTATAAACTATTTTATAAAAAATATTACAAATTGCTGATGTGGTGAGTGATTATTGGTAAATGAAAAAGTGATATTAATGGTTGGCCTATATAAAAACCAATAAGAGGTTAGCCACATCAAAAGTTTGTAAAAATATTGTAAATATATATGTTAGAAAATTACAATAATTAAACATTCAGCATTTTTAGAATGAACACATAGGTATTTTAACAGTTACCTCAACAAATAAAAGGGAAAAAAAAATCTAATTTTCTTCCCAACACATTTAGAACTTACTTGTACCACAACAATAGAAAAATTGAAAGGTCAGTAATTTTGTTGATTCGCCGCACCAAGTCCTCACACAATTACAGAAAATTTTGCTCACAGTGCTCTCACATGTGACTCTCCCTCTCTCTCTCTCTCTCTCTCTCTCTCTCTCTCTCTCTCTCTCTCTCTCGAAGGTTTTTAAAGAAATTGATAGTAGTATATATCTAAAGGAGCGTTAATCAATATATTATATACTGTATGACATTATAATTTATAAATGTGCCTGATTAGTTTGATTAAAATATATAGTATATACTACTATATTAACATGTATTTAGCACTTCAAACAAAAATTAACATGTATTTAGTTGTTGTTTATAGCTAGGGGTGTGCATGGGTTGGGTTGGGTTGAGGGGATTTTTTGACCTAACCCACCATGGTGGGTCAAAAAAATTCAACCCAACCTAACCCATCACATAAGTCCAACCCAACCCACATGGGTCGAGTTGAACCCATGGGTTTGACAAATTTTTATTATTAAATTTATTAATTATATTATTATTAGTATATATTATATATATTTTTAAAATATATAATTATTATTAGTATATTATATATATATATATATATATATATATATATAAGCACTTATAGTATATAATATTATTATTATTAGTATATATTAAATTTACAGCTGATTTTTTTAAAAAATATTAAATATATAATATATTTTAAATATAAATTAAATATGGGTGGGTCGGGTCGGGTTTGGCGAGTTTGTAATTTTATGACCCATGCCCAACCCGACTCACTATAAAAAAAATTTTGTGACCCAACCCAACCCACCAAGCCTTAAAAACCGACCCAACCCGGTGGGTCGGGTTGGGTTTGGCGGGTCGGTGGGTTTTCTGCACACCCCTATTTATAGCAGAGATTGAGTTATGAAGTATTATATATTACTATTTTAAATTTCATACACACAAAAATAAAATAAAATTTATATATGGCCCCCCAAAGATAAATTTCTAACCCCACCATTGCTCTTAAGTGAGAAAATTAAGATAAAATTTCTATTTGAAAAGTATGAAACTATATATATATAAATTGTATGTCATACAAAGTTAGTCTCATTTGTATAAGAATTTTGATAGTTAATCACACATAAAGTTTTGGTAGCTATTTAACATATGAATGTCTATTTTACTATAATAGTTTCTTAGTACTTATTTGCTAAATGTAATATTCATTCACTAAAAACTTCTAAGAATGATAACGAATATCGTCATCTTCCAATAATAAGCAATTGATTTTGCTACAACATTGTCACATATTTAAATTTTCATCATGAATGATGTCATATGCTACAATTGAAGCTCTTCATCAAATGCCTTCAACCATACATAATGAAAATTTTGTCATTCATACTTTCTTCTTTATCATTCTACATGAGTCTAGGTACAATATTTAGCTTACTTACTTTTTAATGAACACCCATTTTAGGCAAAANCCTTGGCATTGCCTTTTTTTTTTCTTTACCCACGATTGCTACAGGTTGTGTTTATAATATAAAAGTAAAAGTTCTGTGTGATTAACCTAGACAAAAAAAAAGAAAGAAGAAGAAGAAGTAAAAGACAAGCTTGAAACTTCCGTGGCCTTCACCTCTATGTAGTGCTCATTTGTCACTTTACTTTTCATTTGCTTTCTTTTTTATTTCCTTATAATATATTATTGTTATTATAATAATCAATATTTTTTTTTAGAATACTAAGCAACATACACACACGGGGAGAGGGGAGAAAGGAGAAGGTTTTAAAGAAATTGATAGTAGTATATATCTAAAGGAGCGTTAATCAATATATTATATACTGTATGACATTATAATTTATAAATGTGCCTGATTAGTTTGATTAAAATATATAGTATATACTACTATATTAACATGTATTTAGCACTTCAAACAAAAATTAACATGTATTTAGTTGTTGTTTATAGCTAGGGGTGTGCATGGGTTGGGTTGGGTTGAGGGGATTTTTTGACCTAACCCACCATGGTGGGTCAAAAAAAATTCAACCCAACCTAACCCATCACATAAGTCCAACCCAACCCACATGGGTCGAGTTGAACCCATGGGTTTGACAAATTTTTATATTAAATTTATTAATTATATTATTATTAGTATATATTATATATATTTTAAATATATAATATTATTATTATATATATATATATATATATATATATATATAATATATAAGCACTTATAGTATATAATATTATTATTATTAGTATATATTAAATTTACAGCTGATTTTTTTTAAAAAATATTAAATATATAATATATTTTAAATATAAATTAAATATGGGTGGGTCGGGTCGGGTTTGCGAGTTTGTAATTTTATGACCCATGCCCAACCCGACTCATATAAAAAAAATTTTGTGACCCAACCCAACCCACCAAGCCTTAAAAACCGACCCAACCCGGTGGGTCGGGTTGGGTTTGGCGGGTCGGTGGGTTTTCTGCACACCCCTATTTATAGCAGAGATTGAGTTATGAAGTATTATATATTACTATTTTAAATTTCATACACACAAAAATAAAATAAAATTTATATATGGCCCCCCAAAGATAAATTTCTAACCCCACCATTGCTCTTAAGTGAGAAAATTAAGATAAAATTTCTATTTGAAAAAGTATGAAACTATATATATATAAATTGTATGTCATACAAAGTTAGTCTCATTTGTATAAGAATTTTGATAGTTAATCACACATAAAGTTTTGGTAGCTATTTAACATATGAATCTAACTTTTTAATGAACACCCATTTTAGGCAAAAAAAAAAAAAAAAAAAGAAAAGAAAAAGAAAAGAAAAGAAAAGAACAAAAGGCATGTCTCTTCGAATTTTCAATTAGATAAATTATAAGTTTCGAAGCATTAAACCTAGAAAATAAATATTCTTTTGGTAATAAATAAAATGCTTTATATCACAATTTCAACTTTCTAAGTATTATTACCATCTAAAACTCAAAATATGTGAGGAAAATTTTTTGGATGTTAACATTTATTGTGAGTATTTTAGACACTACACAATGGAATATTTTAAAAATCATAAGCTTTCATTAGGGTTTATCTGAGAGGATAACAATATGAAATATTTGCTATTTTTCAAAATATTAATGGAAAAATTTCTTGCTTTTAAAGTTTAAAGAGAAATTGTGAATTACTCCAAATATAAAGGATGAAAAGTATTTTTATCCTAAGTTTTTGATCTTTTTTGGCATGTAAATTTTTGTTTTTACTCAAAATTATGCGTAAAGATAAAAATACAAAATTCAACCCAAGAAAAATGGATGTGAAATAGTGAATTTTGGCTTAACAAAGTTGATTAAACCAAAAACAATTTCTAGAAACACAGTATTTTGTTATATTTTATTTTGAATTGTAAAAAATTGATAGTAGTTGTGAATATATTATGACGACAACAAGATGGGTTAACATTTTCACAAAAGAAATGTTATGTCTACAACATTTTTACAATAAATCATAAGTAGTAGGTTATTACAAGTTGTTATTGATTGACAAAAAAATAATTTCATTGGTAAGTTTGAATTAGAACTAATAACAATTTACCATTTATTATTTGTTATGAAAGTGTTGTGAGAAACGTTGTGGATGTAACATTTCTTTTTTCAAAATACTTTTATTTTTAGTTGTGATTAGTTCCAATATGATATTTTATTTTAACTTATAAGAAATTAACACCTTAATAATTATGAAAATATTGTAACAATTTGTAGTTTTAATATATTATTATTTTCTATATAAAGGGTTGAGTCAGTTGACCGGTTAATATTACCAAAAAAATAAATAAGGCCAGTGAACACTAAATATTGCCAAATCAACAAACCAAAAAAGCATTGTAGCTACTGTAGATTTGCACCTTCACCCTTTTTATATATAGATATCTATAATTTTTTTATGAATTTAATTAAGTGTTATGTATCTTAGAAAAATAAAAAATCAATTCATGTTTTGAAAATTATGTTCGTAAAAGAGAAGTGATTTTTTTTTTTTTAAAAATTTATAGATAAGAAAAGTGAATTTATAATTTTATAGTAACTAAATAACTTTTTTTTTTTGAAAATCTAGTAAATAATTATAAATAGGATGACATTTTTGATTTTGTCATGACAATAATCTAAATAACCGATTTATGTCTTGACCTGATAATAAAGATCTATCAACCGACAAAAAATTTCTAAAAAAAAATAATATCAAAGTCAAATTTTTTCCTTTTTAACATTTTTATGTCATCAGCTGCAGATAAATTTATTTTAATTTTAAGGAACTGTAGATAACTATTAAGTGGAAAACCAGGGGCGCCCACAAAACAAAATACACTAATGCTTTATTATTATTTATTTAAGGCAAAGGTCACGCATTTTAAGGAAAATTTTTAATAATATAATTCTTATACTACCATATTTGCAGTTTTGCACCTCAAAATCCTATCATTATTTTTTTGAATAAATGTAATTACGCACATGACACAACTTGTTTCAAATCTTGTTGAAAAATTTGTTAATTGGGCAGATCTTGAAAGATAAAAGATTATTAAAAAAAACCATTTCCGCATTATCAAATTTATGTAAAAGTGATTTTTTTTTGTTCATGTGTCAACTAATCATTAAATCACTTTTAATGGTTTATTTTTTATTTATGGCAAAAGTCACACACCCATTTTAAGGTAGATTCTTACCATATTTGCACCTAAAAGTTTAATTATATCATTATTTTATGACACAGACTCTTTTTCTAACTAACGATACTAATTTATATTGCTCATTTAGGCAAAAGTCTCTTGTATCGTTGGATGCATAAGACCTTTGTCTCACCTATAAATAGGCCTCACAATTTTCCTCATTTAGGCAGTAATAGAATTATTATACAATTATTACTAATTCTAAAAAAGAAAAAAAAGTTTGAACTTTTTGAAGGGAATTCTTCCTTAATTGTGTTAGTTCTTGTAGTACCTTGGAATTCTACCCCATGGTCCACAACCCATCTTTTTCAGCTGTTTGCAAAATTTAGCTGTTTCTGCAGAAGCACTGTGAGTCTTTGACTGCTGCTGACCCCAATCCAAAACTGCAAATTCCATGTGCTATTTATTTCACAGTTTTTTATTTTTTATGTTTTATTTTTGTTTTGAAAAAGCTATTTCCGAGGTGAACAAGGACATATATGTAATATAGTCTGGGCAATTTGTCATCATCAGCATGACAATCGGATCAGAAGGAAAGCAGGTGGGGTCCATTATATCCTCCCTTCGTATCAACGCCAACTTATTATTATTATTATTATTATTATTATTTATTTATTTTTTTTGTGAGTGTAAAAAAATGTAAAGTAAAGTAGATGAAAATAAATAATATACCATGATTTTTTTTTATACAAAATAAAAATTTTACTTGAACATTGCCTTTGTCTCTCACATCTTACAAATACTTATATTTGTGGAGTGATTATCACATTAAGAATATGTAATAATAATACTATGATATTTTAAAAGCTATATATAAATTAAATAAACCAAATAAAAATAGAAATACTCTTTAGTTGACAAAAAAAAAATTATATATATAATACATGTTAAATGAATAAGTATTAAGTATTACCAAATAAAAATTTATTTAGAGATTGGGTAGAGAAGTACTCACCTAATTGATTATAATTTATTATGAAAATATCAAAATAATTTAATTTAGAAACTAACATAGTTTTCCATTTATATAAAAAAAAAAAAACACACTTACCTTATGTAGTGGTTATCAATAAAAAAAAAAACTCTTTTTTTTTTCTTCTACCACCACAAAAAAATTATATCAATAATAATTTAATTTAGAATCTAACATAGTTTCTCATTAAAAAAACACACACTTATCTTATGTAAAGATTATTATGCAACCACTTCTTATAAAAAAAAAACTCATTTCTTTGAGTTCTTCTACATCAAAAATAAATTTACAACTTTTGTTACAATTCTCTTATATGTTAGATTGTAATTGACTGTTAATTACTTTCATATAAATCACCACTTTTTATCCACCAATGATAAAATTGTGGCAAAACTTTACATATATATATTATATATATATTTTGGGGACTAGATCTTTTTGCATTTCTTTTGCTTCCCCTACATGTCAAGCCAAGCACATACTTTTCACACTTTATCTTGAAATATTCATTTTTTAATACTATATTACTATCTACCATACTACTAGTTCTACTCCTGCTAGCAGTATGACACAAGGAAAAAGACTCATTCCTTTACAACAAAATTTAAGACTTTCACTCAGAAACTTGAGTAAAAAAACAACTAAAACCCAACCAAACCAAAACAGCAAAAAAGTGCCATTTTAACACAATTCCCAATCACGCGCGCGCACACACACACTCCTATATATTATATATACCGACCTTCTCGTTCGCAAAAGTTTCAGTACCTCTCTTTTTCTTTTTACCATTCAAAATCATTGCCCTTTGGTAATTTTAGAACCCTTTTTTTATTATATTTTACTATTACACACCCAAACCAGAGAAAGACAAAAAAAACCCAAACAAACAAACAAAACAACAAAAAAGAAAATAGAATCGTTTTCCTCGTTTGATTCCCACCAACCCAAATTTCATGCTTTTACACATTGCTTTCCTTTGCCTCTTCAATAATCAGGTCAGTAATTCTATACCCATTTTTTATTTTTAGAAAAGAATTCATCTTTAACTATTATTTTTTTATTGTTTATCAGTAATATTTATGCCTCTGTTTTTTTTTTTTTGGGTGTGGAAATATTGAGAATCTGAATTCTGGGTTTTTTTGTAGCTGAAATTGTGATGGGTTTCAAGCTCTAATCAAAATTTTTTGATCCAGGGATTTTTTTTTTTTTTTGGGATTGATTTTTTTTTGTCCGAGTTGGGGTCAACCCTGCTGATTGAGGCTGTGTTCTCTGCTGCGTTGAATTTAAAGAATTTAGAGTTCTTGGTAATGGCAATGATGTTTGATTGCTGAATTCATTATTGGGTTTTGGATGTTTGTCATTTTTGCTTGGTGGGTTTTTGATTTCTACGTGGTTGGAATGGTTTTTGGAAAATGTTTTCTGGGAATTCTTGTTTTTTTTTTAAAGAGCATTGTCATAATTTCCATATGATTATGTGAATTTTTGTTTCTGAATGTGATTTTCATTTATAACGCGTGAATATGTGTGTTTCTGTAGCTAAAAAGTAAAAGATTTATTGACAAATGTATGAGTTCCTGTTGCATTGAATTTTGTGGGCCATGAATGTGAAAATCTTAGAGTTCTTGTTGCAATTGACTTGTGTAGCTGTCTGTGTGTGTAAATAATTCTATGAATGAAAATGTAAGTGACTAATCTAAGAGTTCATCTTGCATTGAGTTGTGTAGTTCTAGAATGTGGTAATTTCTGTTGCTTGGTTCCATGAGATTTTGTGAAAATTGTTTCTGAATGTACAATCTTAATTGTGAGATCTCTTGTGCTGTTAATATTTTGGGCTGAGAATGAAAAATTTATGGACAGCTTTGAGGTTGAGTTTTTTAGAATGTGGCAATCATTTTAGTTTTGTTCCTTATGGTTTCTGTGTAATTGAGATTAATTATTGTTAATTGCTTGAAACTGTGATAGAACTGGGAGTTTGATGCCAATAAACTATAAAGTAAGATCCAATTGTTTCTGTTCTTTCTGCAGTGAGCAATGGAGATTTTGTGTGAAAAACGGTTGGGCCAATATCCAAACAATTATCAGAGAGTCTCTAATTTTCAAAAGGTTTCCAAGCTTCAGAAGAAGGAAAGGGCTCAACAAAAACTTGAAAGTGAAAGTAATAGATCAAAATCAGAAAAGGAAGAGGATGGCCATGCTCTGTCATCAGAGATGAGAACAAAACTTTCATCCAAGAGAGTACAGAATATTCATGATGTTGAGTTCTCACGTGATCAAAGCAATCCAAAGAAGCGCCGCAGTGCCTCAATCAAGAAAAGACGTTCCGAAGATGATTGTTTTAGCAACGAATTTGAAGAAGATGAGGAAACAATGTTTCTTGTTAAGGCGAGATCACGGAAAAGAATTAGGAATTCGGATAGTGTGATGACTGAAAGAAATTCAGATGATGCAAGAGAGAAAAATTATGAGTCAAGGAATGGTAATATGTGTACTGGAAGCAAGGAGAGATGCAGTCCAATAAATGTGAAGGAAACTTCTTTTCTCTATGCCTTTTTCATAGTAGACCTATATTTATCTTCATATTCCAATTCCATTGAAGGAATTAGTTCTTTTAATTTTTTTCTTCATTCACTGCATAGTATTCATAATTATTGTTGTAAACAGGGTAATGTAGAAGATCGCTTAAAATGCCATCAGTGTATGAAGAAAAAGTTTGTTGTTGTTCCTTGCACTAAGTGTAAGAAGAAAATGTATTGCATCCAGTGTATCAAGCAATGGTATGGTCTTCCTTGTACATTCAACTTTTCTTTAGAGATTTTCTTTTTTCCCCCTGTTTTAATTCATCATTCTTGTTCTTTGTGTGTATTATAGGTACCCCCACTTAGAAGAAGAAGAAGTTTCGATGCTTTGCCCATTTTGCCGTAGAAACTGCAACTGCAATGTGTGCTTGCACTCAAGTGGGATGATTAAGGTTTTGTCTTTAATTTTATTTAATTTTTTTTATCTCACTGCTGTAAATTTCTTCAAAATGCTTGCTCTGATTAGATTTTTAATCTTTCTAACCTTCAGACTTCAAAGAGGGACATACCCAGTCATGAAAAGATTCACCATCTCCAGTATTTGATTTGTTCTTTGCTTCCGTATTTGAAACAAATTTGTGAAGAACAAACTAAGGAAATGGAGATTGAGGCTAATATTCAAAGTATGTATAATTAAGCTTTGGGTTTGAGTTTTCTGTTTGAATTGTAGACATTGCTTACGGAAAATATTTGTGGTAGGGAAACCATATTCTGAAATTGAAGTACAACAAACCATTTGTTATAATGATGAGCGTATCTTTTGGTAAGAAACTATTCTTTATGAAATTCTATAATTCTATGAGGTGCTAATTGCAATGTTTGTTTTAAATGCTTTTTTTATTGGCCTTGGAGCAGCAATCATTGTGCAACGTCAATTGTAGACCTTCATCGAAGCTGCCCAACATGTTCTTATGAACTCTGTCTCAGTTGCTGTGAAGAAATTCGAAAGGAAAGTCTTACAAGCCGTGGCAAAATGAAGTTTCAATACATCAACAAGGGCTATGATTACATGCATGGTGGAGATCCTCTACCTGAATCATGTCTTTTAAAAACTTCAAAGGAACATGTTAAGTCCTTTATCAAATGGAGTGCCAATGGTGATGGAAGTGTTACTTGTGCTCCAAAGGAAATTGGTGGGTGTGGTGAATGTGTATTGGAGCTCAGGCGTATCCTTCCACTAGGGTGGATTTCAAGTTTAGAAATCAAAGCAGGAAATTTATTGGAGATGTTTAGAGCTCAACCTACAAATTTTAAGCATAAATGTACTGGAAAGAGTATGAAGATTTTCCGAAGAGCAGCTTCTAGAGTAGATTGTGATGACAATGACTTGTACTGTCCATCTTCAAGGGACAGTCTTCTAGAAGAAGAGCGTTTGCACTTCCAAAAGTGTTGGACTAATGGTGAACCAGTTATTGTTCGTGATGTTCTTGAACAGACAGCCGGTTTAAGCTGGGAGCCAATGGTCATCTGGCGTGCATTATGTGAAAGTGTGGATTTGGATATCAGCTCAAAAATGTCAGAAATGAAGGCCATTGATTGCCTGGCTGGTTGTGAGGTTTAGTTACCTTTCCCCTTTCTGCACTTCTATATTTCTCAGCCAAAGACTGTCTGTCAGTATTACTTGTTTGATATCATGTGTTAAATCATATAATCTTCTTTTCTTTTTCCATGTAGTGTTTGTAGGAATTTTCTGGTTTTATAGTTCTTGAGTGTGGAATTTATTCTTTGTCTTTTGTTTTGTTCTAACGTACATCTCTCTCTCTTTCTCTCTCTCTCTCTCTCTCTCTCTCACACACACACACACACACACCCCAATCACACAAGCACCCATTATACCACTTTCTTATGTTTTCAAATCCCATTATTTTCTGGACTTATAATTGAAACATTATTTTCTTTGCTCAAATGTATTATTATCCTACTAGGTTATGCCTGCTCAATTTTGTTCCTCCAATGTTGATTTTGTTAAAATATGCAGGTGGAGATTAAGACCCGTGAATTTTTTCAAGGCTATATGGAAGGTAGAACATACTATAACTTTTGGCCTGAGATGCTCAAACTAAAGGACTGGCCCCCCTCTAACAAGTTCGAGGATTTTTTGCCCCGTCATTGTGATGAATTTATCCGTGCATTGCCATTTCAAGAGTACACAGATCCTAGGTCAGGCCTCCTTAACTTAGCTGTCAAGTTGCCTCCTGGTGTGTTGAAACCAGACCTGGGTCCAAAAACATATATCGGTTATGGGCTCGCAAAGGAGCTTGGAAGAGGGGATTCTGTAACTAAGCTTCATTGTGATATGTCAGATGCGGTATGTTATAACAAAATGACTTGTAACACATGACATTGTGCACCATATGAGGTTGTAGATTTTTTCTTGAATGAGGAGAAATTGTTTCTCTTTGTTTCCATTTCAAACTGTCATAGACTTTGGGATACGAAAAGTGCAATTTAGTTATATTTTGGAGTCAAGGAACAGTTTTTGTTGGCTTTTTGCGCATGCACGTATATTTTCAAAACTATCAATATTTTTTCCTGCTAGATGTTTTCCTTTTAACAATTTCGAATGTGGTTATTGGAATTAATATTTAGAATTCTTTTTTAAAATATATAAAAACTCTGTTATAAGGCTTGCTTAGCTGTAACTGTGTGTAAACAGAGTAACTTAAAATTAAACAATGCAGTGTATTTGGTGAAGACTGTAAGCATTGTTCAATTTTGATTTAAAACTTCCTAACAATGTCTGAACATGTGAATATTGGGCTCTTAGAAACATTATAGATGTGAATAATCATTTTGCAAGTGTCCTTTTTGGCCATGTAGCCAATAATTTTGTATTCTTTTAAGTTAATGGTCCAAATTGTGTTATTCGATAATTGTTTATACTCTACAATTGCTACATGTGATAAAATATAATTTCCTTATAGAAATCGGATGCAGAAGAACTTTCCCATTTTATTTTTTTGGGTACTATGAAAGCAACATTTTTACATGTTTTTTCCAATGTTGATTAATGCAGGTGAATATTTTGACACATACAGCAGAAGTAGTGTTGAGCGACAAGCAGCGCTCAGCAATTGCAACCTTAAAAGAAAGGCACAGGGCCCAAGATTGGAAGGAGCGTCTAGATCGAGAGGAGTCAAGCTGTCCAACTGAAAAACTTGTTCATAGCAACGGTGAGGACATGGAGGTCCTAGAAATTGCAGATATGAGCAAGCATCCATCTGATTTTGATGGTAAAATTGAGATGTCAAAAAGTGACATAGAAGGGGCTACTTGTCCTGGTTTCTCCACAGAACAAGAAACAGAAGAAACAGGCGGCAGTGCTTTATGGGACATTTTTCGGAGGGAAGATGTTCCTCAATTAGAGGCATATCTTAGAAAGCATGCAAACGAATTTAGGCACACCTATTGTTCACCTGTTGAACAGGTAACTTATTAGCAAGTTAAGCTTCTGATTAGCCATGTCTCATGTGCAGTCTCTGATAGATAATGCTTTTTTAGGTTGTCCACCCAATTCATGACCAATCCTTTTATTTAACTTTGGAGCACAAAAGGAAGCTAAAGGAAGAATTTGGTGAGTATGATAAAAATGCAATAATGTTTTAGTGATACCCTTGCATGATTATTTACACAATTGCTTCACTTTTGTAGGTGTTGAACCGTGGACCTTTGTGCAAAGGCTTGGGGAAGCAGTATTTATACCTGCTGGATGCCCGCACCAAGTTAGGAATCTCAAGGTAATAATTTCCTTACATTATCAGTCTTAATCTTCAGTCAGGTTACATTTCTCTAATCAAATATGTTCTATTGTATGGTGCTAATTATTCTATTCCCACCTGCACAGTCATGTACAAAAGTTGCTGTTGACTTTGTCTCTCCTGAAAATGTTCATGAGTGCCTCCGATTAACCGAGGAGTTCCGACAACTCCCTATTAATCACAAGGCCAGAGAAGATAAACTTGAGGTAATGGGTCTTTTCTATGGTAACATGCCCCCCTCCCCCCTTTTTTTCCCCAGCACTATTTTAGTGATAGTTCATAGTTGTGTGTGGATTTACATAAAAATTTACTCTCTTTGTTTCATCTTGTATACCTTGGTCTCTAGTCTATGTTACTATGTATAACATTCCTACATTCTACTCTAATTCTAACCATTTTTCTGTTGTGGTCTTTGGGTGGAACAGATCAAGAAAATGATCATCTATGCAGTTGACCAAGCTATTACTGATTTAGAAGCCTTGGTATCAACCCATAATTAAGTATTTTGGAAGCTGCCCTAACTCAGCATTGGAGGAACTAAATAATTAGGTTCTTTTGTAGATACAGTAAATAGGGAGCTGCCCCAACTCAGACTTGTCCAGTTCCACCAAGCCATAATAAAGTATTGTATTTTGGAAGCTGTCCCAACTCAGACTTGGTGAGACTAAATAGAAAATAGGGAGCTCGGAGCAGTTTTTTGCCTGCAAACATTTCATAACTGGCATGACATGGAAGTGCCTTTTTGGAGTAGGGGCTTGACCTTCATGGGTGGAGGTACACATTGTAATAAGTGGGACAATTACTTGATGAAATTTATTTTGAGGTTTATATAAAATAGTCTCTCTCTCTCTCTCTCTCCCTCTCTCTCTCCAATGTTTTTGCAGCCATTAACAAGTTTCTGGGTAAATTATAAAGTTTTCATTAAGAAATGTAATGTATAATAGGGCAATGTTCCATCAGGGTCTATGGGATCTACCCAAATCTTGACATATAATGAAAGTAATTGTGATAATAGTTAAAAACCGACCTGATGAATAAAGGACAATTTGAAAATTAATAAATTATCTATTGGGAGAAATTGGATTCAAATCTTGTGCTCAATTGTTGTAAGTTTAAAAATAAATAAAGATGCCCTTTTTGAATTTAAATGTGGAAGTTGTCTACCTTCATACTTTGATTAATTCGTGTGAACAATTTTGTGAACAATTTGGATCTATAAATGCTCCTACAATTTAATGTAAAAGTGAGTTTAAACTATCATAGCTTATATATGTAATAAATTTGATGTCCTTTACATACTTAAAGTAGATTAAAGGGTGATTGGAGCTCTTTGGAGGATAGCTGCGGCTAACTTTATTATCATTTTCCTTTTAGCAAGAAAAAAGGGAAGAAATAAACTATCAACATCTTTATCTTTAAGTGAATTTCTATATCTTAAAACCTATTTTTCCTTATATTTTTACTTCCATTATACCATTCTTATTCCTCTAAAATCAATGGCTAGAATTCTTTATAATTTATTGGCTCAAATTGTATTGTAGATTGATATCATAGCCTTTAAAAGACTTAAAATAATTTTGGTTATTTTGGGCCAGCAAAATTCTTGAAAAAGTAGGCTTGGGCCAGTTAAGGAAATTAAATCCAGTAAATTTGTGGATTGTACTATATGACCAATTTTAAAAAATCACTTGTCATTTATTTTAGATTCAAAGTAGGCCTAATTAGTACTCATTTTGAAGTCCTAGATGCTTATTTTTAAAATGAAATTAATCTAAATTGAAATTCAGTATTATATCTTATGAAATACAAGCAAAAGAGTGAAGACATGTCATTTTTCAACCTATATTTTGTGAGAGACACGCAAAAGAGTAAGGATATGTTATTTTTAGCAGCATTTTTGAGTTTTGATGGCTTTTCCAGTAACCAAACTATTTAGAGCTTATCTGGTTTAGGCAATTTTCATCACCCATTACTTTGTTTCCATCATCCATTATTCATTTTGATGGGTCCCACGCTTAAGAAGCATGTTTGGCCAAGTTTTTATTTTTAGTTCCTATCACCTATAACTCAACAAAATGAGTGATGGGTGAGTGAAAATGGAAAAAAAAAAAAAAAAGGTGTTTCTGAGTGATGAGATATGAGTTCTGATGGCAATATTGTAAATACACTTAAGTTGTGGAACCCACTATCTTTGTATAGTCTAATTCGTGTCAACCTATTCACTACACCTAACTGCTCTCTCCTCTCTCCATACTAGACTCACTCTTCTTTGTTTTTTGAGTAACTTTTTAGTTGTGATAGCTTTTGATTCTCAAAAAGACTACACTCCTTCAAAAACTAAACTATTAAACGTTCTTCATAGATTGAGGACTTGAGTTTATAAGCTAATGCCAAGTGGTATATTTATAGCAAAAAGTCTACGGAAACAACAAAACTTCATTGAGTTTATGGTAAATTGACATCTCAGCTTCTTATGAAATTATTGTTCATAGAATAAATGTCCTCATAAAGGTATAAAAACCTAAGCACACTAAATAAATTTTACTCAGAAAGCATCCAAACCACAAACCCACCACCACCCCCCCCCCCTAAAAAAAAGAAAAAAAGAAAAAAAAAGAAAAGAAAAGGGAAAATGGGTTGGGGAGAGCCCAATCCTTACATTCTAAAGACCCACATGTTAAATTCACTAGTTAAGTCCAAACTCCATCCTTGGACTTGGACCCAAAACTTCAATCACTAAGACCAGTGCAGCCAATCAGTTTTAAAACGCCAGAATTACATTATCTCATAATTCCTTTCCTTAAATCCTAGGCCACTCTTGCGACTCTCAAACACACTCCCTAAATCTTGTTCTTCCTCTTTTCAAAGTGTTAATGCGAAATGAGCAAGCATTTACTAGAGACTCATATACAAATCCAGCCACTTCCACCACGCTCACACACATTTCTCTTTCCCACACAATTACAAACACTTCACTCTAGAAATTCCTTCACCATCAAGAAAAGCTCTTTTTGTCTCAGCTTGTGTAACAAGAAGAAGAGTAGCTTCTCCTTCAGCCATGCAAGTGTTGTCAGAAGCTCGGTGACTCGAGGAGTGAATGAAGTGGAAGAAGATAAGCAGCTTGTGGTGAAAAAGGCTTACCCTTTTCTCGAAATCGAGCCCAAGTGGCAGCGTTATTGGGAGGAGAATCGAACTTTTCGAACCCCAGATGAAATTGACACTTCCAAGCCTAAGTTCTATGTTCTTGACATGTTTCCTTATCCCAGGTCTTTCTTTTTTCTCTCAAATGTTATATCTTTTTTTGATGCACAAGTAATTAAGAATGTGAAAGAGCAAATACCCATTTTTTTTTTAATTTACTCTATGTTTGTAGTTTTGATTGATAAAAGTTGTAATGCTATCTGTTACTAGCTAAAAGTTTTAGGATTAGGCATTTGGGATTGTTTGCCAATTTGGGTTATTTGATTTTTTATGTGTCTGAAATTATTTATAGGATTAAGCATGTAAAATTGTGAAGAAACAGTTTTAGTTAGTATCTTTTGTGCAATTTGATCAATGAAATATTCGCTGCTTGAGGCTTCTATAGTAACTATGCTGGGAATAAACAATTTAGATTGACTGGTTTCTTAATCCCATTTTTAATTGTTGTAATTTAAATAATGTAAATTTTGTGAGTTGGGTGGTTGTGACTGAGGTTCCGTGCTCATTTTCATCAACTGATGCAGTGGAGCTGGATTACATGTTGGCCATCCACTGGGGTATACTGCCACTGACATTCTTGCTAGATTCAAACGCATGCGGGGTTACAATGTTTTGCATCCAATGGGATGGGATGCATTTGGATTGCCTGCAGAGCAATATGCAATTCAGGTTTGTTTTTCTGTTGTGATATATATGTGCTACTCACTATATTGAGTTTATGTGGTGCTTATGCACATTTGTTTATTGGTTACTACCAACAGACTGGAACTCACCCAAATATCACCACATTTAGGAATATCAACAGCTTTCGTTCTCAGGTGATGTAATGTTCTTTCTGTTTCTTAGTAACTCTAATGCCTAAAGCATGCATTTAGTAATGAATAGTGATTTTAGGAATTCGCAATCTATAGATCAATGTTGGTTATGGGGCATTGAATTCCATTGGGATTCTTTCAAGTTCTAAGAGTTAGTTACTGGTCTGGAATCACTTGAGTGTGACTCAAAGACGTACTTCAAAACTTGTATGCATACATTTGATATTTTAATTATGGTACCATGTTATGTTAAACCTAGGTGCGATATGGACGATTGTTAATCTGATCTGATTTTTAGTAGTAGTGGTTCAGCATGATGTTTAATTATTGGAGGATTTATAACACTTAGAGGCATGATAGTCTTTGCTTGCACTTTTAAATTTTGATGCTAGTATTTTGGTTTTCATTTAATCATTCAGCCTCACATATAGCATAGTTCTGGCAGATTGTGTGAAGTTTTTTCTCATGTATTTGCATCTTATTTGCTTTACAGCTTAAATCATTAGGGTTTTCATATGATTGGGATCGTGAATTTTCTACAATAGAACCAGAATATTATAAATGGACACAGTGGATCTTTCTTCAGTTGTTAAAGAGAGGATTGGCATATCAGGTAAAATAAAATCTTGCTGGCATTATTTTTTTTTGAATCCAATTATAAAAGAGATCTAATAGTGTACTTAGTACATGTTCAGGCTGAAGTGCCAGTCAATTGGTGTCCTGCTCTTGGCACTGTCTTGGCAAATGAGGAGGTGATAGATGGTGTTAGTGAACGGGGGGGTCATCCAGTTACAAGAAAGGTATGCTGGTTCAATGCATCTATCTTTTAGAAGCCATGAGTCTGTTTTATAAAGTTTCCTCTCTTATTTGCAGTTTTTGAATGGTTTTATAATTTTACAGTGTCATTGTTTATTACCAAGCAGCCAATGAGGCAATGGATGCTCAAGATTACTGCATATGCTGATCGTCTTCTTGAAGATTTAGATGACTTAGACTGGCCTGAAAGTGTAAAGGACATGCAAAGAAATTGGATAGGGAGGTCTGAAGGGGCCGAGATGGAATTTTATGTTCTTGACAGTGATGGACAGGAAAGAAATATAAAGATTACAGTTTTTACTACAAGGCCTGATACCATCTTTGGGGCTACGTAATCCTCTTACTCCTTTTTATTGTTGCCTGTATTTCATGACTTTCATGCATTGGGTATAACTAGAGAGTAATTATTTATTTATTATTTGTTATTATTATTATTATTATTATTTTTAATTTTTAATTTTTAATTTTTTTTTTAATCACAACTGTCCCTAGATTAGGATTCATTCTTATCAGTTGTTTGTTTGCAGCTACTTAGTTGTGGCACCGGAGCATACTTTGTTGCCATCACTGGTATCCATGGCGCAGAGCAAATATGTATGTGATTATGTTTCTTTCCCTAATTTGTCTCAAAAGATTTCTTTACCATGGCTAATTAGAAGACAACAATATTGAGCACAGGTGGAGGAATATATAGACCTGGCCTCAAGGAAGAGTGACCTTGAAAGGACTGAACTTCAGAAGGAAAAAACTGGGGTTTTTAGTGGTTGTTATGCAAGAAATCCTGCTAATGGGGAAGCTATTCCTATATGGGTTGCTGATTATGTCCTTGGGAGGTGTGTTTGCCTCATACTTCATCTCTTTCCTTATTGACAGCAATTCATCTGTTGGCAGATGCATGTACGCTGATGCCACAACTTTTACTCGTATATATTATATATTATGATATAGACTAGTTGATTATATGTCATGTTATGCAAATATATTTAATGGAATTGTTAACATTTTTTGGAGAGTTTTTATTTAATATGATTGCAATGCTAATGTTTCGTTATTGGTGCAGTTATGGAACAGGAGCAATTATGGCTGTACCTGCTCATGACACTCGTGACTATGAGTTTGCTTTGAAGTATGACATTCCAATTCGTTGGGTTGTGACACCAGAGGATAAAAGTCTCACTGATTCTAGATCTGCTTTTCCGGGTCAAGGCCTGATTATAAATTCATCAAATTCTATGTTGGGGCTTGACATTAATGGCTTGTCCAGCAAAGAAGCTGCTTCTAAAGTCATTGAGTGGGCTGACAGAACTGGAAATGGGAAGAAAAAGGTGCCTTTCTTAGTTTATCTGAAGTTTAAAGATAGGGCTGAGAGGTTTCCTTTTTTGGGGGGGGAGGGCTGAGGCGGTGGGGGTGGTGTATAATACCTCTTATATGTATGATATAATTTGCATTATCTCAAACTTGTCTTTCTTTAGGTAAACTACAAGTTGAGGGACTGGCTTTTTGCTCGGCAACGTTATTGGGGGGAACCTATCCCAGTCATTTTCTTGGATGAAACTGGTGAGACTATTCCACTTCCTGAAACTGAACTGCCTCTTACCCTACCAGAGTTGGATGATTTCACTCCTACCGGAACAGGGGAACCACCACTATCAAAAGCAGTGTCTTGGGTAATTTTAACTCTCTCTCTCTCTCTCTCATTTACTCTGTATATATGTTTTGGTGTCTTTATTTTTCAACATATTTATGGTTCTGGTGAGGTACATAATAATCTTATTGTTAATCATCAACAAAGTTAAAATCTATTTAAACCTCAAAATTCCGGGTGCATTTTTTGCAGGTTTATAATATATTTCTCTAAGAAAAAGAAAAATGCCTTTTAAATTTATTTTATTCTTAACCTTTAATGAAAATATCAGAGTAGTTTAATGATTAATTGGTAATCCTGCCTTAGGCTTTGATACAGGCTGTAAAGAGCTGGGATGGGAATAGGAAGGTATTAGTTTAACTTTTGTTCAACTAAAAGACTAAACAATAATCCTACCAGATGCATGATTTTGTTAATTTGGATGCTGAAAAATAGAGTTAAAAAAATGAAAGCTTGTCAAGATTTTCATTGGGATGCTTTTAGAATTTCAACCTTCATATCAATTGCCAGCAATGGATATGGACCCATGGAAACATCAATTTGAGTTGCTGTGAAACTGTGTTAATTCATATCTACAGAGGCATAATACTTACAAACTCCTGAAACATGTATCCAAGTATAATCTGCCTAATGTCACTGCCACAAATCTGATAATAGAAGCCCTTATGACAGGTTTTGGAGTTGTGAATGAATTGCTAAGGTAGCTATGTGTTGTTCAATCTTTGAGATAGTTCTGATTGGTCTCTTCTCAGTTTCTCTAATTATTTTTGAGTGGCACTTTGACCAGTCCTTTAGCATTCCTTAGCTTTTGACACCTTCAATTTTGTGAATGATTTGCAGGTAAAAACAATGGATCCTTCATCTGGAAAACCTGCTACACGAGAAACAAGCACCATGCCACAATGGGCTGGTTCTTGTTGGTAATGGTTTGCTTATGATGTTCAGTAGTTTGAATTTTAATTGGTTGATACTCTTTTTTAGCTGTTTATTTTTTTTGTCAATGGTTATAATGTTTAATAGGGTCTGAATTTTAATTAGAACGGTTAGTTTTAGGATGATTGTGGGGTGAGATTGAATGGAAGTATTATTGTTGTTATCTTTTCAATACTTTTTGTGTGTCATATGCAGGACCTTTTTACTTACTCAAATTCAAATATAAAATTCTTTGGAGAGTTGGGATCTTATACTCTTATTACCCATGCCCAGGTACTATTTGAGATTTATGGATCCTAGTAATTCAAAAGAATTGGTGGATAAGGAAAAAGAAAGGTAAGAGTGGTTTTTACCAACAAAATGTGTATTTCCCTTAATGTATTTTTCTCTACATGATTAATCTGTGGCATTTTAATTTTTTTAGCTTAACATGATTTAGTTGCTTAGCTTTTGAAGCATATTCTCATCTGCAGGTATTGGAGCCCTGTTGATGTGTATGTTGGTGGTGCTGAACATGCAGTTCTTCATTTACTTTATTCCAGGTTCTGGCACAAGGTTTGTGAACATGCTATTATTCAACTTCCCTTTGGCACAATCCTTGTGATCTACTGGATATTGCACCTGTTTCTGGAACTGCCAAGTCTGTTATCATCTATTAAAATCATTCTTGCGGTTGAAGTCTAGGATAAAAGCAAATTTTCATTTATTGTGAAATTATGATTTCTCTAAATAAGTTTGCTTGCTTGTGGGTGAGTCTCATTCTTGTTGATAGTTTTCATTAGCTTGACAAATCCAAATGGAGCTAGGAGTTGTTGGAACTGAGTGATGCTGCCCGATAGTCAAATGTTCCCTCCCCCCCTTCCTTTTTTTGTTGCAATACTTAAAATTGAATCTGATTCACATTTCTCTATCTCAGGTTCTCTATGACATTGGTGTTGTGTCCACCAAGGAACCCTTCCAATGTGTCATAAACCAGGGAATCATCCTTGGAGAAGTATGTGTAGTTTCTTAAGCATAATAAAGCAATTCTCCATCATTACATGTTACTAATAATTCAGGTTGCAGGTACAATATATGGCTTTCCGAGATTCAGATGGAAATTTTATATCTGCGGACTCTGCTGATATGTTGGGTGAAGCTATTCAAGAAAGAATTCCTGAGGAGAAAGTATGTTCTGGGTGCTTCTAAAAATCTTTTTTCAATCTTAATGCATTCCTTCACTTCTAGTAAAGGGATGAAGCTGACATCTGGCATCACTTTCTCCACCCTTTTGACAAAATCATAATTCTTATGTAGGTTGTGAAATCTGGGGATTCTTTTGTCCTGAAAGACAATCCAAAAATTCGTTTGGTTGCTCGTGCTCACAAAATGAGTAAAAGTAGGGGAAATGTTGTGAATCCTGATGACGTTGTTTCTGAGTATGGTGCAGATTCTCTTCGCCTGTATGAAATGTTCATGGGACCTTTAAGGTAGGTTTTCCTTTGAGTGTTTTGTTTTTATCATATCTGGAACAGAATTTTCTGATCTCTCTGTCAATTTAAGCCATGCTTCTAAATAAAGAGCACTGACAAAAATATTCTCGTTTCTTACGTAATGTTGCTCTTTATTGTGCTTCTAGGGACTCAAAAACTTGGAATACTAGTGGTATTGAAGGTGTTCATCGATTTTTAGGAAGAACTTGGAGACTGATTGCTGGTTCACCTTCACCTGATGGTACATTCAGGGATGGCACAGTGGCAATTGATGAAGAACCTACTCTGGAACAACTTCGTTCCCTCCATAAATGCATTGCTAAGGTCACATCTCAACTTCTGTGATTATAGTTTTTCTTTTTAATATGTGTTTTGGTTGCTCCTCTATAAGTTTTCTTTTGGACATGATTCATTTCAATCTGTACAACTACTTTTGACACTTGTGAATCACTTAATTTAAATGTAGTTTGACTTAGAAGAATGCATCCGCACAACCATATTTTACTTGTATTGTATTAAGTAAACACATATTTGCTGCATAGACTTGGATATGGTCTTACCTGTGGGAAACTATCATGTGTTATGGCATAGGATGGGTAAGATAAATTTGTACTCTGATATGAAACAAAGCTGTTATAAAAGAGTGCATGTTAACAATGTTCTTTATTTTTAATGGAGAATACTAGAGTTACATAAAGCAGATATCTTTGGTGGTTGGAATCTCTCAAGTGAGAGCCATATGGCATGTGTCACATACGTGATACGTCTGTATGGGATGGGTAGCATGCACAGCCGGGGTATTACTACCAGTAATAAACCATGGTTTTTAGTATACTTGTACATGTTGTAGATGCCTGATTGCTTGAATATATATTTTTTTTCCAAAAAGGGCTAGCGTGCAAATGTATGCATGATTCTGTTGGGCTTAAGGTGCATAATAAAGTATTTAAAGCTTGTAAATAGATAACCAAATAGCCTACCACCTTGGTAATGTTAGTTCATCATTCATGATCATTGATGCAGTAGGACTTTCTACCAGAATTCATGAGGGTTCTGAGTTTGACACCTGTCTAGAATTGGTGCAATATTTTAAAAAAGTTTCTGGCATCTATACATTTAAGAATCCTGAATCCTCTAACCAATGAGTATTGATTCTGAGTTGCAGGTAACAGACGAAATTGAAGGGACACGGTTCAACACTGGAATTTCTGCAATGATGGAGTTCATTAATGCAGCATATAAGGTTTTTTTCTGTGAAAGTTTTAGAACTAACTTGTAAATTTTCATTTTGGATCAACTTTTAATTTTCTAACCAAGGCAGAAAGATTTATTTGAACTTTCTGCTTATAGTTTGAAGATACTTCATTTTTTTAGGGGTCAAAAACTTTAGTGGATTAAGAATGTCAATAAGCATAGGGAGAAAAATTTTAATACATTGTCTCATTAGAAGCAACACTTTGCAATATTACTTTTCATGATCTTGTTGATGGTTGGAAGAATACACCCCCAACCCCCAATTTTAGTTCTATCTCAATTTCTGGTTCTCTTATTGGTCTGATCATTTTTTTTTTCTTTCATATATTTAGTGGGATAAACATCCGAGATCAATATTTGAAGCATTTGTTTTGTTGCTTTCACCATATGCGCCTCACATGGCAGAGGAGCTTTGGTTACGTCTAGGACACTCAACATCACTCGCATATGAACCTTTCCCTAAGGTATTATTTTGTTATCTTTTAAAATTATTTGGAGTTTTGAGTGGCTTATTAATTTAATTTTCAAATATCTTCTAATTCTTAATGGCCTTCAGGATACTTTCTGATTAGCCAATATTCATATATTGTGGAATAAATTTATAGGTTTTGAGTATTTAGGTATCCTCATGATTATATTGTATAGCTGTCATTTTTCATGGTTTTTTTTTCACACTTTGATAGAACATATGTGCAGGTCCATGCCTCCACCTAATATTTGTTTAGCCATCACCATTCCTTCAGCAACTTGTTTCAAGCTTGATGATAGAGAACTTAAGATAATCTGTGTGGAAGTTGTCAAATATGTTTTTTTTTTTGGGAGATATCTTGCCATGATGATTAATTTTTATCAAAGTGCTGCAATAAACTATTATGATATAGTTGAAAAAATATGCTCCATTTGGGAATAATTCAAATGAACTTTGAGCTTAAGGAAGTTGACTTTTATTTTGAATCTTTGAGTTCCCTTACATCCAATGACCATCAATATTTGACCCCTTCAAACTTTGTCTATAACATGGGCTGAGTTAACCGGCATGCATAATGCCTCAATAACCATTGATTTTCTTTATTTTTTAGTTGGATCATTAACTGTTGATTTATCATAACTGAACAACTATTGGTAATGTAGGTAAAGTGGAAGTATTGGAATATAGAGGGGCACATGTACATATATATGCACACAAAAACACAGCCACAAACATACTCGAACCCTTATATGCATGTGAAAGTGAGGAAGTCATATGGCTTTACAGTTTATTCTCTGGTGAAAATTATGTCAGGAGAATATATTATGACTTTTGGACAACAGATGAAGTAGCACCTAGATGCTCAAATCTGATCCTCTAGAATGACATAGATTGAGCTCTTGTGGCCCAAATGATGAGGGGAAATGAGTGTTCTTTATATCTTGCTAGTCTGTAATGTGGAGACACTAGTGGTATGAAGTGCAAGACAGAACTTTTATCTTAATGATGACCAATATATTGATATGTTCTTTTGCAGGCTGACCCTGCTTACTTAAAGGATTCGACTATCGTCTTACCAGTTCAGATCAATGGCAAGACAAGGGGTACCATCCAGGTTGAAGAAGCATGTACAGAGGAGGATGCTTTCAAGTTAGCATCGAAGGATGAAAAACTCTCAAAATATTTGGCTGGGAAGTCAATCAAAAAGAGAATTTATGTCCCTGGCAAGATCTTGAATGTTATCTTGGACCGTGAAAACATCAAGGTTGGTGCCCGATAGCCCTCTTCAACCCCTTGTAGGGGTTGGTGATGCTTATTCATTTCAACCTGGAAGAAGTGGCCATGACTTCACACTTACCCACCAACTTTGTATCTTGCCCTGCAATGCAAATCCTCTATGACCTTGCAGTAATGCCTGGAAATTTATATGCGAGCAATGGGTTTTTGTGCACCAATTCATGAATGTATGATCATAGATGTAATCTTGTTGGTTAGGCAGTAGCACCTTTTCATCCTATACTGCAGTTGGTTTCTTTTCCAGCTGATACAGGTTTGTGGGTGGGTTTTTGGTTGACCTTTGCGAATCGATTAAGGTTGTCCACTAAGTTTCTTTGCTGTCATTCATGCTTTTGTATTATTTTTAATGGTCATCAGCCAAACAATTATGGATTCTGTCATTCTCAGGGTATTTTATATATAGTTTATAAAATCTATATGGTATGATTAGCATTAGTGATGGCGTGCTTGGCGGGCAACCCATTAAATTTTAAAACACAGAATATAAAAAATAGGGCAAGTCAATCTCCTTTGGAGCATTCGGTCCAATGAAAAGTCCCACAGTGTGAACTGTATAAGAGAAAGGTCTTGGTCGATATCTTCTTCTGATTCCCATATGAAATCATTTTTAGGTAGTTAAAGGACAGGTTGACCACACACCAAACACCCTTATTAATACTTGGAAAGGTCACCTAATAACATCAAACTCACTTATTACTGCTCTATATTACACTTTTTTTTGTTTTGTTTTATATATATATATATTTTGTTTTGTTTTATATATATATATATATATAGTTCATTCTGAAAAAAGGATTGTTTTAAAAAAAAAAAAACTGAATTTTGAATTTTAAGATGTCTTATTAAAAGAACCTTTATTCTTGGTCAAAATAATCAAGCTCCCATCAACGTCCTTTAATTTTTCCTTCACTTTGATGCATCTCAGCAAAGTACAACATTTACATCATTCTCTTCTACCAAACCACAAAGAGAGCGAGACAAAACCCCAAAAAATAAAAAAAGGGAAAAAAAAAAAGAGAAAAAGAAAAGATCTACTTTGCTGTCACTCTACTCAAAAATTAAAAAAGAAAAGAATTGAATTGATACGTATACTTGGGTGTTGACGACGCGTTGTTGGCCTTGGTTTTACATTATTAGGCGGTGGCATCTGGTTAACTCAAATGGTAGACTTGTTAAAGACTTTTATTTAAAACACCTTTTTTTTTTGTGTGGCCCGCACATGTCACGGGCCCCATAGGCTCCGTATATCTCTCCTATCAAACAATTTGGAAACTGCTGTACAACTACAACTACACGACACCTGTTGCTCTCTCTCTCTCTCTCTCTCACTATTTAAAACACTTTCCGTTTTCAATTTCAATTTCCAAACTCTTCCATTCCTTTCCACTTTTTCTCGACAATTACAAGCTCCAAACTCGGATTACACACGGAACAGTAAAATATAGAGATTAGAGAGAAAGCGAAAGAAGCCTCAAGTCTTAAGAGTTAAGACTCTCTCATCAACTCCATGCACCACCGCTCCTTCAATGTATGTCTCTCTCTTTCGCTCTTTAATTGTATTTAATAATTAAAATACTATTAATCTGATTCTGTTTTGGGGATTTGTTCATAATTCTTAAAAAAAGGATTAGGAGGAGGAGGAGAAGCTATGACGACGAAGAAGGGCGCAGCAATAGCGTGGTGGAGACACGTAGTAATAAGGTGGTGGAGCTGTAACTGTAAGTGTCAGTGGAAGCTGAAGCTGTTGCTTTTCCTCTCCGTGGCGCTCACTCTCTTCGCTCTCTTCACCTTCCACTCTCGACATTCGCCTCCCGATATCTCCTTCTCCTCGTCGTCTCCGTCTCGTCACCGACTACTTCGCCTTAAATTCGACGGCGTCCCCAAGATCGCCTTCCTTTTTCTCGCTCGTCGCAATCTCCCTCTCGATTTTCTTTGGGACTCTTTCTTCGAGGTTTTCTTTCTTTTTTATTTTATTTTATTTTATGAATGTATGAATTTTCCTATGCTTAACGCTTGGCTTTGTTGAAATTCACAGAATGCTGACGTCGCGAACTTCTCGATCTATGTTCACTCGGCCCCCGGGTTCGTCTTCAATGAGTCCACATCGAGGTCCACTTTCTTTCGCGATCGACAATTGAAGAATAGCATTCAGGTCTTTTTTTTTCCCCCTTAAATTGCTTCAATTCATTTTCCATGTTTCATAATTTTGTTCAATTTTTAGCTTCTGTTTGGTTCCTGAGAAAACCGAGGAATGAAAATGAAAACCAAAAAAAAAAAAAGAAAAAGAATTTCGTTACTGTCAGGCTCTGTAGAGAGGAATTTTTTAAATATTATTATTAGTCTTGGTTAATGACAAATCCACCTTCACATTTTCTCGGAAATGAAGTAAATTTTTCATTTTTTATTTATTTAAATGTCTCTGTTTGATTGCTTAGTAAACATACATGTAGTTTAAATTTATGTGCTTCATTGCTTAGTGCTCCACATAGAAGATAAAAAGCGGGAAAATCTACTTATATTATGCTGTTTTAGTTTCCAATAATGGGAACAAGTTTGGATCTTTTTGTAGGTGTAACTTATTTTTTAAAGCAAAATAAGCTCATACAAACACATCCTAACTAAGGAAAATGGTGATTCCAGGGGAAGGACTAAGTTAAATAGTGATATTTGAATTATCAGTTCAAGTATTGGAAAATTTTGGACTAAAATTTTTATTTTCCCTTGTTTTCTAGTATATTGTAGGAAGCGAAATGAAGTGATAAGGAGTTTTGTTTTAATCTTCTCTTTGGTAATTTGATGCGCTTGACATGAATGTGTATTGGGTTTGGGTGATTGGGAATTGCAGGTGGGATGGGGAGAATCGAGTATGATCCAGGCAGAGAGGTTGCTATTTGATGCAGCGCTTGAGGATCCAGCAAATCAGAGATTTATTTTATTATCTGATAGGTCAGAGTTCACTTATATCAAATGAATTTACGTATAACAGCATGTGACTAGAATAATGATTTCAATTATCACCGGACTCAATTTGATGTTGTGCTATATGAAAGATTGGCTATTTTTATTATTTTGTTGAAGACCCGAGAGTGTTTTGGCTCCTAATTGACATCTGAATTTCGCTTTCTCTATATTGCAGTTGTGTTCCTCTGTACAACTTTAGCTTTATATACAACTACGTGATGGCTTCTCCAAGGAGTTTTGTGGACAGGTAGATGGAGGGCTTTGATTGTTGAGGTGCAAAGCACTGATTTTTTTTAGATGGTTCAGTATCAATAGAAAGTCTTTTTTTTTACCCTTTTGTCAATTGAAGAAATGTTAAGTCTTTTATTCCTTGTTGTAGCTTTCTTGATAAGAAGGAGAATCGCTACAACTCAAAGATGTCACCTGTGATACCAAAGGAGAAATGGCGAAAAGGGTCCCAGGTTATTTATCTTTCATTTCAATTGCTGATTTAAATGTATTGAGATCTCATTATCATTTTCATCACCCCTGTTGTCATCAAAACATTATTTGACTGAGGATCAAGATAGCATTTTTATTACTATTTATTCATAATCTACCTTTTAACTTGATTTTGATTTTGGGATTTCAGTGGATCACTTTAGTTCGAAGCCATGCCGAAGTCATTGTAGACGATGAGGTGATTCTTTCAGCATTTAAGAAATTTTGCAAGGTATGTAATTGCGTGCTTTATATGAAGTTTATCCCTTTTCTGGTAATCGTCCTTTATAATTTTCTTTGTTTGAGTATTACTTGTGGATAGAGCATCTATATCATGATACTTTTGTTCTTCTTGGAGAGAAGGTTTTTTTTTTTTTTTTTGGGGGGGGGGGGGGGGGGGGGGGGGGGTTATACAACTACGTGATGGCTTCTCCAAGGAGTTTTGTGGACAGGTAGATGGGGGGCTTTGATTGTTAAGGTGCAAAGCACTGATTTTTTTTAGATGGTTCAGTATCAATAGAAAGTCTTTTCTTTTTACCCTTTTGTCAATTGAAGAAATGTTAAGTCTTTTATTCCTTGTTGTAGCTTTCTTGATAAGAAGGAGAATCGCTACAACTCAAAGATGTCACCTGTGATACCAAAGGAGAAATGGCGAAAAGGGTCCCAGGTTATTTATCTTTCATTTCAATTGCTGATTTAAATGTATTGAGGTCTCATTTTTTTTATTTTATTTTATTTTCTTTTGGTGGTTGATTATTGAAAGAAATATTGTTTAATGTTTCTATGTCAGTTGGTTTTTATTTGTGCTTTGTAGTTTGGCTTTAGTAGGATTGTTGGTTTGGGTTAGATGGTGGCTTGTTTGTTTGTTAGCTATGGCTCGTAACTTGACAAAAAGTAAAGTTTGATTTTCCTGGGAACTTTTCTTACTTTGGTACTCTTATATGTGATAAAACATTAGTGTAGTTGGCTTAGATTTAGGAGATTAAATTGTGTGAAATTTGGATATAAGAAGTTTCTGTAAATATCCATAGGATTGTTGTTTGCTGAACTTTGAAACTACTTTCTCCCCCCTAAAAAAAAAAAAAAAAAGTTTTAAAAGACCATCACTTCCGAAATCCCTTCCGCTGTTTTTAGATTCACTTTTTTCTTGTACATAAGTTGTTTTGTTTTCCTTTATTGCTTGTACATATTTCCTTCATTTACTTCATCTCTTTGATGGAGTAGCTCCTTTTTAATACAAATTTTTCTTACCTATCAAAAAACAAAAAAAAAAAAAGACCATCACTTCCACTTTGTAGGTTGCTGAGCCAATCTTCTTAATTGGAAAGCAGAATAAACAGTTTTAAAAGCACTACTTGTTCAGATCTCATTATCATTTTCATCACCACCCTTGTCATCAAAACATTATTTGACTGAGGATCAAGATAGCATTTTTATTACTATTTATTCATAATTTACCTTTTAACTTGATTTTGATTTTGGGATTTCAGTGGATCACTTTAGTTCGAAGCCATGCCGAAGTCATTGTAGACGATGAGGTGATTCTTTCAGCATTTAAGAAATTTTGCAAGGTATGTAATTGCGTGCTTTATATGAAGTTTATCCCTTTTCTGGTAATCGTCCTTTATAATTTTCTTTGTTTGAGTATTACTTGTGGATAGAACATCTATATCATGATACTTTTGTTCTTCTTGGAGGGAAGGTTTTTTTTTTTTTTTTTTGGGGGGGGGTGTGTGGTGGTGGGGTAGGCTCAATTTTAATTTTAAAACTGTATATGCATTAGTTTTTGTGGAGCCTTACTCCAATGTGGTGCTCAAAACTTCAAATGAGATTCTATGCGATCGGTCAAAAGAAAATTAAGGGTTTTTTTAGCAAACTTACACAGGTTTTGAAAGCTACGTCTGCATAAACTTTTTGTCCACCATTGAAACTTTTTTTTTTTACCAATTTTTTTTTGCTAATCAACAAATGAAGATATGTGCCTTTACTATTTCGCAAGCATGACGGTGTTTTTTATATGTATTTTGCTGTCTTTGCTATTCTTTGTTGTCTTTGCCTATGATTGCTAAGTTACAAACATACCCAGTGGGGCTTGCACGTATTACCCCATTATTCACACTGTTTTTATGGGAAAGAACAAATGTCGTTTGATCTAGAGCCATTGGTGTGTATTTGCATGCTTTTGAGCTTGTTTCTTTCTAGTCATCAGAAAATTTGAATAGAAAATTTTAAGTTGACAGATAGTAGTCCAAAGCTGGAATTTCAGTTTGGTTAATCATGCAACAACTTGTTTTTCTGCTCTGAAATTTCGGTTTGGTAAATCATGCAACAACTTATTTAACTGCTTCTCATTTTGCAGCGACGTCCGCCAGTAGATGTTAAAAAGGGAAAGCTGAATATTGTAAGTGATCCTTGATTGCCAATTTTTGTTGATAGATGAAGAAGAATTAGAAGATAGCTTGCTTACCAATCAATTTAATTAACACTATATTTTAATTTTTAAAAAATACTTATAAAAAAAAAGCAAGTTTTTTTCCTCCTAGATTTCTAGTTTAAGTAAATAAATTTGAGGTTAATGTTGACACAGTAGAGTTTATATGCAACCAGTATTGACTGGTAGTTTACAGAGCATCATGTTCTTTAACATAGGAAATCCAGTTACAAGCACATACTTGTTTGTGCCCCTTTTTGTATTTTTTCTTTCTCTTCTAGTAAGAACAATGGATATGCCTGGAATAAATAAAGTGAGATACATATAAAATGCAAAAACAGAAAGAAAGTTGCAAATCTCATATAATGTGGCTTAGGGTTATTATATATATTATTTTGCAGATGTTGCAACAGTTCCCTTTATCTTATATTAGAATATTATATCTGTTACACCTTTAACTGAATCATAATTTGTTCTGATCTTGGCCCAAATACCAAATGCAGAAACTTCAGAAGCAGCATAACTGTATTCCAGATGAGCATTATGTGCAGACATTGTTAGCGGTATGTCATAGATTTCCCTTTTATCAATGTTACATGTTTATCAATGTTACATGTTTGCAGCATGTTGTTGTTGCGATCTTTTAGCCATTGTTGTCATTGTTATTCATCAATTCTATCTAATGATTTCTCTCCATCTTTTACTTAATATTGACTGCTTCATTTATTGTGGTGCTCTTTGTCGATTGGTTGTCCACTAGTATCATGATTTCCTGGTGGGATCACTATTATTCATTTTTTTTTCTTTATGCTTCCCCGTTAGATGAGTGATCTTGAAGGTGAACTTGAACGAAGAACATTAACATATACCGTGTGGAACCAGTCTGCTACAAAAATGGAGCATAAAGGGTGGCATCCTTTTACATTCAATTTTGCAAATGCTGGCCCTAAACAAATCAAGGAAATTAAGGTAGTCATTTTGCCTCACTTCCTCTGATTGTTGATCTTGTATATTTAACAATGGATAGAAGGATGTACAAAGTGTGATTTTTCTCATTTAAAATTTTCATCCTTTGGATTTATGGTATAGTACTCTTTGTTTAAGCCTTGGGTCTTTGGACTGCTTCATGGCACAAAATTATGGTGCACTTGGGGATAGTTGGAAGTGAAAATGGGTTTCTTGAATGGAGATGGATAATGCCCTGCAAATGGAGTTATGATACAAATTTATTTTCCTCTTCTTTAAGTAAATGAAAAAAATCATTAAAGGAAAATGTGAAAAAGTTGTTGATTGATCCCTGTAACCTTCATTTCTCCTGCTTTGTAATAATGGGATTCTACTACAAAACTGTTATCTGTTACTTTTATTAATCCATACTTTAAATGTGTTATATCACTATATTGGTTTTTATTTTATTGTGAGCTGTAATACATGCAGTGTGTAAATTATGGCTCTTTTTAATATAAATTTCCATTTCCTCTACCCTCTTTTGTTGTTTAACTTGTCTGTTTTAATTCAACAGGACATCAACCATGTATACTATGAGACCGAGTTCCGAACAGAATGGTGTCGTAGTAATTCTGCCCTTGTTCCCTGTTTTTTGTTTGCTAGGAAATTTTCTCAGGGAGCTGCTATGCGCCTCTTGAGTGATGGAGTGGTTGGTCACGCTGATACCTCTGAAGTCTGAAGTCTGAAGTGCTAGGCTCACCCCCATAAGTTATGGCTTATCTTCTTACAGCCCTCTAACAATCTAGTGACGCGTTTAAAACTATAATTTGGGCGGCAAGTGGAATGCCTGCTAAAGGTTTACGGAATACATTACACACAAGACCTATATTGATACTAGAGACTAGAGAAAAAGAATCGTACCTGCAGCTGTAAAGTTACTTCCAGAGACAAAGAGTTGTAGGATCATAAAGTTACTTCCAGAGACGAAGAGTTGTAGGTAGGACCATAAAGTTACTTCCAGAGACGAAAGAGTTGTAGGATCATAAAGTTACTTCCAGAAACGAAGAGTTTTAGGACCATAAAGTTACTTCCAGAGACGAAGAGTTGTAGGATCATAAGAGTTGTAGGATCAAATAGTTCGTAGGGGCTTCAATGCATCATGCTGATGCCCACTGAGAGATCTTTTTTGATTAGTTTTAACTTCATTGCATTATTACTATAGCAGTATGACCCATTACATTTTTTATAAGGTTACAAATTTGTAGTTCATAAAATTGTTCATATTCTAAATGTTTTATTTTTTACGAGTTGGCTGATAAAAATGCCCAAAACAGCAGTTCTGAGTTACATTCGACCATAGGCAGGAGTAGATTAATTTTGTATGGCCTAGTATGAAGCAATCATGCATGGTCAGAAGGCCTCACCTCGCATTAACTTAGTATCAGCTGCATAACATTCTTTTCCTTTAGGCTTACCTACGATAATTTGAGGTCTAGCATCGACTAATTTTTGCGTATTTGGTGTATGAAAAATTTTATTACAGGAATTGCTTCATTCATGTTAAATTCAGCAGGCTTCTCATATTGGTTAAATACAACTATCAAAGATTGTTGCTTGAAGTTCTAATATACTAGCCATAACTAGAAGAAAACTTATATATATATATATATATATATGCTTGTGAAAAAGTTGTTGATTGATCCCTGTAACCTTCATTTCTCCTGCTTTGTAATAATGGGATTCTACTACAAAACTGTTATCTGTTACTTTTATTAATCCATACTTTAAATGTGTTATATCACTATATTGGTTTTTATTTTATTGTGAGCTGTAATACATGCAGTGTGTAAATTATGGCTCTTTTTAATATAAATTTCCATTTCCTCTACCCTCTTTTGTTGTTTAACTTGTCTGTTTTAATTCAACAGGACATCAACCATGTATACTATGAGACCGAGTTCCGAACAGAATGGTGTCGTAGTAATTCTGGCCTTGTTCCCTGTTTTTTGTTTGCTAGGAAATTTTCTCAGGGAGCTGCCATGCGCCTCTTGAGTGATGGAGTGGTTGGTCACGCTGATACCTCTGAAGTCTGAAGTGCTAGGCTCACCCCCATAATTCATGGCTTATATCTTCTTACAGCCCTCTAACAATCTAGTGACGCGTTTAAAACTATAATTTGGGCGGCAAGTGGAATGCCTGCTAAAGGTTTACAGAATACATTACACACAGGACCTATATTGATACTAGAGACTAGAGAAAAAGAATCGTACCTGCAGCTGTAAAGTTACTTCCAGAGACAGAGTTGTAGGATCATAAAGTTACTTCCAGAGACGAAGAGTTGTAGGACCATAAAGTTACTTCCAGAGACGAAGAGTTGTAGGATCATAATAGTTGTAGGATCAAATAGTTCGTAGGGGCTTCAATGAATCATGCTGATGCCCACTGATAGATCTTTTTTGAGTAGTTTTAACTTCATTGCATTATTACTATAGCAGTATGACCCATTACATTTTTTATAAGGTTACAAATTTGTAGTTCATAAAATTGTTCATATTCTAAATGTTTTATTTTTTACGAGTTGGCTGATGAAAATGCCCAAAACAGCAATTCTGAGTTACGTTCGACCATAGGCAGGAGTAGATTAATTTTGTATGGCCTAGAATGAAGCAATCATGCATGGTCAGAAGGCCTCACCTCGCATTAACTTAGTATCAGTTGCATAACATTCTTTTCCTTTAGGCTTACCTACGATAATTTGAGGTCTAGCATCGACTAAATTTTGCGTATTTGGTGTAAGAAAAATTTTATTACAGGAATTGCTTCATTCATGTTAAATTCAGCAGGCTACTCATATTGGTTAAATACAACTATCAAAGATTGTTGCTTGAAGTTCTTCTAATATACTAGCCATAACTAGAAGAAAACTTTATATATATATATATATATATGCTGTTGTATGAGTCCATTGATACAATAATATATTATTAAAAACAAAAGTTAAACCTAGCCAGGTGTTTAAAAAATCAATGAAATCATAAGAGGACAATAAATAAAAATTACAGACAGTGGAGCAAATGTTAAAAAAATGACATTAATTTCTAGCAAATTTCTTTAATCTATTTGTATTATTATTTAAGAAGTTTCTCCTATTTGGATTCTTATTTGGGATGATCAAAATATTCTAAAATTCACTTATTTAAAATGTTTAGATAATAGGGGTAAATATGTAAAATTACTAATTTTAAAAATCCTAAATTTGAAAAACCATTGTTCCATCCAGTTTCTTTCTCAAGTTCAAATTTAAAAATATTTTTTTTTAATAAAGAAAATAGAATAGTATTTTTAGATAGTTTCAATAGCTTTTTTTCCCTCTCTCTCGTTAGTAAGTATGGTATTATTACAACTTTTTTTTTTTGGCACTCTCTTTCTTTCAGGTTAGTCAAAGTATAACATGTTACCACTTCTCATGGAATAATTGCTTCCCGTTAATTAGTATTATTTTTATTTATTTTAAAAAGTTGAAAAATAATTACTAATTACTATTGTTTTGAATACAAAAAAAGTTTCTAACCCTTTATCCATGGATGAGGTTTGGGTCTGGTGTCCAGTTGCACTGGACTCGTTGAGATAATGACACGTGTTTACTTTTGGACATGTGTCACCATCTCAACGGGTCCAGTGCATTGGACCTAAACCTTACCCCTTATCCATATCCTTTAAAATTTGAGGTTTACGTTCTCAAAGGTTTTTTTTAATATCAATTTTCCATTAATCCCAATTTGAAGTTACACATTTGTCCAATTATGTAGAGTGATGAAACTAGCACAAAAAAATAAACACTGAAACTATTATTTTGGATGTGCATGGATGTGTTTATTTTTTGGTCTCTCTCTCCCTCTCTCTCTCTCTCTCTATATATATATATATATATTGATACTCGTGAATTTCAGTTAGCTCAATTCATAAAGTTTCTGATAAGAGATCTGAGGCTCAATTCCTGTCTACACCAATTACCGATTGGTGTCTTGTTAAACTCTTTTTAAAAAGAAAAAAAAAAAAACTTTGGATACTCCTTTCATGTCTTCAAAGCAGATGAAATACTCAAATTAACAATATATATTTTTATTTTTATCAATCAATTTTCTATATAATTTTTCATATGAAATATTGGAGGAAATTAAAAGGCCCTGAGCACATGCATATCAGGTGTGATGAGGCTAGTTTATATTTATATGGCTGCATTTCATCCTCACCTCACCTTTCCCTTTAGTTAGAACATTGGTTGAAGAAAGCTTGACAAACGCAGAAGAGAAGACTTGGAAGAAATAGTTCTGATCAATGGCGAAGTGTCTAACAATGGGTGCAGTTCGAGGATCTGTAGAGATGCTTGAGTCAATAGTAAACAAGCCTTTACCCATTAGAATATCTCTGTAATACTGGTTATCAAATATCGTGGGGGTTATGTCGTTTGGAACGAATGTGAAGTTTGATAAAGGAACTCTTGTAGGACATTTAAATCTTAAGAAGGCCTCATATCCATAATGCATATGACCATTAGGCTGTGGATCGTACAATCTACTAGCAATGTTCATGCAGTGTCCAACACCCAGTGTATGTGCACCTGCAAAGAACAATTTTAAGTTAAAAAAAAACAAGATGAACTTAAATTATAGTGTACATTTTAAACTTCTAGTGGTACATTCTGTTAGATTATAGTAAACCAATCACTGTGGACAAGATTTAATCAATCTTAATTAAAATACCTATGTTTAAAGTATACTTATGAGGAAGACAATTATGTCTGTCTGTGTATTCATTAAAAAAAAAAAAAAAAATTTCTATCTATGAAGTTTCCTTTATATTGATTGGAACAACATCACCTTTTTTTTTTCTTTTCATGTGATAATAACTAACACCATTTTTATTTAACACTAATCACAACATGTTACCTCATCACTGATAAAAAGAAGTTGTGAAAGTTTGTGTTTCCTAAACTTATTCTTTTAAACACGCACAAGTAGGAGTTCTTAAATTATTTAGTCCATTACCGATGATAGCGATTGACTCCTCAAGATTCATCCCTTTAGAGGCGAAAGTATGAATTAATTCATGGACTTTAATTCCTTGTGGGGGAAGACTTGCATCAGCCTGTTGGTAACTAGAAGTGGTGGAGTCCTTTCTTCCAAGAGGGATCTGAATATGGGGTCCTCCTGAGAATGACACTGATTCCTTGGCAGCTAAAGCAATGATATCTGCACAAGACACCTTTCCAGGACACTTATTTTCCAATATTGATTTTATGTAGCCAATCGTTTCCCGCTTTCTGATAGCGAAGTTTTTTGAAGAAGCCATTTCGGGTTTGTGTTTTGAATTGTCTGAATCGAGCAGGATTGATGCATCGCAACCCTGTATATCATAGCAATTGAAACTCAGTTTGTGTGAGAGAGAATGTACCTTCAAGCTAGCACAATCTCTGTAGGCCTAGAAGCTAATAGAGAGAAGAATGAAAGATAATGAAATAACCATGTACATGGAAAGTGCAGATAAGGAAAGATAAGCTAGATTATTCTTGAGATCAAGAACAGGAAAGAAAGTAATCTTTACTTGTAAGTTAGGTGACTTGTTATTGGTTTCTCTTCTTCACTCACGCAGCTCGTGAAATTGAGAGGTTTTCAGGTTTGTAGTGTTTGTTTAAAAGGTTCTAGATATTTCAGGAAAAGATTAATTCATGCCTTTAAAAGAAGGCACATACAATTGATGTTGAAGAGGTTACCCAAGCCTTGCATGAACAAGAGGAAGCCGAATTGCCTAAATCCCAACACAAGAGAAATCTATTTCATACATCAAATATATACACCCTCCTTCTCACATGTGTGCGATGATACGACTATAGGATTTACACATTATAAGAGAGATAATGTGTGTGTGTATATATATATATATATGAAAATTTGGGATGTTTCTTAAGGTTAGTGACTCTGTAATTTAANCAAGAACAGGAAAGAAAGTAATCTTTACTTGTAAGTTAGGTGACTTGTTATTGGTTTCTCTTCTTCACTCACGCAGCTCGTGAAATTGAGAGGTTTTCAGGTTTGTAGTGTTTGTTTAAAAGGTTCTAGATATTTCAGGAAAAGATTAATTCATGCCTTTAAAAGAAGGCACATACAATTGATGTTGAAGAGGTTACCCAAGCCTTGCATGAACAAGAGGAAGCCGAATTGCCTAAATCCCAACACAAGAGAAATCTATTTCATACATCAAATATATACACCCTCCTTCTCACATGTGTGCGATGATACGACTATAGGATTTACACATTATAAGAGAGATAATGTGTGTGTGTATATATATATATATATATGAAAATTTTGGGATGTTTCTTAAGGTTAGTGACTCTGTAATATTAATTTCTGTAATTCTCTCCATTTATTATCTTTTGGTAAATTTCTCCTGCTTCTAACCTAATTTTGTGTTTCACACGAATCAGGTCTAGGTTTTTCTATATAGGTTGGAGGCTATAACAATACATAGGTATCAAGTTGCTTGTTATCAATAAAATTCTAAAGAATGGGTTAATTAGGTTTTTTTAACTAGTAATAGATCAAACTGTTCATGTTACATTTGTGAAGATATGGACTGATTGTAGAAACCTATTTGCTAGAGTAAGACATGTTTACAGAGAAGTTAACTTTTGTGCGGATCAGCTAGCACTGTAAGGATTCAGGGAAGGAGCTAGCAATATTTGTATCACAATTCACAATTATACTGAGCCACACTCAGTTTTATTGTATGCCTTATTTTTGGTGGGATATCATGCACCTTGAAACAAATAAACGGTTCTTTGTAAATACTAATTTGATGTAGATAATACTGCCTTGCCATTTTAGAGGGACAAAAAGAATAAGTGGGAGGCTAGGAACAAAATTAGGGCAAAATAAAAGGTGTCCAACAATTAGAAGTACAAATTTGGTTACATAGGAGTAGGAGTTAGGACAGACATATATATATATATATATATAGATGCAAATTTAATGCATGTAAAAACTTGGGTGTGTGGCATATGTACATGTGACTTTTTTTTTTTTTTTTTTTTGAGAGAAAGGTGTGGCACTGGCATGTGACTTATGTACAATCCACTATTGTGAGATAAATGAGCGAGTAAATGCTGATAGGTCATGTAGTTAGATTAAATGTTTTATAGGTGTAGAAAGAATTTATTTCAAAGAAAAAAGTTACAAAAAAAAAAAAACTAAGATCTGGTCCTTGAACTCTACTTCGATTTCATCCATGACCTGTCCATGTCAATTTAATTCTTGACAATTTTCAAATGGAACAAAAAAATATGACTACTTTACTTTTTTTTTTTTTTTTTTTAAGAGAGTTTCACAACTTATGCGTCCGCTTTTAATGATAGCTTTTTATCATCAGACTAAGACACCAATCAATTTTTTGTATAGGCAAGAATTGAACTCCAGATCTCTTATTCAACTATCACATACTTTACCAGTCATTGATAATACAAGATTAAAAATTTTAATGACATAATTTGTATGATTTGGAAAGCCTAAAAAGAAAAAAAAAACTAGTAAAAGGAGAAAAAAAAGAAGAGCAAATGGAAGTGTAACCTCACCTGGACTTGGCAGTCATGGAACATTAGCCGGAGAAAGCCCGCTGGTGCAGTAGCATCAGTCAAGAAAATGCTTAGCATCTCCCTCTTCACTATGGTTTCTACGTTTGGACATGAATACTTGTAGTAGTCATAAGCCAGTTTTGCTTCATTTATACCAAATGGGATCCCTATAAGCACTACTGCTAACACAAATAATGGAGAACCGCTTCCCATTTTCTTAACACACAAGAATGAATAGTGGATTTGTATGGTGGCAGAGTATGTCTCTCAAGGACTAAAAGACTTTCTTTTATATGGGCTCTTGGCTTGGCTTTGCATTGATTAGTGACAGTTTAAAAAGCATATTGTGGAAACCAGTGGCTTCTTCTGCTTATTCTTACTCCTAATTGACAGTTGTACTTCATCACTTTTTTCGTTATGTTCAAAGCATATAGACCAAAATGAAGGACCATAACACAAAAATAATATTATAATGTTTTACCCAACATTTAATTATGGGATAATTACAGTAAATTTACTTATGGTATGGTTCGTTTTCACTCTGTTTGTAATTTAAAATTTTACACTTTGTCCACTTGAATTTCAAATTCTAACTTTTTAATATTATTGGTTACAACAATTTTACAACATTTTTACAACAAATCACAGGTGGTTAGTTATTATTGGTTCAAATTTGAAACTAATACTAATATTACTTTTTTATCCCAACAATAACAACCAGTAACAACCTGCCACTTAAAATTTATTGTAAAAATATTATAAAAATGTTATAGACATATCATTTCTCTTCGTGTTATGTTTTGATTGTAAAAGTTGTTTGTTAACAGAAAAGTTAAAGGTATGTATCGGATAGACTTTTGAATTCGTTTATATTTTGGTCGTAAAAGTTGTTTTTTAACGGAAAAGTCAAAGGTGAGTATCGGATGGACAACGAATTAAAGTTGAGGTGGGTGGCAAAACGGTACCTGCACCAACTGGTTTGAGGTTGGTGCAGTTGGTGAGTGGGAAAACGGTAAGTGCACCAACTGCACCAACCTCAAACTCCTCTCCTCTCTGGAGATATCCCAACACAGATAGATTCGCTGAATCGACTCCTCCGTCTCGATCTCTCCGATAACAACATACGTGGCTCGATTCCGAAGCAGTTGTCGAATTTTGACTCGGCTCCTCACGCTACGGTTACAGAACAACGTGCTTTCGGGTTCGATTCCTGATCTCTCTGTCTCTCTTGTTAACCTCAAAGAACTGAACTTGACCAACAATGAATTCTATGGAAATGTACCTGATGGGTTGGTGAAAAAGTTTGGTCAAGGCAGCTTTTCTGGGAATGAAGGGCTATGTGGGTCGAGTCCTTTACCTGCTTGTTCGTTCACCAATACATCTCCAGCGACTGCATTGGCTCAGACGGTGCCATCGAACCCGAGCTCCTCCTCAGCGGCGAGCTCCTCCATCGGACCTCCGTGGCCGACCCTTCGATCCGCCTCTCTCTCTCTCTCCCTGCTATCTTATTTTCTTTGCTGTGAGTGTAGTGGGTCTGTGTTTGTGTTGCTAGGTGTGGTGGGTCTGGGTTTTGAAGAGGGGTTTGCTTTGGTTTTGGTTTGAGATCTGAGAGACTGAAAGGATTTTTGTGAAATTAAAATAGATCCGTAGGATTTTTGTAAATGTTTTTTAGGATTTGTGCGAATATGAAAATTTTATTTGGATTGATTGGCTCAAGACTGTTTATACCAAGAGGAAGTGTGTTCTTGAACCCAAGATACAAAACCCCCCTCTTTGATCTTGTCTGTTTGAGTTTTCTTTGTTATTTTTTGTTTTTAGAGGAGACATGAAAGTGAAGATAAAATATATTTTTACTCTTTTATAAGAGGTGGATAATGGATGAATAAAGAATTAAAGTTCAGGTAGCTAAAGTGTAAAGTTTTAAACTACAAGTAAGGAAAGTAAAAACAAGCTATACCTTATATGGTTTATTGTAATTATCCCTTTAATTAACTTAACTTGTCACGGAAAAGAGGGCTCAGGCCCTGCTGTTGTGTTATGGGCAGAGGGGAAAGCAGCCTATTTAGCAATTTTAACAGCAAAAAAAAAATGAAGTTATAGGTATGTTATTTTTTAAAGAGACTGGTCCAGTTAATCCATTGCAGAAGATATCAAAATTGTTTTTTGACTTTGTTTTATTTGGTGGGATGGTATCTTTTGTCAGTCAGAACGCAAATGTTTGTACTCATAATGGACTGATTTTTGTAAGTTTGATAGTTCTATGACCCATTAATTACTGTCTTGATCTATTTGTTTTCAATGAAGTATGTTTTTTCAGCAAATAAACCTGTCGGCATAAGCCAATATTTCACATCAGAGTGCTGCTATATTATATAGCGTCACTGAGATTTGGTTCAGTTGATGTTAAATGCACTGTCAAAACAAGCCTCATGATGGTGCAATCACTATCCAATAGAATGTATTGTCTAAAAAGATGCATGTAATTTTCACAATTTTGCTGCATGTCAAGTTGTGAACTTGATGGTCCTGTCTTGGAGACATGCAACTACCTTTCGTTTTCTACAAGCTGGTAGCAATTTAAGGTTGCTGTAATTTGGAGAAAGTGCTACAGGTATATATGTGGTCTAAAATTATTTCTTGCCCAGTAAAACTGGTAATAAAATGGCTTTGACAGTTTAGTAGCTTATGTAGTTAAAAACTTAAAATAGATGCTTGTGACTTAGACAATTTTGCCACAAATACGTGGAGTTTCAACACAACGGTCCTACCCTACGAAATGTAGGAAGATGGCTTGCTGTTACTGATTTCCTCGGCTGCTATAGGTATGCTATGTACAATGAGAGGTGGTAATGTGGTATGATCAAAGACGGTAATAATTGGAACATAGACATACAAAGCAATGAGGCATTTCTTTTGCAATAACTACATATTTGAGGCACAATTTACTTGAGAGATCTAATTAGCAGATCAGGGAAGAGAATGGATGATAATAAACGATTAAAAAAAAAAAAAAATAAAAAAAAAACTAGTAAAAGGAGAAAAAAAAGAAGAGCAAATGGAAGTGTAACCTCACCTGGACTTGGCAGTCATGGAACATTAGCCGGAGAAAGCCCGCTGGTGCAGTAGCATCAGTCAAGAAAATGCTTAGCATCTCCCTCTTCACTATGGTTTCTAAGTTTGGACATGAATACTTGTAGTAGTCATAAGCCAGTTTTGCTTCATTTATACCAAATGGGATCCCTATAAGCACTACTGCTAACCCAAATAATGGAGAACAGCTTCCCATTTTCTTAACACACAAGAATGAATAGTGGATTTGTATGGTGGCAGAGTATGTCTCTCAAGGACTAAAAGACTTTCTTTTATATGAGCTCTTGGCTTGGCTTTGCATTGATTAGTGACAGTTTAAAAAGCATATTGTGGAAACCAGTGGCTTCTTCTGCTTATTCTTCCTCTTAATTGACAGTTGTACTTCATCACTTTTTTCGTTATGTTCAAAGCATGTAGACCAAAATGAAGGACCATAACACAAAAATAATATTATAATGTTTTACCCATCATTTAATTATGGGATAATTATAATAAATTTACTTATGATATGGTCCGTTTTTACTCTGTTTGTGATTTAAAATTTTACATTTTGTCCACTTAAACTTTAAATTTTAACTTTTTAATTAGTGTTATGTTTTGATTGTAAAAGTTATTTTTTAGCGAAAAAGTCAAAAGTGGGTATCGGATAGACTTTTTAATTCGTGTTATGTTTTGGTTGTAAAAGTTGTTTTTTAAGGAAAAAGTCAAAGGTGAGTATCGGATGGACAACGAATTAAAGTTGAGGTGGGTGGCAAAACGGTACCTGCACCAACTGGTTTGTGGTTGGTGCAGTTGGTGAGTGGGAAAACGGTAAGTGCACCAACTGCACCAACCTTAAACTCCTCTCCTCTCTGGAGATATCCCAACACAGATAGATTCGCTGAATCGACTCCCCCGTCTCGATCTCTCCGATAACAACATACGTGGCTCGATTCCGAAGCAGTTGTCGAATTTTGACTCGGCTCCTCACGCTACGGTTACAGAACAACGTGCTTTCGGGTTCGATTCCTGATCTCTCTGTCTCTCTTGTTAACCTCAAAGAACTGAACTTGACCAACAATGAATTCTATGGAAATGTACCTGATGGGTTGGTGAAAAAGTTTGGTCAAGGAAGCTTTTCTGGGAATCAAGGGCTATGTGGGTCGAGTCCTTTACCTGCTTGTTCGTTCACCAATACATCTCCAGCGACTGCATTGGCTCAGACGGTGCCATCGAACCCGAGCTCCTCCTCAGCGGCGAGCTCCTCCATCGGACCTCCGTGGCCGACCCTTCGATCCGCCTCTCTCTCTCTCTCTCCCTGCTATCTTATTTTCTTTGCTGTGGGTGTAGTGGGTCTGTGTTTGTGTTGCTAGGTGTGGTGGGTCTGGGTTTTGAAGAGGGGTTTGCTTTGGTTTTGGTTTGAGATCTGAGAGACTGAAAGGATTTTTGTGAAATTAAAGTAGATCCGTAGGATTTTTGTAAATGCTTTTTAGGATTTATGCGAATATGAAAATTTCATTCGGATTAATTGCCTCAAGACTGTTTATACCCAGAGGAAGTGTGTTCTTGAACCCAAGATACAAAACTCCCCTCTTTGATCTTGTCTGTTTGAGTTTTCTTTGTTATTTTTTGTTTTTAGAGGAGAGTGACATGAAAGTGAAAGATAAAATATATTTTTACCCTTAATTTTATAAGAGGTGGATAATGAATGAGTAACGGATTGAAGTTTAGGTGATTAAAGTGTAAAGTTTTAAACCATATGTAAGTAAAGTAAAAACAAGCCATACCTTATATAATTTACTGTAATTATCCCTTTAATTAACTTAACTTGTCACGGAAAAGAGGGCTCAGGCCCTGCTGTTGTGTTATGGGCAGAGGGGAAAGCAGCCTATTTAGCAATTTTAACAGCAAAAAAAATGAAGTTATAGGTATGTTATTTTTTAAAGAGACTGGTCCAGTTAATCCATTGCAGAAGATATCAAAATTGTTTTTTGACTTTGTTTTATTTGGTGGGATGGTATCTTTTGTCAGTCAGAACGCAAATGTTTGTACTCATAATGGACTGATTTTTGTAAGTTTGATAGTTCTATGACCCATTAATTGCTGTCTTGATCTATTTGTTTTCAATGAAGTATGTTTTTTCAGCAAATAAACCTGTCGGCATAAGCCAATATTTCACATCAGAGTGCTGCTATATTATATAGCGTCACTGAGATTCGGTTCAGTTGATGTTAAATGCACTGTCAAAACAAGCCTCATGATGGTGCAATCACTATCCAATGGAATGTATTGTCTAAAAAGATGCATGTAATTTTCACAATTTTGCTGCATGTCAAGTTGTGAACTTGATGGTCCTGTCTTGGAGACATGCAACTACCTTTCGTTTTCTACAAGCTGGTAGCAATTTAAGTTTGCTGTAATTTGGAGAAAGTGCTACAGGTATATATGTGGTCTAAAATTATTTCTTGCCCAGTAAAACTGGTAATAAAATGGCTTTGACAGTTTAGTAGCTTATGTAGTTAAAAACTTAAAATAGATGCTTGTGACTTAGACAATTTTGCCACAAGTATGTGGAGTTTCAACAAAATGGTCCTACCCTACGAAATGTAGGAAGATGGCTTGCTGTTACTGATTTCCTCGGCTGCTATAGGTACGCTATGTACAATGAGAGGTGGTAATGTGGTATGATCAAAGACGGTAATAATTGGAACATAGACATACAAAGCAATGAGGCATTTCTTTTGCAATAACTACATATTTGAGGCACAATTTACTTGAGAGATCTAATTAGCAGATCAGGGAAGAGAATGGATGATAATAAACGATTAAAAAAAAAAAAAAACCTGAATCAAACATCAAATTCTAATGAGCTCCTATTTGAAGCAAACTGCCTCAAACAACCAAGAACAGCAGAAATGATTTTGTGCTTAAATTAGAAGCAACCAATAAGCTATAACTCAATAAACTAATAAAAGAATGATTAAATTGATGGCCATGGATAGGATTAAGACAGATTCCTAGTGGATTAAATTCCATATATACCAGGCTAATATCTTTTAATCATGACCACATAGCTTAATGGGGGTTCTTGACGGAGCTTAATGGGAGGTTTTTGACGGAGGTTAGGGGGAGGTTTTTGAAGGAGCTTAATGGGAGGTTCTTGATGGAGGTTAGAGGGAGATTCTTGAGGGAGCTTAATGGGAGCTTCTGTCCATCCTTGTTTACGAGCCCTGAGTTCCCACATTGCAGTGATTTTCTTCTGTGCAGCCAGTGTTGCTTCAGCCTTCTCCCTTGTCCCCTCACAGGTCTCCATTCCCATATTGCACTTGTCTGCCTCCTTTTGATATTGGGAAGACCTTTTCTTAGCCTCTAAAAGGGTCCTATCAACACGCCGCTGGTTTTCTTGAGCTTCAGCTTCCCTAAGCTTCAGTTCCTCTGACAACAGATACGTATCCATTTCTTCACTCTTCCCAGGCTCATGCTTCATACAATCTAAAGGAAATATCAATTCAAGATTGTGATAATGCCACAATTCAAGGAATAATATGCTGTACAACAAATTTTAATCTGCTCAATAAGCTTAATTGCAGTATCATTTACTAAAACAAAGGTGTCAAGTGCCAATCTAAAACAAAATGAGATTTCAGATATGAAGTAGCAACAATTTTAACTCTTTTTTTTACCATGATCATGCATATTCATTGTATGCAGAACATTATTGTTGCGCATGAATGCTACGTGACTATGCAGAATAATGTTTTTAGGCCATGAATGCTAAGGCATTATTGAAACTTTCACTAATGCTGACCATGTTAACATAGGCAGAAAGTGGAGTAACTAGATAAATTTTGCCTATGAATCAGACCATTCTTATGTTTAACTGTATAATGCAAATATATATATATATATAATACTTTAATAAGAAACCAAACAGCAAGCAAACTCTCTCATGCTACTAATCAAAAGTGATTTAGTTGTCGGCTGGCTTCATTATCATCTCTCTAGGATGTTTCAGAGCTTGAGGCCTTGTGCTTGCTCCAAAGTTATATCGTAAAATAGTCTAACAGCAACAGATTTAACCATAATAAATGATAAAAAATCATTAACATATGCTTTAACTTCAAGATCCTAAGTTATTGATGACAACATAAATATTTTACAATAAAGTTATCAGTCCTATCTTAAGTCCTAGTTTAGTCAATTATACCTCAAAACCATTTATAGATATACATTGGCCAAAAAGAAAAAAAAAAAGAAAAGAAAAAAACACTTACTTGTAAGGGTCTTGTTGCTCCATCCTGTAGAAAAACCAGACATATACAGGACATTAGTAAGCATGCACTTTAACTAGCGGAGTTTGTTTAGAGGACGAGAAATTTCATAATTAATGTCTCAGTCAAATATCCATCATTTACACTAAATAAGTACGAATAAGTTTAGTAAATTCCAAATAAAATTATATAAATTCTGTTAATATAAATAAAAATAATTAATGCAAAACTATAAAATAATTAATATATGCATTTACTTCATTGATTAATTCAATGAACTAATACTTGATATAAACCTAACTTTGTTTAGTTGAAAGCCTTAATAAATAAATTTTTTTTGAGAATTGCACCACATAGTAGAACCTCATACTCTCCCACATCAAGTAAACTATCATTGCCCGGTTAAGTTACATACACAACAAACTGATTTTTGAAATTTTGATATTTTAAACCTACAAGCTCCCCCTCTATTTCCATTTGAGCTTGATCTCATTGGTATTCCACAAATTAAATATAAAATTAGAATTAACTATCCATAAATTTTCTCCATAAAACTTATAATTATATCCTTAAAAATTTTGACAAACGTAATTTAACTTAATTTTGAACACAAAATATTAAAAGAAATACGGAGTATATAAAAACATTTCATTTTTATTATTTATTTTTAACGTCATGCGGATTCATGCCCATAGAGAGGACCACCACTTTTTTAAATTGGGTCCCAAAATGAAAATCGACAACCATGTCAATAGGCCCACAAAATCTCAGATACAATAAATGCTTGAAAGGCAGTTGGTTATAAAGTTAGTTATTAAAAAAAATAAAAGAAAGGAAATAAAAGAAGTAACCTTCGTGGAGAGAGAGAAGAGGTTGAGAAGAGCAATCACAGAAACAAGGACGGCAGACGGGGGCGGTAGACACGGCGGCGGCGGTGGTGGAGAGTGATTCAGAGAGGTGGTAATACAAAGGTGGGCCCACTATGTAGCCCACTAAACACAGACCACAGAGGCCCATCCCAATCTTCAACCATCTTTCATTTCGACCTTGGAACCAATTATTATAATTATAATAATAATAATAATAATTAAAATAGTAAAAATAATTCATATTAACTGACTCTGACTCTGACATCTCTCTCTATAATTAAAAAAAAAACACACACTCACACACAAAATGAATAGTATTTCTGTGAAGTGAAGTGAAGAGGAGAGAAGGAGAATGTTGATGAGGAAATGAGTGAGTGAGTGAGTGAGTGATAAGAAAGTTTAGAGAACTTTTGTTTAAGATTAAAGGAAAGCACCGCATGTTCAGTTGGAACTTTGAGGTATGGATATCCTTAAACCTTAATGGATAACTATTGATGATGAAGGGTTCGATTTACAACTCTTTTTGGGAAGAAATCAAAGGATTTTTTTACAGTTTAATATATATATATATTTTTTTGATAGGATACAGTTTAATATTAAACTTAACTACGAAACAAAAACAAGGTCGGTTTTTTTTTTTTGGCTTCTTATTGTAAATCCTATTTTTTAGGACTAGGTTAAACAGTTACAAATTTAATCTTAAAATTTAGATAAATGTTACGTTTACAGTATTTTTATAACACTGTCAAAACAAATTATAAGTAGAAAATTGTTATTGGTTCTAACCTAAAATTACTTTTAACCAATAACAAACTGACACTTATGTTTTTTTTTTATTATAAAAGTTTGTGAAAATATTGTAGACATAATATTTCTTTATAATTTCACTAGTTTTGAATTAAATTATATATTTAATAGTAATAATTAAAAAAATCCACAATTTTTAATTATATAATTTAAATAAAAATCATGTTCTTTGATTTGGAATGTAATTGGAATGTAAATTGATAGGTTCGCCTTAAATTTTAGAGTCTAATTTAATATTTTTAAAATATAATATTTAATTTGAAATAGGATTTAAAATGAAACTAGTCCTAAAAATTTTATTAAGAAATGGTGTATATATATATATATATTAGTTATTCTAGAGATTTGAATCCCAACTATTACCCCACACTCTATAAGCACTTAATTTGTAGAATGATTGTCGTGCTTTTGGCGCACAGTGGTATATTTCAGATATTTAAAAGGGAGACAATATTAATTGAACTAAACCTTTAATGAGAATATAATAACAAAGTCAACAAACATTGCCAACAACATCTACATTAAGCATATGTAAAATATCCATTGGAGGAATAGACAACGGTAGAAAAGCTTGCTCTTTGAGATTAGATTGTCATGACTTATAAAGTCTGGTTTTGAAATTAAAAAATTAAAATAAATTGTCACAAGGGGTAAATTTTGAGGGTGTTGTGCTTATTCGAAGCAACTAATTCTTTTGAGATTTTAAAATGCTTGTAAAGAAAAAATAAATTTTCTAAGAGCATTTGAATCAGACAATACAAAATAGAAAAATAGCTCAATTTTACAGATTTAAACTCCAAAATCACCCACATAAGTCCGGCTAAAGACGTATAAATACAATAACCGTGTAAATATACCTTGATCAGTTCTATTATTAGTTGTAACATGAATAGTTCTATTACTAGTTAAAAGAAAAATCCTTGAAAGAACATCTTGATCAATGGTCCATACAAAGAATTGAAAGATTTTTAACTTTTATTATTAAAAAAAAGAAAAAAGAAAAAAAAAACCAGAGAATAGAAAGTATTTGGCGACTCTATTAAAAAAAGAAAAAAAAAAGAAAGAAAAAGAAAAGAAAGAATGAAAGTATTTGGCTAAGTTACATAAATAGGGAGGAACGTGGTGGGCATATCATGGCATCCATTCCTGCGTGATCCTGTTAAGATGATTTTGTATTTCCATGTACCCAATGGTTGAGCAGCTTAGCTTGAATTTCTTTTTTGTAGAACTGTCATCTATAAGAATATAATGAACACTGTAACAGTCCCATGTAATTGTACAACACTCCTATGAGCACAAACAATTGAAGTCTGCAATTATTGTGCAGACAAGTTTCAGTAAAAATTGGAATTCCAGGTTCCATGTCCATTAACAAAACAGGCATCCCAAACACATTGGCTGAGGGGAGTTTTCTTTTAAGAAACCCACTGCCTGAATGCCTCTTACCAACATTTTAGGATATACAATGCACTTGGCTGGTCTTATTGTTAATGTCCATTTTCCTCATTTCCCAGCTCAAAGTTTTCAATACTGACACCATATCTTCAGATTGAGGATGTGAATTGTGATCTGAAAAAAAGGTTGTAATGGCCCCATGAAGTTCAATGAAACTCCATCCAGGGAGTTTCTTCAAGCCAAGAGACCTCATTTGGGTCCACACCTCACCCACTCCATCCCATCTATTCATTGAAGCATAGCTGTGTGCCAATTGCACATAATTTCCTGCATTTGCAGGCCTCAACATGAGAATATCTCTGGCAATTACATCACCAAGTTCATCATTGCCATTGACCCGACAAGCATCAAGCAGTATGCCTAACACATCAATTGTGGGTTCTTGAAACATCCTCCTGTAGAAGTTATATGCTTCCTGTACCCTCCCAGCACGACTGAGTAGATCAACGATGCATGCACGATGTTCAAGGTTTGGTGCAATACCAAAGTCTTCTGTCATAGACTGGAATATACTCAAGCCATGTTGGACAAGCCCATTATGACTACAGGTGGAGAGAACTGACAGGAAAATGACATGGTTTGGTTCAATTCCAGTGCGTAGAAACTCTGAATACATCCTCAAAGCAGTCTCCCCTTTACCATGACAACCATATCCTGAAATTATTATGCTCCAAGAAACCAGATCATGTTGTGCCATCCCATCAAAACACTTCTGGGCAGTATCTAAGTCACCACATTTAGAATACATATCAACCAAAGCTGTGTCGACCAAGATGCATGGTCTAAGGCAACTTCTAATTACAAAGTTGTGGATCCACTTCCCCTGATTGAGTGCCCCAGTGGAAGCGCAACCTTGGAGAAGGGAGACAACAGTTATTGAATCAGGTCTTTGAAGGGTTGTCCTCATTTCATTGAAGAGGGACAAGGCTTTAAATATATGGCCATTTTGAGCATGCCCAGCAACTATTGCATTCCAAGAAACCAAATCTCTTTTGGCCATCCTATCAAAAACAGCACAACTTTGATCCAAATGACTGCACTTAGAATACATATTAACAAGAGAGTTTTGAGCAGGGATATCTAATGTCATTCCTTGCCTTAATATGTAACCATGAATTGAGGTCCCCAGATCATAAGAATCCTGTTGTGCACAAGCTGCAAGAGCACTAGCTATTGTGGCAGTAGATGGCTTCACTCTTGATTTTAACATTTCAAAGAAAACTGTAAGTGCCTCATCTGCACAATCATTTTGCACAAGCCCTGAGATCATTGCAGTCCACAACACTACATCTTTATCTGTGGTTTGTTCAAATATCCGAAATGCATTGTCAATGTTCCCACATTTCAAATACATAGCTATAAGTGATGTTTCAACATGTGCATCCAAGTAAAATCCAGCTTTTAGAACCTTCCCATGCACCAACTTCCCCCATTTAAGATTGCTTTGCGTTGCAGTCACAGACACCAAAGATCCATATGTCTGCTGGTCGGGCTCCATACCTTCAATTCTCATTCTATCTAAAAGCTGCAAAATTTCATTAATATCCCCAATCTGGGCATAGCCCGATATCAAAGAATTCCATGAAATCATGTCCCTATGATCCATAAATTTAAAAAGGTCTTTAGCATCCTCAATGCTTCTGCATTTACCATATACATTCAATATAGAATTAGCCAATGCTATATCTGACTCAAAACCATACAAAACTGTACAACCATGCAAGCACTGCACATGGTTAAGCTCTGGAGCTCCAGAGAGCATGCTTAACAATGTAACCGAACTGGGCCGAATTCCTTGGCGCCTCATCTCATTATACACAGAAAACACCATATTAGCATCACCCAGGCGTGAATAACATCCGATAATTGCAGTCCAAGGAACAACATTTCTATCAGGCATTATGTCAAATACTTTCTGAGCACTACTCACGCACCTGAATTTTGCATAGAAGTTGATCAAAGAAGACGCAATATAAGAATCAGAGGAATACCCATTAACAATGACAAGTTGATGGAACGAGAGGCCATGTGAAGACAGTTCCAGAGAGGTACAGGCTTTGAGGAGACTAGGGAAGGTAAAGGCATCTGGAGGAGTATTTGTGTTGAGCATAGAGGAATAGGTGAGTAAAACTTCATGGTGGGCGCCTTGGGATGAGAGTTGGTTGATGATAGCGTTGAATGACTTGGTAGTGGTGGGTTGAAATGGTGGTAGCTGTTTTAAGGGGTTTAGGGAAGAGGGTTTTAGCATGTTCATAACTCATGTTAGAAGGCATGAAGAATGGAAGAAAGTTGACTTGAAACTATTGAATGCATGGGGAAGCAGAAAGACACGTGAAACATAGAAATTTGGTTTCAGCTCCGATGGGGTAATTCACTAATTTGTGACTTTTCCCTAGTTGAGGTTTTGGAACGAGAAAAACCAAAATATTCCTACTCGAGCAAAAGTCCTATAGTTTACAACTCTTATTTATATAGTAATTCGGCTTATTGCTCCGCCTCCCCCATCAGTTCATTACGAAGAGAAGAATAAAAAGGATAAAACTACCTACTCATTATTCGGAGGTGCCGGCCCGTTGCGCCAAAAGCGAGAGAAAGTCTATTTTTCTTTCCTTTTTTACATTCCCATGTCTTTCTTGTGCAGTGACATGGGATGACAAAAAAGGAATCAGCTTTAATAGTTGAGATTGAGAGTTGAAAAAAAGTAACTTTCAATCTTAATCATTGAATAAATAAAGTAAAAAAGTAAAAATATTTTATGACTAAGAATGTGATAACTTTCAATCTCAACTATTGAATAAAAAAAAAAAAAAAAGGTAAAAGAGTGAAAATTGTAAAAAATTTATTTGAGGATGGGGTAATTGGTGTTGGTGCAATACCTACTAGTTGCATCCAATCCAAATCCACTTTTCTCAATACCTTAACAAGAAAATAGGGATTGCCTAGTGGTGCCTATTGGACAGATTCCTATTGGGTTTCAAAACATCCGAGATGTCCTAAATCCTAATGGCTTGCAATTTTTAGACAGTCCTTTTTGTTATTTGGTCAGAATAGAAGGTAATCAATTGCAAATAATTTGATTCTGTCAGAGTGATTCATGGTAATGTTGGTTGTGGCGTTGGTATTGTTACAAAAGTTGGACTTATTGGTGTTACTTGAGGGTTGAGGCCCCATAAAAATTCTTAAAATTAGGCTCCTATGTGATTACTTTTCACAAGTTCTGTCTTGTTCATTTCAAGGTTTTCTCAAGAATCATTGAACTTATTCTCTGATCACAATCTGTTTCAATGGCAAAAAATGATGAAAGAAATAAACCCCTTTTTTCTGAATAAATACTGATTTATTGAAAAAGACAAAAGAAGCTGGAGAAATGAGCATCAACCATCTCTGGCTTTGGCTTCAGCCTCGAGCTTTGGCACTGGCGTTACAATTGCTCTCTCAATGTTTATTGAACAGCACTCATAAATTTCACTGTTACAGTTGCACTGTCAATATTTATTGAACAGCACGCACATGCTCGTAAGGAGTATTTATTCCGGTTGAATTGATCCATTCGAGTAAGAATCACAAATCCAACCAGCAAATACCGTAGAATTCTTAATACACCAAACCAATATTAATGTGTAAAAAGGTTACAAGAATAAGCCCACAATTCTATGGCCTAATGCACATAATTCCACAAATTTTTGGGTTTGAACAGCTAATTTGATTGCTTTTTTGGATATTCCCTTGCTCCAAATATTGTTGATCCAATTCTCACGTTTGTACTACCCATTTCAATCTGCAAAACAATCAAGTTTTCAAGCCATAAGTCTTTTCCTCCGGTATTACAGTGTATATGGATAAGAATAGACACACAAAGCTACTCCACATAATGATACAATTTCAAGTTAAAATGTTCATTTCCATGTATCAACATAGTTTTAGAACCATTTGACTTGCAGAAAAAATTGAAGCAGCAAGTAAACATGGTAGCAGGAGTGTAATTGTTTAAAGTTTATGCTTTCTTAGTCCAATTCTCTATAAATAGCTCAATTCAATTCCTTGACACACTAAATTCCCAGCCTAACAAGAGAAAATTAATGAACATCAAAACATAAAAACCAGAAATCAGTATGAAATATAGTCTTATGAAGAACAGAAGCAGAAGTGTCTTTACCGCTTGCTCAAAGTCTGCAGACATGCCCATTGACAGCTCACATTGCTCTTCTGGAATTCCTAGTGCTTTGCAAACCTCAGTTCTGCAGTTTGATAATGCCTAAAACAACAGACAGGTTTTAGAAAGTCAGGAAGCACAAGGAAAAACACTTCGATCATAGAACCATGCATAATGTGGAGATTGTCACCTTAAAGTTTTCTGGGGTTGAAGAATAATCCAGCATACCAATTGTCATTAGGCCACAGAACTCAAGGTTTGGGCAGCCCAAACTAACATGCTTTGCAAGTTCCACACACCCAGAGGGCTCAACCCCAAATTTTGCTGCAACAAAATGACACAAAATGAATGACTGGGATTATTCTATAAAAGCCTGGCATTGATGAGTGATGATTCACATTGTTTGAAAAACAATATCATTCCAGAGGAGTTCAGAATCTAGTGCAGACAATAAACCACCATGACTCTCAAACATATCTCCCACCAAAATTAGGCAAGGGTGGCTAAGATTGTTAGTTGGTTAAATTTCTAAGTAATTCACATCCATATAATGGTTACTGATTTAATGGAACAAAGAGGTTGTGTGAAAATGAAGTTTTCAAGAGAAACCATTGAACACTTCAACTCTGAGGTTTCATGGGAAAGCAAATGAAAGAATTTCAGTTGCGAATTGAAATTCTCTGTACGAGAAACTTCATAAAGTCATATAGAATAAAATAACCCACAATTCCCCCAGGGGTTGGGGGGCTGCATATAGATACACAAGAGTTTGTGTGATAATTGAATGCTTAAAACAAGATGCCTCAAGGAGAGAATGGATGTATTAACCTTCATCACCAAATCACAAATGCTAAAAGACAAATGAGGCACACCTATGGATAAAACAGGTACTAAAACTTCACATGAAAAAAATATGGGAAAAAATAAAACCATAGCTCATTTTCAATAGATAATATTACTAAGCAGATTACAGACCACTACTACTCAACCAGGTTAACAATTAAAAATATAAACAAGGAATCACAAACCTAGAAATTAATCCAAATGCTGATTGATACTATGATTTTCAAAAACAAAATGTTGTATGGCATAACCAAATTAATTGTTATAGCATGCCATTCTACTGTTCAAGCAGCCATAAAAGGTCAAATTTTGGAATTTAAGTCAGACTAGTCAAATCCGTGAGAAACAGGTAAATTTATCATGCACTATAGATAACAAATTTAAAAAGAAAGAAAGAAAGGAAAATATAAGTAATTTAACAAAATCAGCAAACATAATCAACTTACATTCTTCTCCACTGGTATTTACTTGGACCAAGACCTTCAAAGGCTTTCTCCCAATGCTTGCAACCACACGATCAAGTTGATTTGCAATCTGCAAAACACATAAAGCGTAGAAAATCAAAAAGAAACCAACCAACTTTTAAGTATACAACACCACCAACAACAAAGCCTTAATCCCATTATCCCAATATGTTGGGCTTGGCTATGGATTCTCAACGGACAAATCAGAGTCAGCCTCGTGTATTCTTTTTTGCCATTCTATCCTATCCAAACCAACTTCGAAGTATGTGTGTGTGTGTGTGTTTTCTAAAAATTTTTCATTCTTGGTTCACTTTTTACCTTTTCATTCTATAGAAAAATGGTGTCATCTTGTGTATGCTTCAGCTGAGAAACTCAGAAAGCCATCAAAAATACAAAAAACAAAAAAAGTAATTACCTTCTCATCATCTACACTCTCTACCATTGCAAGGTTTGGGACACCAGCTGCACAAATATTAAACCATGACTTAATTAACAATTAAGTTCTACTTACTCTCCTCAACCAAAACGATATCATTTATTCAGAAAGAGAAGCATACCCAAAAGAGCCTTAGCCTTATTGCTCTGCAAATTTCCAATGAAATGCCACTCTATATCTTCTGGAAGCTGAAATCACCCAACAATTACCAAAATTAATAACTTTCAACAAAACCCACCACAAAAAAACCCAAAAAAATAGAAGCAATTCACAATTTTCACCATTTGGGACCTTTAAAGAAACCAAAAAAAAAAAAAAAAAAGTATAAAAAATAAGAGACTAATTCATTGGTGGTACAAAACTAAGAGATTAATTCATTCATTCCCATTCACATAACAGAAATTGTAAATAATAAGAGAGAGAGAGAGAGAAAAGAAAAGAAAAGAAACCTGAGGAGCTTTATCGATTAGCTCTTGAACGTAGTTTTCGCCGAAACAACGGTGTCCGACATCATAGACTTGGCGGATGAGAGAGACAGGTTTGGTCTTGCTGACAGCCACGACTCGAACCTGTTGGGGCCCACGGCGGCCGGACCGCTCGGCGGCTTGCTGGACACGTTGGATTACGGACTGGAAAGCTGCTGCTGCCACGCCGTCCATGGCGGCCGAGGTGGTGGCCATGCCAGAACTCACTCTGCTCAGAATTAGAACTAAAAAGGAGAAATGGAACGGGAGGTGGAATAAAAAGAATATATGTTAAACTTTTCTCATGTATTTTCACTGTTTGAAGGTCAATTTTAACAAATTAATTAGATTGTTTTTTCCAATCATCTTCATGTCTGAAAAATTTTAAGAAGATAAAAATTTAATAACTATGTCATGATTATCATGAAGTGATATTTACATTTTAAATTTTTGTAATCTTAAATTATGCATAAAAATAAGTTTATTAATCTTTATAGTAATTACAATTTGATTTGAACAAAAAATTTGACATATATTGATGATGCGCAAAAATCGTTAGTGAGTTGATCGTCCACACACGTGTCATGAAGGTACCTGAAGGACAAAAGAGAAGAACCAATCAAAGGGCATCGATGGGGTACCGACCAAAGACCATTTGAAGGTTAAGTTAGTAGAAGAATCTCTAAGAACTCAAGAGTGTAAGAGCTACGAAGAATTCATGTACCTCAAGAAGGGTAAGGTTTGTGGTTTATATAGTGGTAGAGTGCTGATCCGAATCCCTTGATATGGGGGAATTTCCTTGTAGAGAGAAGGGCCCCAAGACACTTGGATCACCTTTCCATATATAAGAGATCTGATTGTGTGATAGGGTCTTTGGTTATGGTATGCAAGTAATTTCCATGTAAAGATGTGTGGATGGGCCCCACATATATGTGGTGAAACCCTAGGTGACAGGTCGTTTGGACACTAGGGATCGTCTGGCCTGATGATCCTTTAAAGGGTTGTCCTTTGTTAGGACTGATCGTTTGATTGTCCCCTTAGGACTGGTCGTCCCTCTGTTGGGGTCGGTCGTCCCTCTTGAGAAGCGTTCTTCCCTTTCAAATCTTAGTTGTCCCTTTCTAGGGTAGGTCCAAAATTTTCCTTATCAGCTGCCCCCTACTCCATGAGTCGTTGGGATGATTGACGGGTAGTAGAGTTGTCATAAATGCCTAGCCTTGCATGCGTCATAAATAGGGGTTCAGGCATAATTATGTCTTTTTGATAGGGCTAGTGACATGTGTCACCTTATAATTCGTGGAATCAGGCGTCGCAGCGCTTCGTTTTCTGTGCCATGTCATCCTATAAATAGTCCAATGCCATTATTATCCTCATTATCTAAAAATTCTCCTATCTTAATCCTAAAGCTCAGTCGTCAGTTTTGCGCTTCGTCGGTCTATCTTTTCCACTTTTTTTTTTTCCTTTTCTTTTTTGTTGGTTTGTACATGTAGGAAGTGTAGTAGAATCTTAGTTTTTATTCGTCGCTTGTAGGTGGGGGATGTCTGGAGATAGTGAAGCGACGAGTGAGTGTACCTCGTTAATTCGCATGGGTTTGGAAGACGACTTGTCTAGTCTTAGGCCAGAGGATTCTTCTGATGACTCGTAGGTATCCAATAGGAGTTTGTCCTTAGAATCCTTATTGAGGGAGGCCAACCCGTCGGGGCTACAACCGCAGGATGTCATTTTGCCTGATGATTGGTCCATTCATGATTTTCCCATAGATATGAGTGATGAGGTCTTTGGTAGGCTAAGACCTCGTTTTCAGATACCTGACAATGTGCCTATTAGGAATGGTGATTTAGGAGAGAAGTGTTATGACGGGAAGTCATTCGACATAGGCTTTTATGAGGCTGCCTTCATAGCGAGGCTTTGTCTACCTCTCTCCACCCTTCAGTGTCGGTTAGCCTCTTACTTGGGCGTGTCTGTTAGTCAGATAGCCCTGAATGCTTGTAGGACTTTCATCGGGGCTGAGGTGCTATGAGGACAACTCAGTGGGGGAAATCGTTCCCTTACTTTGGAGGAGTTTTTCCATTGCTACAAACCCTAGGAAATTCCCCGATCCAAGGGTTTTTACAATTTTGTGTAGTCGGGTTGCCCTAAGGCTGATATGTGACATGCCTGATTCTAATCGTCAGTGGAAGGCCATATTTTTCTTTGTGTAGGGGGTTAATTGGGTTTGTAGTCTCGACGAGTGGAATAATGTAGTGTCTTTTTATGATCATTTTTGGGGGCAATTACTCAAGTCTGGTGAGTTGTTAGTTTACTCTTGGGTTATCGGTCTCTGTAGGTCGTTGGTATGCATTTATCATTAATTTGACTGATTTTTTGTTTTGTTTTAGCCAAAGCTTGCTTGACAATCCTTTCTGAGCAAAAGGCCTTTTTGGAGAGGGTTTTTGAGATTCCCTTTGAGGAGAGGTCTTGGAAGAAGCTTGTTAATTTGGACACGCTTCACGCCTATTGTGGTGGACCTGTCCTCATCGAGGAAGCCCAACGACTAGACCGCTTTTTGAGAATTCGTAAGTGCTTTTCTTTCACTCGTCATGCTTTTTTGTTTTAGCTTGGACCCGTGCAATTTCTAATATACTTGTTGGTTTTATAGATGGAGTCATCAAAGAATAAGTAAGCAGCAAAAAATAGATAGGAGGAGATTAAGAAGGCCGCCGCCTTGAGAGCCCAAGGTGGGGGGTCATCGGCTCAAGCCCTTCATGCCTCCATGAAGAGGAAGCACACACCTGACGATCAGTCGTCGGGCAAGGGCGCCGGTGGTTCATCCATTCATTCGGAGGTACGCGAGGTGGCTGCGGATGCTCCTCATCATGGAGTTGGGAAGGGTCTCATGACCCTCTAGGGCCATGTTGTTCCTCCTCCCCTTCCCTTGCTGGTAAAGGATAAGGAATATGTCATGGACATTGCCCGCTCTATTGTCCGAGACGCTAATTTGGATGGGTGCTCGGAGCATGAGATCGACCCTTTAGGCGACTTCGGTCTCCATGATATGATGAGTGTAAGTCTATTCATTCATCCCTTAGCTATTTAGTCGTCCTTCTATTTTAATAATCTCTTTACTTTGATCGTCTCCTTACTTTGATCGTCCCCTTACCTTGTTTGTCTCCTTACTTTGATTGCCTTTCCTAACTTTGATCGTCTCTCCTTACTTAGGGCTTGGTGAGGATGCGTGCTTTATAGGTCCGTTGCGCATCTAAGGAGGCATCAATTAAACGCTTGAAGGAGCGCATAGGGTCTGAAGCAGATGCCTTGAAGAAATTTAAGGAATCTTCTTGGACCTTTGGCCAGGAGGTGGTTGATCTAAAGGCCAAGCTGAGCGTGATGACCCATTAGGCCGACGATCTGGCGAAGGAGAATGCTCTTCTAAAGTCTGAAGTGGCTACACTCCATGAGCATATGGGAAAGGTGAAAGAGGAGGCCATTGAGTAGTATCAGGGATCTCAACCCAACTTCAATGAGATGGGGGGTTACTATAGGGACGATTTTGAGGACTTTCGAAAATAGGTCATCCTTATGTTCTCAGACCTAGACTTTTCCCAAATGCAGATCAAGCTTATTGCCCCAGTGACTCCTGCTGCTGAGCCTACCCCTAAGGACATAGAGATGAGCTAGGTGGGGTGGTTGACGATCCTGTGAACCCTTTAGTGCAAAACGATGATCCTCCTGCTGGTCCTTAAAAGAAATTTTTATTTGTATTCCCTTTTTTTTATTAGCTTTTTATTTGTAAGTTAAGAACAATGATGGCCTCTTGTTTTGGGCTGAAACTTCATACTTTAACCTTTTATATCATATTTTGCACAAGTGTTGATGTTTGTTGGTTTACTTTGACTTTTGAATCATCAGTTTATTACATTTTTGTTGAATCATCGATTAACATAATCCATTATTGAATTGTCGGTTTACATTGACTTTTGAATCGTCAATTTATTTTTGTTGAATCGTCAGTTAACCATAATCCATTATTGAATTGTCCGTTTACTTTGACTTTTGGATCGTTAGTTTATTATGACTTTGGTTGATCGGTTCACCATAGTCTATTACTGAATCGTCGGTTTTTTGTCGGTTCAGCGATCTTTATTTCTTTGTTAGGTACTAAAGTCCGATGATTTGTCAGTCATCTCATCTAATACCTTCTGCCCTTTAGTCCTCAGGTTACCCCATTTTGGATTTTGGTCAAGATTAGGTATGCTAACGTCTAATCCCTAGGTGGGACTTAGGACTTGGTCAGGTGCGCGAAGGCATCCTTGATCGTTGGTCTATCCCTTAGGTAGGACTTAGGATTGGACCAGGTGCACGAGGGCATATTTGATCATTTATCCAACCTTTAGGTGGGACTTTGGATTTGATTAGGTGCACGAGGGCATCCTTGATTATCGGTCTAACCCTTAGGTAGGACTTAGGATTGGATCAGGTGCACGAGGGCATCTTTGATCGTTTGTCCAACCCTTAGGTGGGATTTAGGATTTGATTAAGTGCACAAGGGCATCATTGATCGTTGATCTAACCCTTAGGTAGGACTTAACATTGGATCAGGTGCATGAGGGCATCCTTGTTCATCTGTCCATCCCTTAGGTGGGACTTAAGATTAATCAGGTGCACGAGGGCATCCTTGATCGTCGGTCCATCCCTTAGGTAGGACTTAGGATTTGATTAGGTGCATGAGAGCATCCTTGATTGTTGGTCTAGCCCTTAGGAAGGACTTAGGATTGGATTAGGTGCACGAGGGCATCCTTGATCGTCTGTCCAACCTTTAGGTGGGACTTAGGATTTGATTAAGTGCACGAGGGCATCCTTGATTGTCAGTTCATAGGACTTAGGATTTGATCAGGTGCACGAGGGCATTCTTGATCACCGATCCATCCCTTAGGTAGGATTTAGGATTAGATCAGGTGCACAAGGGCATCCTTGATCGTCTGTCCAACCCTTAAGTAGGACTTAGGATTGGATCAGGTGCACGAGGGCATCCTTGATCGTCGGTCCAACTCTTAGGTAGGACTTAGGATTGGATCAAGTGCACGAGGGCAACCTTGATCGCCGGTCCATCCTTTAGGTAGGACTTAGGATTGGATTAGGTGCACGAGGGCATCCTTGATCGTTTGTCTAACCCTTAGGTAGGACTTAGTATTGGATCAGGTGCATAAGGGCATCCTTGATTGTCTGTTTACCCTTAAAATAGGGCTTTAGTTTTTATAAGCCTTTCCTTATTTGTAGGTAATAATAATCCCCTTTAAAAATAACTGGATAAAAATGTCGATAACCTGCTGTCTGATTAGCCAAAAAGCTGGTCTGTCAACTACTTAGAAAAAAGAAAGTGATAACATAACATAGGAAAGCGATAACATAAGTGATAACATCTATATCTCCCATTCTTAAGGTAAGCGATGATCGGAGTAGTCTAGTCAGCGCCCCTTGGAATCATCTGTATCTCTAACTCTCCAATGGCAGGGTATTGTGGAATGAAGGATAGGATCCGTTGGTCAATCACAATGTGTTCCACGGATGCAATCTTGGCCAATTGGTCAGCGTGTTTGTTCTCTCCTCTCGGGACTTACAAAAATTTTACCTCAAAGGTTTGACTTGTTTGCCTTCTAATCAGGTCGAGGTACTTTTTCATTCGTTTGCCTTGGCTTCATAATCCCCGTTGATGTGCCCAATGATAACTTGGGAGTCGTAATGAAGGACGACTGATGAGGCCTTAGCTGCTTTGGCCAGATTAAGGCCCATGAGAATGGCCTCATATTTGGCATCATTATAAATTGTTAGGAATTGGAGTCGGATGGCGCATTTGATGATATCCCCTTCAGGGGATTGAAGGACCACTTCGATCCCTCTGACCCTTTTGTTAGACGATCTGTCTATTTGAACCTTCCAAGGGGTTGCCCCCCAATTGTTGGTCTCGCTTGTCGTGAATTCTGCAATGAAGTCAGCTAAGGCCTGAGCCTTGATCGTGATCCTCGGGTAGTACTGTATGTCGAATTTGCTCAGTTTTATTGCCCAAAGGACCAATCGTTTGGTGGCCTTTGGATTATCTATTGTCTTTCAAAGAGGCTTGTCTGTTTGAACTACAATGGTATGAGCTTGGAAGTACGGCCTGAGCTTGCGAGCTGCTGTGATTAGAGCGAAGGCTAACTTTTCCATGGGGGATACCTTTCTTTTGCTCCCCTTAATGCTTGGTTGGTATAGTACACGGGCAACTACACACGATCCTCCTATTGAATCAGGGTTGAATTAACGGCTGTGGGGGATACGGCCAGGTATAGGAAGAGTTTTTCATTGGGTTTGGATGGACTTAGGAGTGGTGGGGATGCTAGGTATGCCATCAACTCTTTGAATGCTTTCTAACATTCGTCGGTCTATTCAAATGCTTTCCTTAGAATTCTAAAGAATGGCAAACATTTGTCTGTTGCCCTTGAGACGAATCTGTTGAGTGCCACGACTCTTCATGGAGCCATGTCTTCGCTAGTTATTTGGATCCCGCAATTAGCTCCAAATTGCATCCACCAATCAATGGCTTCTTCTAATGCTTCCCATACGCACCAAAACTTCTCTCAACACTCAAATTGGGTGAGGTAAGTGTTTGGGCTAAAAACGTCTCTAGGATGTGTAGATAGAGAGGTAGGAGTAGAGGAAAATTTTAGAGAAATTGTGTAGATGATTGTGGTTATACAATCTCTAACTTTCAAGTGTATAACTGGGGTTTTCTCTCTCAAAAGTTCCTACAAAAACTACTTATAATTTCGTGGGTAATGAGAGCTTATATAGTGGTAGTAAAGGAATGAGATAAACACACTTTAAAAAGCTTCAGGTAGTGAATTTCGTAGGTCACTCATGACTTGGCTTGAGTCGCGAAGTGACTAGCAAAATCTAGCCTGGCATGCGACTCTTCAGATTCTAGAATGTGCTTCTTATATGGCTTTTTGTGGGTTATCACTTACAAGCCAGTCGCAAAATCTCCTTCTTCACAAATCTTCACCAAACTCTCACACATAACCCTTGCATTAAATTCCACAATAAATATAGGAAAATGATTGAACAAAAATACAATCAAATTTTACATGGAATTAAACACAACATAAAAACATAGTTGTCAATCACAACTGAATGTTATAGTGTGTAAAACACTTATGAACGTTTAGACCTCCAATTCACAAATTACCAACACACGCTTATAATCAAACAATGTATGTGCGAAATATGAAAATAAGCTAAAACAGAATTGGTAAAACAATCTAAACCGAAATTAATCATAACTACAACAATAATTAAAAGGCAAAGATTAAGGAAAGAGAGATGCAAACACAAAGACAACACAGCAATGTGCTATTGAAGAGGAAACCAAAGTCTTTGGCGAAAAACCTCTCCACTGTCCTTCAAGTAGTCAATAATCTACTAGAGAATACAGTTGGGATGCATGAATAGCAAAAAACCCTCTAAGCCTAATCTACCTAGTGCACCTAAGCCCTCCAAGTTTTTTGTTTTAACAGGGTTACCTCGAATCTTGTCTTTTCTAGCTTACTGGATCCTGCAATCGCCCATTGCATCAACCAAAATGAATTGGTCCCTTCTGAACTACTTTCCAAGTTACAAAAAGCCTTCTCACAGATATTAGTATGGTGAGATAATGATTTGGTTAATGTACCTCTCAAGGATATATCAATGGAGAGGGTGAGAGTAGAAAAATTTGGAGAATCAAAAGATGAAGATTGTGGATGAGTCAATCTTGTTTTTCTCTAGGGTTTCTTTCTCAAAATTCTCTTTAGAAGTTCTCTACATTTCGTAGGTATAAGGGTATTTATAGTAGGGTGTATAAGGAATGTGAAGAGTCAGTTACAACCAAACAGGACATTTTGGTGACTCGAGCTTGTGACTGGAACAAGTCACAAGTTTAAGTCGTAAGTTAACTGCCTTGCTAGACTGGAGGTTTTATCCTATAGTGCAATAGCTGGCGTGACCTTTTAGCTCCCTCTACATGCTTTACAAATGTGCCACTTTTGGCGACTCGCCAATCACGAGATCCAATTGTGAGGCTCTTCTTGAGTGCACATTCTTGAACTTTTCTTCACACTCTCTCACTCACTGCCCTTACATGATTCCCACCTAAATACAGGGTTTCTAAATGTTGAATTACAAGAAAATTTGGCACAGAATAAAACCAACAAAATGATTAAATAAATTCAACCTTACAACAACTTTAAAATCTCCCATTTTGGCTATTCTGTGACAAAACCCCTAAACAGACTCTAGACTTAAAATTTGAGTTTGGGAATAGAGGTAAAACTCATTCACACCTAAATTTAAAACTTTCGAAGAACTTGCACCATATATACTTGTATCTAGAAACACTTGCTGTGAGAGGTCGCACCCTCGACCTGTTTTTTGGTATTGGGCCAAACCCACGTGAATGGGTGGAGTCATGTTATTACTTCTCAAAATGGAGGTTTGATTGATTATATTTTTCTCCATTAGATTATGGGTTTTACAATGGGCCAAAACCATAATTGAAAAATTCATCATTTTATTAATTTGAAATTGAATTTACATTGATCATAGGAAATTACATGACTTTGGTTTTAGATACAATTTAAAATAAAGTACATGACTTTGTTTCCTAGTTACAATCTAAAAATTGAAAATTACATGGATAAGCATTGATCTATCAACCCTCGATCTAAGCACGGAGGCCATGTTAAAAGATGGGAAGGTGTTAGGCACCCATCTTACCAGGTGAAACCGGTCTTCTAAACTATGGTGGCCAACATTCATATCATATCATCCAATATGTCAATCAATTTACATGTTGAATTTAATGTGCGTGCATGTGATAAACCTTAATTTAATTTATTAAGCATTGCATTTGGATTGAAAAATAAATTCTAGTGAATGTGTGTGGATGGTGATATCCTAGATTCAAAGATTTGAAAGAATTATGAAACAAACATCCTTTTCATATTTTTGATGCAAATTTAAGATCAAAATTAGTGTTATACATGAACATGTGATGAATAACCAAGAATATATGGAGAACACATAAGAACATTTAAGAACATTCAAACATATTCAAGGAATTTAAATAAACACTAGCATGCTCTAATATTAAATTAATATTATAACAACATGAAAAATCAGTTAAGGATAGAGATATACTTGCATGCAAGATCCACAAGGTGGAGGAGGAGGCTCTTTGCGGAAGACCTTAGGGTGGAGGAGAAAAGAAGAACCAGGAGAGGGAAAGTGAGTCTCACTCAATACCTTGAGTCTTAGAAAGACCAAAATATGACAAGACTACTTTACTTCACTAGAACTCGAGAGAGGAGAAGATAGAGGGTTTTAGTGTACTTTGGAATGGAGGAAAGGGGGGGTTTATATAGTAATGGTGGAGAAAATATGAATGAAATGTCATTTAATGAGGGTTAACAAAGGATAGAAAAGAATCATAAACTTAGACCTTATTTTAGATTTTTGGGAAATCTGGTACATTAAACGTAGAGATTGGTCAGAGTGATGAGCATGCAAAATTTTGTTTTCCAGTAGCTACTATAATAGCATTCAGAGCCAAATTCAAAAAATCACTTATTACTCAATTATGACTGGAATTGTCTAGTTCTTGTACTCAAATTGAAGCCTCGGATGCCTAGTTTTTGGGAAAATTATCCTCATTCACGATTCAAAATATTCTGAGAAATATCAATGAAATGGTAAGTATAGGTTATTTGTTAAAAAATAATTTCAGCACAATTAACATTAATAGGTCCCAAATTAGTTTCCAATTAACATTAATAGGATCCATTCACTCCCATTTTAGATTTAATTAGTTCCAAATTTATCCTAATTAAAAAGATAATTGCACAAATTACTCATTGAATAATTAATGTTTGGCTATCTAATTAATTAAGTGTGTGCAACTTTACTATAAAATGTAGTCCTAGCCAATTAAATTATGACACGTCATTAATCTTAAATTGATTATAAATATAATCAATTGGAATCAATTTTTCATAATCACATATAGTCGGACTCAAATTGTGATAACGTATCTTGACCATTACAACTTGATCTGATAATAACTTTCAATCTGATAGTCCGATTAAGGCTTATGACCAGTCAATCCTACTACCCCCCTCAAAATTTACATTCCCTGCAAAGATGAAAGAGAAAGACACTAGAGTGGCGTTAGACAACGGTTCTCTGATGAAAGTCAGTAGAATTCTCAATATCTCTCAGAGAATAAAAATGTAATTCTGTATGTTTAGAATTGTGTGCCTTGTTTTTGGTGCTTTGTGGCTTATTTATAGCCATCATATAGCCGTTGGGAGCCTCATTATGAGTTTAACCGTTGTTGACCTCTTAATGGCTCTTTTGGCTATTTGAGTAACGTCTGCCTGAGCTTAAATGGAGGTTCGATTAGCTCATGATTGGCCTTTCTTACAGTTGAAGCTCGTTGGTTACAAAACTATTGGTGGCTGTGCCATTAATGCTATGTGCTTGTCTTCTCACATGACTACCTTGTGAACCTTATGCTCATCCTCTATATGGAAGAGTTTGTGGACTGAAGGTTTGTTAGCTATATGACGAACTCGTAATTTTGGTACTCATCACTAATGATGACATTTTGTGATCTTTGTTGAGATTTGGTGATGCAAAGATTATGAACAAGTAAATGTAAATCAAAGAGAAGAAACTAGAATAGACTATAGAGACTATAGACTAATTTTGGATCAAATTTATTCTACTCTACTCCCTCTCTACCCCTTAATCCAAATGGACCATGAGGCTTAAACCACACCATTCCTAATTCCCCCCCCCCCCTTCTGGTATCAGTTAAAAAAAAAAAGAAAAGAAGGGAAAATGGAAAATTACACTTTATCCTTTTTAAACTTAGCCCCTAAACTACGAGAATGCATACTTTATCTCTAAACTATTACCTGTGATATACTTTTAAAACTATTGGTGAAAACTACCGCATACTTTTAGCATGATCTTGTTAGGAACCCGGTGGTTCCTAATGGGGATTGATGGGAATTATAGGTGAATGGATGGGGATTGTAGGGAAATTGACTTAATTCGAGGTAGTCACCCTCCATAGAGAAATAGAGAGATTAGGGAGAGAGAGAGAAGAGAGAGAGAGAGAGAGAGAGAGAGAGAGAGAGAGAGAGAGAGAGAGAGAGAGATGCACTAATGCACTAACAAATGGTTTATTCTTCATTGATATTCATATTGGATTACAATCATGTATTTATAGGAGACTAGCTCTAATCTCATTGGCCCACATGGCCTCATCCTATTGGTTCTATTATTCCCCATGTGCATTAATAATTCCAACATGTGCTAAATGTGATTAACATGCCTCATCCTATTGTTCTATTATTCCCCATGTGCATTAATAATTTCAACATGTGCTAAATGTGATTAACATGTTTAGAATTGTAACTAACTAACTAAATCTCAATACACCAATTATTATCCATATGCTTATAGCATTCCTAACATTCCCTCCCCTTGAAAACACCTTGCCCACAAGGTGTTGTTGTGAAATAGCATCTTCATCAAAGGAGATCTTCCAATGGACCAATACCGTAGTGACATTTTGATCACCATATTCATGCATTTCTCTTTGACAAGCAATCCCGTGCATATGAAGGTTTCTTCTTTGTAGATCTTCAAAATTTGCTCGAATTCTTGAGCCTTCAATGGTTCTTCAATCTTCAAGGTCTCATTAGTTCTCTCAACTTAAATGTTCTTGTATCCTCAAGACCTCATATCGATTCTAGAACCATTAAAATTGTTGGCGCTTGTATCTTGGATTCTTGGATCACCGACACTTGGATTGCCACTTCTTGAATCATAGACTCTTGAATGGAAGCCTCCATTGGTGCATCAAGAATGGTTCTTGGAACTTGATTTGTTCTTCGACTTTCATTGAATCAAGAGATTGTAACTCTTCTTTGGAAATGTTTTCAAGATTCCTCTTGCACTCTTGAAAGTTTTTCCTTCATGGCAATGTTAGATTCAGCAACGCCTTCATGGCCATGTTAGATTCAGCCAACGCCTTCATCTTCTTTGAAATATCCTTGGATTCTTCTAAGGCTTTGTTCAACAATTCTTGTATTTTTTTCAAAAGTTTTCTTTCATCACAATTGCTCATCTCAAGATCAACGGCTCTGATACCACTTGTTAGGAACCCGGTGGTTCCTAATGGGGATTGATGGAATTATAGGTGAATGGATGGGGATTGTAGGGAAATTGACTTAATTCGAGGTAGTCACCCTCCATAGAGAAATAGAGAGATTAGAGAGAGAGAGAGAGAGAGAGAGAGAGATGCACTAATGCACTAACAAATTGGTTTATTCTTCATTGATATTCATATTGGATTACAATCATGTATTTATAGGAGACTAGCTCTAATCTCATTGGCCCACATGGCCTCATCCTATTGGTTCTATTATTCCCCATGTGCATTAATAATTCCAACATGTGCTAAATGTGATTAACATGCCTCATCCTATTGGTTCTATTATTCCCCATGTGCATTAATAATTCCAACATGTGCTAAATGTGATTAACATGTTTAGAATTGTAACTAACTAACTAAATCTCAATACACCAATTATTATCCATATGCTTATAGCATTCCTAACAGGTCGATCACTCCACAAATGAAAAGTTCTTGTAAGGTGGCTAAGGGGGTAAGGGCCGGAGATCAAGTCTCTAGGAGGGAGTTTCACACATGTATATACTTAGATCAAGTTATAATAGAATTTCTATCTTGTAAAAAAAAAAAAAACTATTGATGAAAATATGACAGTTAGCATTCTCAAAAATCATGACTTGATTTCAGATTGCTGTTTGTTGCCCTTATTTTCGCAACACCCACTGGTCTCAGGGCGTCGTTATATTAAAATTAACGATTTCACTTGGAATTCATGATTTTAGGTATTGAATGTGTTGTTCAAGTTCAACTCATGTGTTTAAGATTATACTTTCAGACACACAGTAGGGAGTCTATTAGAGTACTCTCTTTTGTTTTCCGACACTTTTCTCAATGTTATAATACCTAACCAAAAAAAAAAAAGCCATTACTCTTTTTTTTTTTGAGAGAGAGTTTCAACCTATGGCGTTCGCTCCTGATGATAGCTCTTTATCATCAGACTAAGACACCAATCAGTTTTTGGTGTAGGCGAGGATTAAACCTCAGATCTCTTATACAATCATTAGAGACTTTACCAGTTAAGCTAACTAAAACCCACAAAAAGACATTACTCTTTAGAATAGATACCAACAAACACTTTTAATATTATTTGATGCACCTTTATTTTATATATGTCAATTAAGAATTTGGACATTTTTGATCAATAAATTTATAGTGTTTGATAATGCTTTGTCTTTTAAAAGATGGTATAGGGGCCGAATTGCTATTCATATTTAACTAGATGATTTCTTGCATGTGAGATGCGTGGGTACTTTGCAAATTAATTTGAAATAGTATTTATGTTTTAAGACCTATTTATAATACTTATTTTTCTTTTAATAATATTTATGTTTTACTACAATATTGAGAATTTTGAAACTTAATTTTCTTGATTCATATGTTATAAAATAAAATATTTGTCATAGAATTGGTTTCTAAATATTGAGTGGAATTGCTATGCTGATCTAAATTTCTAAGGTTGGAACAATCAAGTTTTGGACATGTGTATGAGACCAACATATCATATTGTTACTAGTATGTAACCCATGCTACCACACGGAAATGGATATATTATTAATCATAAGTTTATTCATGTTTAAAAGACTCAGTTAAGTCTAAATTCATAGGATTTCAATAAAGGGAAAAATAGACCTAATCGTACCCATTTTTCTTGGACTTTGGGTTGTCCCAAAGGCTTGGCCTTTCCACATACAAACCCATAAATAAATAAAGAAACATAACAAAGAGTGCAGTCGAGATCTCATAAGGAATTTATACTTGAAATAAATCAATGATAAATGATATTAAAATCGAATCAACAGAGAGTCAAAGGAACCTACCCAATAATGGCTTTGGCGATGCGACAACAGAAGAAATAAAGTTTCACAAAAGAGGGTAGAAATAGACCTTTGCAAGAGTTCTACTATATGTATGGAGTGCCTCGTTCTTGTCCCCTGTAGACAAATAGAAAAATAAAATAATACAATTTTACACTCCAAACAACAATCATAATTATAATAAGAAAAGGGTAATACAAATCAAATAGTTGGCGTGCAATACTCAATCTAGTTTGGAGTATTCATTAAATTAGAAAGTTAACATTGATACCGAAACCAGTAGATACGAAAATTTGAAGAAAAAAAAAAGACACCAAAATCAAAAGGAATTAAAAAACAAACGAAAAAAAAAAAAAAAAAATAATCCCCCCCCCCCCCCCCTTTTGGTATCAGTAAAAAAAAAAAAAAAAAGGGAAAATGGAAAATTACACTTTATTCCTTTTTAAACTTAGCCCCCTAAACTACGAAAATACATACTTTATCTCTAAACTATTACTTGTGAAATACTTTTAAAACTATTGGTGAAAAACTACCACATACTTTTAGCATGATGGTCGATCACTCCACAAATGCAAAGTTCTTGTGAGGTGGCTAAGGGGGTAAGGGCTGGGGATCAAGTCTCCAGGAGGGAGTTTCACACATGTATATACTTAGATCAAGTTATAATAGAATTTCTATCTTGTAAAAAAAAAAAAAAAAAAACTATTGATGAAAATATGACAGTTAGCATTCTCAAAAATCGTGACTTGATTTCAGATTGTTGTTTGTTGCCCTCATTTCCGCGACACCCACTGGTCTCAGGGCGTCGTTATATTAAAATTAACGATTTCACTTGAAATTCATGATTTTAGGTATTGAATGTGTTGTTCAAGTTCAACTCATGTGTTTAAGATTATACTTTCAGACACACAGTGGGAGTCTATTAGAGTACTCTCTTTTGTTGTTCGACACTTTTCTCAATGTTATAATACCTAACCAAAAAAAAAAAGACATTACTCTTTTTTTTTTGAGAGAGAGTTTCAACCTATGACGTCCATTCCTGATGATAGCTTTTTATCATCAGACTAAGACACCAATCAGTTTTTGGTGTAGGCGGAGATTAAACTCCAAATCTCTTATATAACTATTAGAGACTTTACCAGTTAAGCTAACTGAAACCCACAAAAAGACATTACTCTTTAAAATAGATACCAACAAACACTTTTAATATCATTTGATGCACATTTATTTTATATATGTCAATTAAGAATTTGGACATTTGTGATCAATAAATTTATAGTGTTTGATAATGCTTTGTCTTTTAAAAGATGGTATAGGGGCCGAATTGGTATTCATATTTAACTAGATGATTTCTTGCATGTGAGATGCGTGGGTACTTTGCAAATTAATTTGAAATAGTATTTATGTTTTAAGACCTATTTATAATACTTATTTTTTTTTAATAATATTTATGTTTTACTACAATATTGAGTATTTTGAAACTTAATTTTCTTGATTCATATGTTATAAAATAAAATATTTGTCATAGAATTGGTTTCTAAATATTGAGTGGAATTGCTATGCTAATCTAAATTTCTAAGGTTGGAACAACCAAGTTTTGGACATGTGTATGAGACTAACATATTATATTGTTATTAGACTTTATTTTTAAAATTGATTAAATGATTTTAAAATTTGAAATTTGAAATTTATGTCTAAATTCAAACATTAAAATACTTTCATATCCTAAAATTACAAAAAATTCAAGTAACCTCATAAACACTTCCTCAATTGCCTCATTTTCACAACCAATTACTGAGTCTTAAATCTCAAACATTTATTTCATTATCTCAACAAAAAGAAGTCATTTTTTAAGCATGGTTTTCAGATCCAGATCGTTCAAAGAACCGGTAAAGGGAGAGGTTCAAGGTTTTTAAGGTTGGACCGAGATCGAACTGTGATGATGTCATAATTAATTTAGTAATTAATTTAAATAAAATAAAAGTATTAAATTTGTAAATATTAGCAAAATCAACTAAAATATCTAAAAAAATGAACCAAACTTTCAAATAAATTTTCATGATATTATAAGGTTAACATAAAATTGTACATTATAAGGTTAATAGAATATAATATAACATAAATAAGCATGAATAAATATTGTATAATAATCCTTCAAGTAGAAATTTTTTATTAAATATAAATCACTTTTAAAATAAATTCATATATAGTAAATTCCTATGCAAATGTATTTGTAAGGTTGAATTTATTCAATCATGTGTTAGCTTTATTCTATGCCAAATTTGCTTGTATTTTAGCAATTAGATACCCTGTATTTAGGTGAGAATTATGTAAGGGTTGTGTGTGAGAGAGTATAAAGAAAACTTAAGATGTGTGCATTCAAAGGAGTCTCGTGATTGGATCTCATGACTGACTCGCGACTGGCAAGTCACCAAAGTACCACATGTGTGAAGCATTTAGAGAACTAAAGGGTCACAACAGCTGGAGCACTACATGACAAAATGTACAGTCTGGCCAGACAGTTAGCTCATGACTCAAACTCACAATTTATTCTAGTTGTGAGGCTGAGTCGCCAGAATGCCCTGTTTGGATGAAAACTGTATTTTCACATTCCTCACATACACCACTATAAATACCCTTATACCCACGAAATGTAAAGAGTTTCCAAAGAGGATTTTGAGAGAGAAACCCTAGAGAATTTTGAGAGAGAAACCCTAGAGAAAACAAGATTGACTCATCCACAATTTTTGTCATTTGATTCTCCAAATTCCTCTACTCTCACCCTCTCCATTGACATATCCCTAAGAGGTACATTTTGCCAAATCCTCTTATCTTACCATACTCATATCAGTGAGGAGGTAATTTGGTGCTTAGGAAGTAGTTCAAAGATGACCAATTTACTTGGTTGATGCAATGGGCTTATTGCAGGATTTGGGAAGCTAAAAAAGACAAGGTTAGGTGTAACCCTGTTGGAGTAAGAAGCTTGGAGGGCTTGGAAGCATTGGGTAGATTAAGCTTGGAGGGTCTTTTGCTATTCATGTATCCCAACTTTATTCTTTAGTGGATCATTTAACCGCTTAGAGTGCAGCGGAGAGGTTTTTCGCCGAGTTCTTCAATTTCCTCTTTGATAACACGTGCCGGTGTTATCTTTGTGTTTGCTTCTCTCTTCGCTTACTCTTTACCTTTTAATTGCTGCTGTGTTTGTGATTAATTATGGTTTAGAGTGTTTTACCAATTTGGATATAGCTTATATTCATCATTCCTCACATATATTATTTTTGTATAAGCTTATGTTAGTATTGTTAAAATTGGGGGTTTAAACATTCATTAATGTTTTACACACAAATTGAACTTTCAGTATTATTCTTAAATCACAAGTTAATTCAGAAGTGAAAACAAATTTAGTAATATTTAATACATTAAGGTAGAGGTGATATGGAAGTTTGGAAATTATAAATCATGTAAATCTAATATAAATTTAATAGTACTTCATATTAGCTCACAAGGAGCTTACTTGGTCTGTTGGTCACGGTGTCAGCCATAGTGCTTAAAAGATGGGGAGGTCTTTGGTCAACACCTAGCAATGCCTTTATTTTTTCAAATTAAATACAACCAATTGACCTGGTTGAACCCGCCCATAGTTTGGGATACAACCAATTGACTCCGTTGAACTTGCCCACGGTTTGGCATACAACCAATTGACCCGGTTGAACCTGCCCACGGTTTGGCCGATTTTTCGGGTTGAACCTCAGTTCACACGGTCCCTCAGATCTACTAAAAGTTTGGTTCTTGCATATAAAAAACCAGTTTCATGAATGGTTCACGATTAACCTGGTCCGGTCCGAGTTTAAAAACCATGTTTTTAAGTACCAGCATATAGAGAACATGATAAATTTTAAAAAATGGTTAAAAACCTTTTCATTTATCAAGATTTAATTGCTTTAATAAGGCTTCCACATAAAATAGTAATAAAATTACATTCTTAAATCATCATTGACTTTTAATTTTATCATCATGACTCATATTGATATTACACTAAATAATAGTAAAAAACTACAAAGGAACCTATAAATTTTGAGTTCTAAAACGTATTCAAAAAACAACTAATCTCATAAATAATCAATTAGAAGGTTTCTTTCTATGTCTTTTTAGTTCTAAAACAAAATACATTTATGGCTTTTCCAAACCAAAGACCCAAGCCAATCCCGACCTTTACAAAACCCACAACATCTGACCTTAACATCAAAACCATAAGCCATTGTCACTCGATTAAAAAAGCAAGCTCTCTTCCTTGGTAATAACCAACATATGAGTTAAGATTAGATGAGACGACAAAGTTGGAGCTGAGTAGTTGTAATTGAAAGGATAAAGATAAAGTTGGGATGTATTTGGGATCATATCGCATGAATGGTTGCGAGCTATATATAAAGGAGTAGAAATGCAAGAGGTTTATCTTGAAACATTGAACCAAGAAAACAAAATGTCTTACAAAAAATCCCTATTCTCTAATAGGAAAAGTCTTGAAACATTGAACTAAAAAAAACCAAAAGTCCCTAGGTTTTTTTTATTATCTTGTGGCTTACGAGAATTTCAATTCTCTTTTCAAAGAGTGCGCCACGTGACAAAACATCATGCTCTCCTACGTGAGGTCTTTGCTTTTATATATATATATATGTATGTATATATTCTTTTTTGATTGATTGATTAGAAGGTTCACAAACTTAGAATAACCAAATGCTGATTGACACTATGATTTTCAAAAGTAAAATTCTATACAACATAACCAAATCAATTGTTTTAGCTTGTCATTTTAGTATTAAAGAAGCCATAAAAGATCATAAGATTTCGGAAATAAAGTCACATGATTCAAATCCGTAATAAACAGGTAAATTTATATGTGATATTAGATCCTCTGGGTGTGGTCATTACCAACATCTTGAGGCAATCGAGGCCTAGAAAAACTAGGCAAGTAGAGAGAAAATTTCAATATTTGTGATGTTTGAAAGTGAATTATATGTAAAATACATTGGAGTGGAGAGTGGATTCGTGTACATATTGACGTTGATTTATTCTTAATATTAAGTTGTATATCTTTGTTGTTGTAAAACTAAATTTAGATTCTACTTCAAGTTGTATGTCTTTCATATTCATCAATCTTGAGAATGCCAATTAAAACCCTAAGATCAAGCTTGCGCTAATTCGTTTACTAAAACCACTTAAGTGATAGAGGATATTCATTCAATTAAGTAAAACTACCTTATATATGCAAATTATATTTAATACCTCAAGTTATAGATGCTCTTGTTGTTAAAAGGAAATAGCATTAACAACTAACAAGCCGAAGAGGCTAAAGTAGCATCTTAAAGCCTACAATAATACAGTCTAGAAGCATCAGAGTTAACAAAAGATGAAATTTCAATAGTGGGGGAAACATCAAAAACAACAAAATCGTCAAGAAGAGAGTAGCCCCCTTTTGCTAGAGCATCTGCACACTTATTTGCTTCTCGAAAGACATGAACTACTCAGACTTGGTGGAATTTGCCCAGCAATGACTTGCAATCATTGAGAAGAGAGGAGTAGGCTTTGTTAGCAACGGTTGTAGAATTAACCAAGTTCACAATAACTCTAGCATCAAGTTCAACTTCGATGGATAGGAATGTGCCGGCTAACACTTGTAACAAGCTAGATGCAACTACTAGGCGGTTTTGGTGGAAGCCTAAAGATAGAGGTGGCAAATACGTAGCTTGGAAATCATGGGACAAGCTGTGTCATCCCAAAAAATATGGTGGGCTGGGTTTTAAGAAAACGAAGGAGATGAACTTAGCTTTGATAGCTAAATTTGCATGGTTTGTGGCATCGGATAGACAAAGTTTGTGCATGGATGTGTTGAGATCCAAATATAAAGTGAATAGTGGCTGGCTTTCAGCAGATCCAGTGACTGCCACCTCTCCAACATGGAGAGCTATTGAAGAAGCCAAGAAGCTTGTAGTGAAGGGTGGATGTTTTCTTATTTGGGAGGGTAAGTCTATACAGGTGTGGTCAGACCCTTGGGTGCTTGAAATTGTGAATTTCATTCCTCAGCCTAGACTTGAGGAATACAAGAAGTTTCCCATTAAAGCCAGTGATCTCATCAACCCCATTTCCAAATCATGGATTTCAGATTGGGTGCTTTAACCGATGCAAGAGCCATTCTTAACATTCCTATTCTGTTGTCACCTAAACAGGATAAGTTAGTTTGGCTCCCTGACTCAAAAGGTCGATTCTCAGCTAAATCCATCCATAATGTTGCTTTTGCTTATCCTGATTGTGTAGGTCAGCCCCAAGTTTGTTGGTCCAAGCTTTGGAAGGCAAACTTCCTAGAGAGGCTCAAAATGTTGATATGGAGGATAGGCGTCAATGCCATGCCAACAAAAGCTAATCTCCAAGTTCGCCTTAGCCATGTGAATGCAACTTGTCTGTAATGCAATGCTGGAATTGAAGACAGTGAGCACATTTTTTTCAGATGCCCATTTGCTTGAGCTCTATGGTCAGCCACCTGTTGGGGTCTTCAAGTTGACAACATGAACTTTACATCGGCTAAGGAGATAGTATCCTTCATCATGGAGCCGCCTGCCTCACTCATCCCTGCCCATGAGACTTAGAGTGTCTCCCTCAAAATGGCATTAGTAATTAAAGAGATTTGGATGTCAAGAAACCTTAAACAGTTCAGTAACATCGACCCTGATGCGATGAAGGCTAGGCAAAACATTCAAACTAGATTTAATGAAATAGTTAAAATATTTTCTTCAACTACCCAACCACCTAAAGAGCTAAGTAGCAAGAATTGGTCTCCTCCCCCTTCTGACTGCATCAAGCTGAACGCAGATGCTGCGACAAGGAGCTCGGGCTCTGCTTTAGCAGTTGTTCCAAGGAACCATTTAGGCGAAGTTCTATCTATTTGGGCCAAAAAACATCACAGCTCCTCCCCAGCGATTGCCGAAGCTGAATCACTTTACTGGGCTATGAATCTAGCAGTCAAGGAGGGATGGAAATCTGTAATATTTGAAGGAGATGCAAAGAATTGTTTTGATCCTCTCATCAACCTAGACTTATCCCCTGAATGGCTTACTCATAATATTATCTGTAATATTCATAGCTTAGCGCTGTTGCTTTTGTTTTTGTTAATTTTTGTTGGGTCCAGAGAAAATGCAACTCTGCAGCTCATGAAGCTGCCAAGTTGGCACTGAACTCTGACTTAGATTATTGCTTTAATAAAGGAAATCTCCCCCCCAGTGTTAGAGGCTGTTTGTAGGGATGATTCCTTAGGTTGTATTCCTGTTTCTCTCTAATAGAAGTACTGTTTACCAAAAAAAAAGTTCAACTTCGATGTTCTAAATCTTTAGCCGGATTGCTAACTACAAACCATCCCTTAAGGCCCAAAACTTAATTAACTATAATACTAAAAGTATCCCTTAAGACCCTAATGGCTTGTTTGGAAGTTTAGAGAGGGAGGAGAGTAGAGGGGAGTTGAGGGGAGGGGAGTAGTGGGGAGGAGAGTAGAGGAAAATAATTCCCCTCCACCTTGTTTGGATGTTTTTAAAATTAGTAAGGGGGAAGGGAGTAATTAGCCCTTCCCCTTGTGTAATTTTGTTAATATAATAAGGGTAAATTAGGTAATTTACTTGGTCAATAGTTTATGTACTCTACTCTCCCTCCAAATCTCTCCAATTTGGGGGAATTAAAAATGGGGGGCTAGAGGGAGTTGAAACCCCTCCAAACCCCTCCAAACCCCTCCCCCTCCTTCCTTAAAAAATTTCCAAACAAGGTAATTAGATTACTCTCCCTCCCTCTACTCTACTCCCCCTCCTTTTTTAAACATCCAAACAGGCCATAAATATTGATTTCCACATTGAGAAGTGTAGACATGTCACCTTAGTGGAAGTTATTACAATTTTTCCTAGGGTAATCATTAAAAAACTCAAATTATACAAAAATCTAATAAAAAAGAACTTGAATATATCAACATCACAAAATAAAAAATCAAATATTTGAAATTTTACGATTTCCTTCCTTTGCTATTTTTTTATTTTTATTTTTAAAAGAGCTTAATGAGAGATAAATGGAGAACTAAAAATGCTGAGATGAGTTACAAATTGAAATGATTAGAGATTTTTATTTTTTGAATGAGCTTTTTGTTGAATATTTTGTTCATTTGTTGTTGTTTGGTCTAATATTGTTGTTTGTCTGAGTGTTTTTTTTTTTTTTTTTTTGGGTTATTTGGGTAAATTTTCATTGTTATTATTTGGGTTTTTAATATATATATTTTTTAAGGGATTAAGGATTATGATTGATGAGCAAAGAATATTTTTGTGATTTATGCATGGGATACCAAAACGACACAAATTTTTTATAACATTCCTAAATTAACATACCAAAAAATGTTATATTAAATTTAAAATTAAATGAAACATGGTGTTGTGTTTTCGGTCCATTTAGGGCCAACTGGAATTGTCTATCTAGGATATTGGGCCATGATGCTTAAATGAAAGGTCAAAAGAGCTTTTGTGGCTTAATTAACATGTTATGGTACTTCAAAATTAGAAAGATCCATGATTCAAAGCTTTGTAGCTTTGTTGGTATCTCTTGTACTTCAATTTTTCAAATGGAGACATTCAAATTAACTTATCTTTAACAATCAAATTATCAAAATAATAATAATAATAATAATAATTGAAATATTACTATGTAGCGGTATTATGTTTCTAGGTAGGATAAGTATTTAGTTTTCTTTTGACACAATAATTAGTTTATTTAAGAATCACTTTTGTACCTTCATTTATATATATTTTTTGTCACTTACTTTTTTGCCCTTACTTTGATAATTAGGTGAGTAGAGATTGTCACTTGCGTAATCATGATTTATTCTTGCCTTGTTAAAAGGAATTAACTCAAAATCTTTTATACTATATACATGTTAAATTATTGATTATTTCAAAAATTTAAACTGTTAAAAAATGATAATGAATTTAATCATTTAACGATAATTCTAATAACATCAATGGTTCAAATTTTCTTTCAATAAAATTATTATTACTTTGATGATACTTGTAAGATTGAATTTATTCAATCATTGTTGGTTTTATTTTGTGCCAAATTTGCTTGTAATTTAGCAATTAGATACCTGTATTTAGATGGGAATTATGTAAGGGTAGTGTGTGAGAGAGTGTGAAGAAAGCTCAAGAAGTGTCACTCAAGAAAGGTCTTGTGATGGATCTTGCGACTGAGCAAGTCGCCAAAGTGGCACACATGTGAAGCATGCAGGAAGCTGAAGGTCAGGCCAACTGTAGCACTACAGGACAAAACTTCCAGCATTTGATTCTCCAAATTCCTCTACCCTCACCCTCTCCATTGACATATCCTTAAGAGGTTCATTTAACCAAATCCTTATCTCACCATACCCGTATCAGTGAGGAAGTATTTTGGTGCTTGGGAAGCAGTTCAGAAGGGACCAATTCATTTTGGTTGATGCAATGGGCGATTGTGGGATACGGTAAGCTAAAGAAAAAGGTTCAACGTAACCCTGTTGGAGCAAGAAGCTTAGAGAGCTTAGGTGCACTGGGTAGATTATGCTTGGAGGGTCTTCTACTATTTATGTATCCCAACTATACTAGTGGTTATTGACCGCTTGGAGGGCGGTGGAGAGGTTTTTCGCCAGAGTACTTTAGTTTTCTCTTTGATAACACATCTGCGTTTATCTTTGTGTTTGCATATTTTTCCTTTTTCTTTAGCTTTTAATTACTGTGTGTTAGTTATTAATTATGGTTTAGAGTGTGTTAAATTTGGTTATAGCTTATATTTCATTTTCCACATATATATTATTTGATTATAAACTTGTATTGGTAATTTTATTTTGGGGGTCTAAATATTCATAGGTGTTTTATACACTATTTGAACTTTCAATACTTTTTGGAGTGCATGCAATGAGTTATAATGTGATCTATCTTCCTTTTTTTTGTTTTTTTGTTTTGTTTGTTGTTGTTGATAAATCGTGATTTATTATCTTGGATTGGCTGTGTTCCAACCGAATCTTCTAAATATGATAATAAAAATTCTTATTAGAAAACTAACAAGAAAAGAATGAATCATATATGGGGAAAAAAAATACAATGCGTCAAACTCAGGGCAAGTGTACATGTTGCTGTTCAATTCCATTGAACGATGAAGTATTTTGTACGTAAAACATCGAAAAATTTCCAATACTAGAGCTATTAAAGCTAAACCTCCGAGTATTACGGCGTAAACCAGTTTCAATTTNTTACTTTGATAATTAGGTGAGTAGAGATTAGTCACTTGCGTAATCATGATTTATTCTTGCCTTGTTAAAAGGAATTTAACTCAAAATCTTTTATACTAATATCATGTTAAATTATTGATTATTTCAAAAATTTAAACTGTTAAAAAATGATAATGAATTTAATCATTTAACGATAATTCTAATAACATCAATGGTTCAAATTTTCTTTCAATAAAATTATTATTACTTTGATGATACTTGTAAGATTGAATTTATTCAATCATGTGTTGGCTTTATTCTGTGCCAAATTTGCTTGTAATTTAGCAATTAGATACCCTGTATTTAGATGGGAATTATGTAAGGGTAGTGTGTGAGAGAGTGTGAAGAAAGCTCAAGAAGTGTACACTCAAGAAAGGTCTTGTGATTGGATCTTGCGACTAGCAAGTCGCCAAAGGTGGCACACATGTGAAGCATGCAGGAGAGCTGAAGGGTCACGCCAACTGTAGCACTACAGGACAAAACTTCCAGCATTTGATTCTCCAAATTCCTCTACCCTCACCCTCTCCATTGACATATCCTTAAGAGGTTCATTTAACCAAATCCTTATCTCACCATACCCGTATCAGTGAGGAAGTATTTTGGTGCTTGGGAAGCAGTTCAGAAGGGACCAATTCATTTTGGTTGATGCAATGGGCGATTGTGGGATACGGTAAGCTAAAGAAAATAAGGTTCAACGTAACCCTGTTGGAGCAAGAAGCTTAGAGAGCTTAGGTGCACTGGGTAGATTATGCTTGGAGGGTCTTCTACTATTTATGTATCCCAACTATACTAGTGGATTATTGACCGCTTGGAGGGCGGTGGAGAGGTTTTTCGCCGAGTACTTTAGTTTTCTCTTTGATAACACATTGCCGTATTATCTTTGTGTTTGCATATTTTTTCCCTTTCTCTTTAGCTTTTAATTACTGCTGTGTTAGTTATTAATTATGGTTTAGAGTGTGTTATTAATTTGGTTATAGCTTATATTTCATTTTCCACATATATATTATTTGATTATAAACTTGTATTGGTAATTTTATTTTGGGGGTCTAAATGTTCATAGGTGTTTTATACACTATTTGAACTTTCAATACTTTTTGGAGTGCATGCAATGAGTTATAATTGTGATCTATCTTCCTTTTTTTTGTTTTTGTTTTTGTTGTTGTTGTTGATAAATCGTGATTTATTATCTTGGATTGGCTGTGTTCCAACCGAATCTTCTAAATATGATAATAAAAATTCTTATTAGAAAACTAACAAAGAAAAGAATGAATCATATATGGGGAAAAAAATATACAATGCGTCAAACTCAGGGGCAAGTGTACATGTTGCTGTTCAATTCCATTGAACGATGAAGTATTTTGTACGTAAAACATCGAAAAATTTCCAATACTAGAGCTATTAAAGCTAAACCTCCGAGTATTACGGCGTAAACCAGTTTCAATTTCTCAGCTTGACTTTGGTTATTGATCCCCACAAATATGTTTGCTATAATTAGTGAAATTACTGCACACCCAAGAAAACGATGGTATATCTGCCACCATTTGCGAAATTCATCTTCTTTCTTTGGTTGCCAAAAAATGGCAAGCATCTGAATGACACTATCAACATGTTAATTAACTGTTGGAACAAGTTACAATTTGATATCAGGTTCAAAAATGAAACTACAAATTTGATATCAACAAATGGACAAAGATAGAAATTTGAACTCACTTGTACAGTTAGGAAGGTAAATACAAGGATACTTAGAATGCGTTGTATTCTATTGGCAAATTGTTTGGAAGTATTTTCAAGACATATCCCAGTTACCCATCCGATTGTGCCCAAAATATATCCAATGCTCTGAAATATTATGTGAAATGAATACCACTCCTTGCTTAACATGGGAATCTTCTTAAAGTACCTTGCAATAATCACCCAATGGGCAAGAAAGTTCCCCATCCTATAACGATTAAAATCATATAGGCCTGTCCAAAGCTGAAAATAATTAATATGTGTATGATCTACATATTTATTGTAACATCATAATATATTCTAATATTAGAATTTAAAATTTTCCACATTAAAATGAAGTCCTCTTAGATGGGTCCTAATTCCTAAGGATAAATAATTTTATCATAAATGAAGTTTTAGGATATTAAGAAATGGCTGATCTTACATTTCTGAGATGACGACGACGATGCTGGATTTTATGGCCCTTCCATGATCTCAGGTCTATTGTGGCTTCACTATTTGAGCCTTCAATAGAACTGACATGCATCTGAGGCACCGTGTGTTTCATATTGGAGTAAACGGGCCAGGCAATAATTCTTCTTCCTCTGTGTGTGAGAGAGCACCCCTCGTTGCATGAAGAGGCTTGGCCAGAGATAGAATGGAGGGGAAACATCATACTAAGAATTATAAGGCAATGAGAATTCATGGTCTCTCTTTCAAAAATGTGTGTAAATCTAAGATTTCAAAATAAATTTTGGATAACACCTTGTTATGGTGTATAAAAAGTCCTGCTGGAATACCAGCGTGCAACATCAATCAAATCTCTGTTTTCCAATCAGTTCCATTGCTTTCTAGTTAGATATAAGTTAGTAATGTTGTATGAAACTATGATGATCCATCAAAAACTTGTTGGACATTCTATGTTATTGGCCTAAGACATATATCAAGTATTAATTAGCTGCTAGGAATATGTGCTTTTCTTATCAAAATAGGCCATCTTTTCTGAATTGCTTCAATTGCAATAAAGCAATCAGATATTATTCCAATTCTTCAAATAACTTATTCTTTGGAAACATAAGTGTCAATAAATTATCCAACACGAGGTTTATGCTCATTGCTATAATTTAGGAATAATGTGCTAGGTAATCATGACTCTTTCGAATAGAATTTAGTTTAGAAGGATAAATTTGCTAAACTAAAAGTACTAGAAAATTTTTGAGGCAGAGCTCAGCTCTATGCAAAATAAAATGCCTAACTATTTGCATCCCCTCTCACAGTATGTGGACCTCACAGACATATGGGCCATACAACAGGTGAGAGATTGGATGCATATAACTAGTTTCCAACTTTATTGGCCCAATTTTAACAATTTGTCTTGAAACAGGAAAAAGTAAATTTCTGGCCTCCTCAATTCATGACATGGGAAGAGTACCAATAACCAAAATTATGGGGTGTAATTGGTCATCTTTTAACGTTTGAATTGGGGATACAGAGTGCCAACTTTTCTTGATTTGTAATCAAATGATTTCTTCTTAAGAGATATTCAGTAATTTGCAATACTCCTCATGAATTAAAGCCACACAAAAAAAGTAAGACGTGAACATTAATTTTCCTTTTGTCAGCTCTATAACCAGATTTCTGTATATATAAGCCCATGTTCTATTTCAAGTCCACACATCCTCCTCCTTTCTCCCAATAATAACCCTTGCTTTATTATCAATATAGCCATGAAGCTGCTCACACTTTTCTTTTATTCTTAGCAGCAATGGCTATTGTTGCGGCTTTGGATTTAGAAGATTATAACAAAGACATGGACATGCAAAGTCAAGTCACAGTGCCTGAAAACCAAGAACAAGAAGCTGCTTCTTTAAGAGGAGTGGGCCGGTTTCTTTCACAGTATCAAACCAGCCAAAATGACTTGCAACAAGTTTCCTCGGGTTTGTCGTCTGAAGAATAGCCCGGGGCGGGACTGCTGCAATAAGAAATGTGTTAATGTGATTACCGATCGCATGAATTGTGGTGCCTGTGGACGCAAGTGCAAATACTCTGAAATTTGTTGCAAGGGAAATGTGTGAATACTTCCTTTGACAAAAGGCATTGTGGCGGGTGCAATAAGAAGTGCAAGAAGGGAGAGTTATGTGTTTATGGGATGTGCAATTATGCATGATTTTATTACTTTATAGTATATATGCAACTGTAATACTTTTATGCCTCTAGCTTCATGCAAAATTGAATCTTGGTTCCATATATGCCAAGGATATTGTTAAGTGGAGCCAAAATGAATTCAGTTTTACATCATGAAAGCATATATAACTGTTATTTTTTTTTTCATGCAAAGGGAAAAAGATTTAAGAAAAATATTGAAGCTGTTTGAAGATTTCTTACATACAAAATTATCCATAATGTGTGATAGTCCAATTGATATCTCTCTCACTTTTAGAAATTATTTGTCCCGTTATTAGCCAAAATAATGACAGAAGACAAGTAGCCTCACAATTGTTTTGGGTACAATAATACTACTGAAATACAAAGCTCCTGATAATTGGCCTCATAATTGGTCTCCATCAATAACCCAAAAATTAAAAGCATGATACTCGTAACACTAAAAATTGGCCAACTTTCGTGAATTTCTGAACTTTATATGGGTATGGATAAATATGTATTTCTCTTTGAAAAATGTTCTCTAATGAAATATGGTGCATAACATTTTATATTATTATTATTTTTTCTTACATCTAGTAGGAGGAGAGATTTGAATCCATGGTAGTGTCATTATTAGATTCTTGGTCCCAACTTCTTCTTGTGTGCATCTAAGAATTTAAAAATTTTTATTTTCCCTCCCAGTTGTTTGCCAAACAAATGTCAAACAGTGTTTAAAGTGATCCTTCTTTCATAATTTTGCAAATATTCAGTTATGTGTTGCACGTCTTATAATAAGAAATTTTTATTTGGGTCAAACTCCTTACATGTGCATAGGGAAGGTACACAGTATTAAGGGGGTTCTTCGTTCCTACATTGTCACTTCCCCTTGTGAATTCAAGTGTAAGTTTCTCTCTTTGACTTCCATTTCACGTTTAGCCTTTTTGCTTTTCTTTTTAGAAAATGAACGTTTAGGGCTGGGGTTCATTATGAACTAAGACATAGTTCCTTTTCAAAACCTTTGGTGTTGGGTGTACAATATGTACGAGTGAAGTCACACATTAAATAATAACTAGTAAGTTGCCCATGCGATGAACAGATAATTTTGTGATATTTTATGTAAGAGTAAGATTTAGATATAGTACTTAGGTACTGTTTCTTAGGTTCTCCTTTTAAAATTTTGTCATGTGGATTTTTTCCCATGAGATGAAAGTATATTTTTTAATTAAGTAGCCACATGGTTGAACTTTAAGAGGTGAACTTAAGGAATAGCACCTAAGATACTGTATCTAATTTTTGTCTTTTATGTAAAATGGTTTTGGAGAATGTTGTACATATATTATTATGAAAAAGTAAACTAAATTAAAGTAAAGAAACATATATATTTTGAGATATTAAAAATTAGTTTAGTAGATTCATCGCACATTTTTAGCATTCTCAAGATAAGATTATTATTATTTTTTTAAAATTATGAAACCAAAAATAACTGCAAAAGAGTAACAAACCATGAAAATCAACTAATCTGTGTTGTGTTCACAAATTGCATACCATGAAATGAAAATATATCTATCTCTCTCACTGTTTTCCACTCATCGATAGTGCAACATTAAGACATGGTGTGAACATGTGTCTTATAGATTATTTAAAATTGTTGTAGAAAAAAAAATTACTCATAGGGGTTTTGGTGGCTTAATGGTGGTGGGAGGCCAGTATGATGGAGGTAGCGGCCCTTCAAATTATTCTTTCTTTCTCTTACAAATGCTTTGTGAATCTCATGTCTTTTGTTTTTGAAATAGTGAAACCATATGTTTCATTTAACGGTCCACAACATTTTCGTGCCTCTCTCTCTCCCCCCAATGCCTTATCTAGTTAATTTTTTTTTTCAAGTATGTCTAACTCAATTATTATTATTTTTTGTTTTTGTTTTTAATCCTAAAACGGTGGGCATTCTGAAAGATATGAAGAAGAGAGAAATGTATGGTGTAAACCCAGACAATTAATAAGAGATTAATGAAATAACAGTAAAAATAAGGTTTTTTTTTTTTTTTTGGGAGAAAGAATAGTAAAAATAAGTTAATGTAAACTTTTGGGTAACTACAAAAAATACTTAATGAAAAGAGGTTAAAAAAGGCTAAATGCAAAATTAGAGTGCCACATGACATGACCTCATGCTCTCCCACATAAAGTTTCTGTTTTTATATATACTAGTGTTTAACCCACGCAATACGTGGGATCATTTTACATATTAATGAACTTTATTTAATAACGTAGTATATTTAAGCATATAATGTCCAATACCTAAAACTATATACATTGGAGTACTTCCTCATGGTATATGACTTGTACTGGCCATTTTAATTAAGTGTTAGTCCAAGGAGTCGCTTGAGTCCATCTTGCATTGTCTCGGAACTTCTCTCACCTGGAAGTTAAAGGAAGTATATATTGTCATTCAAATAATTATACATTAGTGACAAACAAAGTGTGATAATAAGAACAATAATTGATGGTGACATTGCTTTTTTCAAGTTTCAAAATATCTCTTTTTCTTGGCACATTATTTGATTGTTCCAAAATAATGACAGAAGACAAGTAGCCTCACAATTGTTTTGGGTACAATAATACTACTGAAATACAAAGCTCCTGATAATTGGCCTCATAATTGGTCTCCATCAATAACCCAAAAATTAAAAGCATGATACTCGTAACACTAACAATTGGCCAACTTTCGTGAATTTCTTAACTTTATATGGGTATGGATAAATATGTATTTCTCTTTGAAAAATGTTCTCTTAATGAAATATGATGCATAAGAAATTCTCCCAACATTTTTTTATTATTATTATTTTTTCTTACAACTAGTAGGAGGAGAGATTTGAATCCATGGTAGTGTCATTATTAGATTCTTGGTCCCAACTTCTTCTTGTGTGCATCTAAGAATTTAAAAATATTTTATTTTTCCCTCCCAGTTGTTTGCCAAACAAATGTCAAACAGTGTTTAAAGTGATCCTTCTTTCATAATTTTGCAAATATTCAGTTATGTGTTGCACGTCTTATAATAAGAAATTTTTATTTGGGTCAAACTCCTTACATGTGCATAGGGAAGGTACACAGTATTAAGGGGTTTCTTCGTTCCTACATTGTCACTTCCCCTTGTGAATTCAAGTGTAAGTTTCTTTCTCTCCTTGACTTCCATTTCACGTTTAGCCTTTTTGCTTTTCTTTTTAGAAAATGAACGTTTAGGGCTGGGGTTCATTATGAACTAAGACATAGTTCCTTTTCAAAACCTTTGGTGTTGGGTGTACAATATGAGTGAAGTCACACATTAAATAATAACTAGTAAGTTGCCCATGCGATGCACATATAATTTTGTGATATTTTATGTAAGAGCAAGATTTAGATATAGTACTTAGGTACTGTTTCTTAGGTTCTCCCTTTAAAATTTTGCCATGTGGATTTTTTCCCATGAGATAAAAGTATATTTTTTAATTAAGTAGCCACATGGTTGAACCTTAAGAGGTGAACTTAAAGAATAGCACCTAAGATACTGTATCTAATTTTTGTCTTTTATGTAAAATGGTTTTGGAGAATGTTGTACATATATTATTATGAAAAAGTAAACTAAATTAAAGTAAAGAAACATATATATTTTGAGATATTAAAAATTAGTTTAGTAGATTCATCGCACATTTGTAGCATTCTCAAGATAAGATTATTATTATTTTTTTAAAATCATGAAACCAAAAATAAATGCAAAAGAGTAACAGACCATGAAAATCAACTAATCTGTGTTGTGTTCACAGATTGCATACCATGAAATGAAAATATATCTATCTCTCTCACTATTTTCCACTCATCGATAGTGCAACATTAAGACATGGTGTGAACATGTGTCTTATAGATTATTTAAAATTGTTGTAGAAAAAAAATTACTCATAGGGGTTTTGGTGGCTTAATGGTAGTGGGAGGCCAGTATGATGGAGGTAGCGGCCCTTCAAATTATTCTTTCTTTCTCTTACAAATGCTTTGTGAATCTCATGTCTTTTGTTTTGGTAATAGTGAAACCATATGTTTCATTTAACAGTCCACAACATTTTCGTGCCTCTCTCTCTCCCCCCAATGCCTTATCCAGTTAATTTTTTTTTTCAAGTATGTCTAACTCAATTATTATTATTTTTTTTTTGTTTTTGTTTTTAATACTAAACGGTGGGTATTCTGAAAGATATGAAGAAGAGAGAAATGTGTGGTGTAAACCTAGACAATTAATAAGAGATTAATGAAATAACAGTAAAAAAAAGGTTTTTTTTTTTTTTTTGGAGAAAGAATAGTAAAAATAAGTTAATGTAAACTTTTGGGTAACTACAAAAAATACTTAATGAAAAGAGGTTAAAAAAGGCTAAATGCAAAATTAGGGTGCCACATGACATGACCTCATGCTCTCCCACATAAAGTTTCTGTTTTTATATATACTAGTGTTTAACCCACGCAATACGTGGGATCATTTTACATATTAATGAACTTTATTTAATAACGTAGTATATTTAAGCATATAATGTCCAATACCTAAAACTATATACATTGGAGTACTTCCTCATGGTCTATGACTTGTACCGGCCATTTTAATTAAGTGTTAGTCCAAGGAGTCGCTTGAGTCCATCTTGCATTGTCTCGGAACTTCTCTCACCTGAAAGTTAAAGGAAGTATATATTGTCATTCAAATAATTATACATCAGTGACAAACAAATTGTGATAATAAGAACAATAATTGATGGTGACATTGCTTTTTTCAAGTTTCAAAATATCTCTTTTTCTTGGCACATTATTTGATTGTATACCATAGTTGCTTATGAAAGAATATATGCATGTTGCTTAAAATTTAGAGTTCTTTCATTGTACTATATTGACTTTGATGGTGTCATACAAAAATTTAAAATCATATAGCAAGTAAGGTGGAGTGTATGCTTCAAATTCAATGAATAGAATATAAAGTATATTGGTGATACCATGTAAAGAGTAGTTATGAATCCTATGGTACTTAGGTGTGATAAATATACTGGAAATAGATTTCAACTTTATTATTACGTGATGTCTTTCAACTTTATGTGAGATTTTCTTTTCCAAAATCTATGAACGATATAATTTTCTCTTCCATATTTCAAATTATATTCATCAAGATGCAGTTGGAAGAAATATTCGTTGCCAATTATCCTCTGAATCTCTCTTGGTAGGACATTTTCATCCAATTTCAAATTCTGTATAAACAAAAAGTTAAACAATTAGCAATTAACACATAAATTAGAGAATGATGCACTATTCAAAGGATTATATCATAAATTATCCAATATGTTTGTCATTGACTAGGTATGGGTGCAGCAGACACATGCATGTAAAACATTTTGGGTATAAGAGAATATTAAATGCAAAATAAGATAATTCATTCCTAAAAAATGATTCATTTAGAAAGAAATTAAAAGTATCAATATATATTTTTTCCTGTTAATGGAGACTTACAATTAGTATGACTTTTATAATGAATTGAAAAGCAATCAATCAGGATGATGATCCAATATGTTTATGCTTAGAATGGATTTTCAACTCAAGCAGAGATGTTTCCAATCAGGCAGCTAATTATTACATTGCAACTATGAAGAGCAGCCAAGACCAATGAGAGAAACAGCGAAATTCAATCCAATCAGGGGTAACTATTTGCTATTACTCTAAGGGGCACATAGATAAATGGAATAAGGAAAACTATGAAGGAAACCTGACCCATGCTACAGATTTGCTGCAAAGTCAGAAGCATATGAATTTTTTTTTTTTTTTTTGGTGAAGAGAAGCTCAACATTCTTGGTAGGACCAACCATACTACCACATAATTGTGGCGAGAGGACCAAACTCTCACCTGTAAGACATTCGTCTAGTCTTTTTCTTTAAAATCAACTAGTAAATTTCCCGTGTGATGCACGGATAATGTTATAATATTTTATGTAAATTTGTTTTTGGAAAATTATATACATATATTATAGCATATTTATTACAAAACTTTGTTAATAATGAGTTCATCATAAAAAGTAACAATTATAAATTGCACACATATATCTATTATAATTATTTTGTTCAAGTAATGAGCAATAATGAAAACAACTTGGAGTAATATTGAATAATAAAAGTTGATAAAAGCATATTAATTCATTCTATATTATTGATTTTTAATATATGATAATTACGAATTTTTTCTTCTTCAATGCTTTGTTATTGTGGTATGGTGACGCTTGTTGTCATCATCAGTTTCTCCATCTTCATCATTTGAAATTTAGTTCGTCCACATTTGTTTAATTTTTGAGCTCTCATCATTTTTTCCTTTTGTTGCAACATTTGTGTTAATTCCTAATGAATTGGCAGAGATTCCTGATTAGATCTTACGTCATCATCAGTTTCTCCATCTTCATAATTTGAAATTTAGTCCGTCCATATTTGTTTAAGTTTTGAGCTCTCATCATTTTTTCCTTTTGTTGCATCATTTGTGTTAATTCCTAATGAATTGGCACCGAGAGATTCTTGATTAGATCTTACAAAGTTTGGACTTTGTCACTAAGATTTTTCATAGGTATTTGCATTTATATTAAATTTCAATGATGTGATAGTTTTTTATAATTTTTTTTGTTAATTTTGGAATAGTGCAGCAAAAAGAATTAATATAGCAAGTTAAATTTTATTTATTATTTTCTTTTTATTGGTGGCTAATGAAACAAACAATATATTTTTCTTCGAATTCTATCAACAAGAAACATATTAATAATTATCCTAGCTAATATCAAACGGTATAATATTAATTATCTAAATTAATATTATACTGAGATGTTGCTGACTTTTGAATCTAACTTGTCAAGTTGTAGTATACGTGGCGAGTGAATCCCGGTCCATAAAGTAGCATATTATTGTCATTTTCCAATGGATATTTTTTTGAATTAGTTGCACCCAAACCCTTTGTGTACTGTCCCAATAAAGGTTTTTAAGAATTCAATCTCCATTTTTAACTTCTTCTAATCAAAGCAACTAGGAATATATTTATTGGGGAGAAAGAAACTATTTTGATAGGAAACTCAAAGTAACATATATGAAGTATTATTTTTGATATGATTAATTTTGTCAATATATTTATAAGGGCAAAACTTAGGTACAGTACCTTATATACAGTTCCTTAGGTACCCTTTTTAAATTGCAAACACCTGTCCAGTTAAATGACTCAGCTCACAGAAGTTAACACTTAATACATTTTTTTTTTCACCGTCTCTTTCAGATCTCCCACAATCAGACTTCTCACAGATGCGTTGAACCCATTATTAGAAAACCCAGGAGAAAAGAAAACCATCGATCCTCTTCGACTTTTCACACTCAAAGAAGGAGAAATTTGGCTTAAGTGAAGTTTCAAAAAGAATATCACTGAAACATCCTAGCATTCTTTAGAGGGAAAATCTGGTGCAAAGAATGAGTTCAAGTGTAAATACAAGGAATAAGGGAGACGAACAGGTCAACCTCATAATACTTCTCACAGATGCGTTGAACCCATTATTAGAAAACCCAGGAGAAAAGAAAACCATCGATCCTCTTCGACTTTTCACACTCAAAGAAGGAGAAATTTGGCTTAAGTGAAGTTTCAAAAAGAATATCACTGAAACATCCTAGCATTCTTTAGAGGGAAAATCTGGTGCAAAGAATGAGTTCAAGTGTAAATACAAGGAATAAGGGAGACGAACAGGTCAACCTCATAAACCAACATTCATTCACCACGTGAACCAATAATACAACCAGATCTGGCTTTGCATCATAATGAAAATAATGGGATTAATGGAGAAGATTGCCCTTTGTCCTTCTTTGCTTGATTTCGTTGAGAAAATTGGGGGTTTGAGTGTGAGAAGTCAAATACTGTCGAAGGATTGTCAATTTAAAGAAACCATTGGATTCTTCTAAGATTGTGCAGGGAAAATCTGAGTTTTGTTGTCGATGTGATGCTTACAAGCCAGCCACTTCGCCATTATTTGCTTGGTTTTGCTAGAACTCAGAGAGTTTGGGTTTGAGAAGCATAATGGTCATTGGGTTCTTTTGAGTTCTGGCTTTTGAGATTGTGCGTGAGAAGTTTCTAGTCTGAGAAGTTACAGATTTTCTCATTGAAAGAGAGGGTGAAAAAAAAGTAAAAAGAAAAAAAGAAAGACAGCGTTAAACTTCCGTTAACTGAGTCATTTAATTGGACAGGTGTTTGCAATTTAAAAAGGGTACCTAAAGTACTGTATATAAGGTACTGTACCTAAGTTTTGCCATATTTATAAATATATAAATGTTAGTTGTATCTTCAATTATTTGGATACAAAAAGTAACTAGAAATCTCTTTATTGGGAGAAAGGAACTATTATGATAGACAACTCATAGTTAACTGTATGAATTATTAATTTTCATATGATTAATTTTTTTAAAATATATTTATAACTATACAAATTTTATTAATTGCATCTTCTATTATTTGGATACTCAAAACTTCGTTGGAATAAACATAAACATTAACATAACAATATATGTTTTTATTATTCATATGAACATGAAAATATCTGAAAATTCTTATGTAAATAAGTGAATTTATTTAAACTGTTTTTACGAGAGATGCGTAAGAATAAAATTTCGCAAGCTCCAAGTAAGTTTCAACATTTGAAGATAATTTGGCCTCAGTGTCATTATTTGTATTGCTTTCATTAATTGAGATAAAAATTGATTTGGTTATAATTTTTAATTTTGTGTTCTAATTGAATCACATGTATGTTGTTTTGGTCGTTTAAAACTTCTAATTTTTTTTTTTGAATGAAAGAATTTGGAAATCTAATAGTCAAAACTATATATATATATATACACAAAAATTTTCCTTTTAAGCTTTTTGCATGTTCCTATGTAGGTAGAGAAAGAAAAAGAATGTCATAATTGGTCCAAAGCATGCCCACACCTTGAGTGTGACACTAATTAATTACTTAGAATATTTTGGGATTCAGTGTTCTTCTTCTAAATTAATTTTCTTTCGGGCTAGATGTTCAACGTTAACAAGTCAAGATCAAAAAGAAAATACTAACGTATATTGTTCTTTACAAGCCCACTCCCACTTCTCTTCACCGCAAAATAGTTAAACCTCGCCCCAACATTTGGACCTTAGAATTACATCTAATTTAAGTCAAAATGTAGAAGAGATGTGACTGCATATCTTCATGTTGCTATTGCAAAAGGAGAGTGCTTTGTAACGGATTCAAATGAATCAAATTAAACTTTTTTTAACAAGCAATATGGGATATGGGTTTTGTGTTTTCACACATGTAGTAAATGAAGCCTCCACATCTCTATTTTTTTTCCCCCTCCCTGATGGAGATGTATAGGACTATTAGAGTAAATTAATCCTTAGGTGAGTGTTGTTATCCCGTTCCACCCGCATTGAAAATTTATTGAAAGCAATCTTTTAAGGTGATTTTCAAGATGTTTTTTTGTTTTGTTTTTTTTGTTTTGTTTTTTGTTTGTTTGTTTGTTTATTTTATTTTATTTTATTTTTGTTTTGTTTTGTTTTGTTTTGTTTTGTTTTGCTACACGTGATCCTAAGATGTTAGCAAAGTGACATGTACATATACACAATTAGTAAAATTTATACTTAACTTTTAAAATTTTAATAATATAATTTTAACAATAATTTCGTTATTGGTTATTCACGTAGATTTGAGGATGTACAAAGTTTTAGTAATGGAATTTACTATAAATGGAAAAAGAATAACCTTTACAAGTTTCTCATGAACATGTTTGACAAGTGTAGGTGCTGCATTTTGTACCCCTTAGGACTCGGCCCTTGTTCCTCAATGCTATTAGTACTTTAAAGCCAAAGATTGGTTTAGGACCCAATCAGATGAAAATTTACTTTGAGGAAAGTATTTGTGGAAAATATAACTTATTTTTTGAAGAATGAAACTATTTTTTGAAAAGAAATGTCATAGGAAATCCTAAAGTGGGCGCATGCTTATTGCATGTGCACGCATGCACGGGCATGCGTATGCACACTTAATCCATGCGTACACATGCTTATTGCATGTGCATGCATGCACAGGCATGTGTACGCAGCTAGGGCATGTAAGGAAAGTTTTTTGCATTTAATTTTGGTTTAGAACGAATCCCAAATTGTTTGGAAGCTGCCCTAAACCCATATTTTTCGACTATATAAAGCCATAAAAGACACCTATTCAAAGGAGGAAGAATATGGTGGTAAAACACATCAGATTCACTAGAAAATAATAAATCAAAGAGGGAGTTAAAAAAAAAAATCCTCAAGTCAAATTTTGCTTGATTAGGACCTTTTCTAATCTTGATCTTTGAGTTCTAAAGTTTATTAATCTATTTTTGATTTGGTTGTGAATAGATTGATTGAGGGGAATGGTCAATATCAAGCTCTAAAGAGTTGTTGAGGTAAATGTTCTATCTTTGGCTCTTCACTTTTCTTTTTTGTTTGTATATATGTTCTAATGCTTTAATATATCTATTTTTGTTTAGATTTACATAGTGTTTATGTCTGACGCATGCTAGGTTGTTAGATTTCTTATTTTTTGGTTTTTTTGTCCTGAGTTTCTGGGTTAGGGTTTTGGGTGTGTATGCGTGTGCATTCTTCATGCATGCGTACGAATACTCGAAGTGTGCATACACACTCATGCGCAAAAACCCTAATTGTTTCTATTTTATCTTTTCTTGTTTTCCTTACATATTTAGTCTCTATTTAACCTAGTTTACATATCTTTAAGACTCTGTGTCTCTTTTTTGTTTTATTTCTTTCTTTCTTTCTTTGACGCTTATTAGTATTTTAGATGGTTTGAATACCATGAACATGCATTGATGCATAGGTGTTGTGATGTAGTAAGGTAAGTGAGGTAAGTCATGCATAATCACATGAACATGCATTTCATTTGGTTAATTGTTAGGACATATGTGGATCATATTAAGAACATATGTCATTTAGAATTATCTAATCCTTTGACAAAACGCACTTTAATTGTAATTGGGTAGATTTAGGATGTGTTTATACTTCAAGGAACAAGAGTTCAAGATCAAGTATTGAAGCCATGCAAATCTATCTAAGAATTAAGTGAAGAAGTGTTGTGTTTTAAAGCTTGACAGATAGCTTGACAGATGTATCTATCGAGATTTAAAATGTGAAGCTCAACAGATAAGCTCGACAGCTGTTTTTATCGAGAATTACGAAAATCAGTTTTTCAGATCTAATTTCATGCATATCCATGTGTATGTGTTTAGGCTTTCTTTTCTCACAACTCTAGACATATATAATGATTATTTTAAGGGCCGTCTCACTTGATGAAACTTGATGCAAAGGTTTTATGCAAGCATATTGTGATTGGAGACATATGCCTTAGTTCATATTTCTCTTGAAAAAATTGCTGCGTTTGTACACCGTAGGGTTTTGTGATCAAGGAATTTCTTGATCTTCGTCGTGTAGATGAACTGAAGAACTTTGCATTTAACATTCTTCTTAAGTTGGTGTGTTAGTCATGTACTTGGATCCGTGCATCGATTGGTTAGTCATATAGTAGGAGTCGTGCATTGAAAGGAGAGATTGTCACTACATTAGAAGTCCAATTGTGTATTGGGGTAAGGATTCAACTGTAGATTGGTATAAGGTACTGAGATTCCTTTACTTGTAACTGCTTGTTTTGATAATAGTGGATTCTCGGGAGTGGTGACCTTAAATTCATCTAGTGGGGTTTTTGCCTTGGAAGTTTTCCCCATTTATAAGCAAATTAACGTGTCAAATTTATTTTTCGCTGCATTTAATTATTTGACAATTTGTTTGTACTACCACGCGTTGTTGCATGTTAATTAACTTAATTAATTAATTTGGCTAATTAATTGGTTATTTTACCATAAGGGATTAATACATTCTTGGTCTATCAAGTGGTTAACATGATATGCTTGGTTGAATACCATGAGTTTTGTTGGCTTAAATGTTTATATGTGTTTATCTAGATCTTGCCTTGTGATGTTTCTGCCCCTGTTAATCTATGTTTAATGCCATGATAGATGAATGTTAGGGTTGGGGATGATTATGCCATGTTATTTGTGCTTAGATGCATGCTAGTGTGTGTGTAAGTTAGAATGCATGTTAAATTTGACTTTAATGAGATTAAGACTTAGAACACAACGAATGGAAGCCAACTCAAGGGTCGGGGGGGGGGGGGTTGGGTGCCTAACGCCTTCCCATCCCTATACCTAAACTCCGGACACGTGCTCTAGTTGTTAGGACATATGTGGAACTTGTTAGAGACATATGTAAATTGGCTAATCCTTTGACAAAACGCACATTACTAGTAATTGGGTAGATCTAGGATGAGTTTAGTACTTTAAAGAATAAGAGTTCAAGTCTAGTATTGAAGCAATACAAATTTGTCTAAGAAACAAGTGAAGAAGTGTTGTTCATTAAAGCTTGATAGATAGCTCAACAGATCCATTTTTATCGAGGTTTAATGCTGATGCTAGACAACAGCTCAACAGAAGCTGTATCTATCGAGAATTACGAAATTCAAATTTTCAGATTTGATTTCACGCATATCCATGAGTATTTATGTAGGGTTTCTATTCTCACAACCCTAGACATATATAAGGATTATTTTAAGTGCCGATAAAGGCGATGCAAAGTGATGCAACTCGATGCAAATTGATTGTGCATGTAAATTGAGACTAAAGACAAAATTTGCCCTAGTTTATCATATTCTCTCTAGAAGCTACTGCATCTTTGCGTCAAAGGTTTTGTAACCAAAGAGCTTCCTGATCTTTATTGTTAGATGAGCTGAAGAACTTTGCAGCCAACATTTTCCTCAAGTTGGTGTGTTAGTCACATACTGGGATCCGTGCATCATTAGTTAGTCACGTACTTGGAGCCATGCATTGAAAGGAGAGATTGTCACTACATTACAAGTCCAATTGGGTATTAGGGTAAGAGTTCAACTGTAGGTTGATATTAGATATTGGGATTACTTTTACTTGTAGCCACTTGTTTTGATAATAGTAGATTTTCGGGAGTAGTGACCTTAAATTCACCCGGTGGGTTTTTGCCTCGGTGGTTTTCTCCATACGTAAACAAATCATTTGTGTCAAATTTATTTCCCACTGCATTTAACTTAGTTGGTGATTTGTTTGTACTACCGCAATTATTGCATGTAATTGAATCTAATTAATTAACTTGCCTAATTAATTGATTAAGTTATCAAAGGGGTCAATACATTCTTAGTCTATCATTAGTAAAGATCAATCCTTCCATGAAGGACACTATATTTATGGTTTCGAGACCTAAACTAGGTGGCAACTCCATTTACATTCTCTGTCATGGTTCACCCTAAGCCAAGGTGTACTTCCCAAGATGGCCGTGAGTGCTTGCACCCACAACTAATTAAGCTTGTTTGACAATAAAATGAATCAAATTTTTACGTATAATCAAATTTGTTAATGATCCCAAGAAACTATACTATTATTTGTCCTGTATACGATATAATCCCATGCCAAAATTGAAAATTCTATTTGTATAGAATTTCTCCTATAATTTATAGGCTATGCTGATACGGGATAATTAAATGGAGGTTTAAGGTTTTAAATTATGAAGCCTAGAACTTTGTTGCTCAACTAATCGACACTTCCTAGTGTTCCTGAAAGATGTATTTAGGATTCAAATTCTCTCCTTTTATTGTAATTGTCAAATTATAAAAAAGAAAATAATAATAATAATAATAATAACAACAACAATGACAAAAGGTTCGAACTATGAATGAAATATGCTAAAGTTATGGACTACTAATTTTTTTTTATGAAATAATTACTATTGAAATGCGAATGAATACAATTAATCTCGCATCAACAACAGAATTAATAAATTCTCTAATTATTTTTTATATGAAAATTAGTGAATTTATTAGGTTGTTTGCACCTCCTCATTTGTTTTTAATATATATTTTAATTTTTAACTGTATTTAAGAGAGATGTGTAAGAATAAGTTCGACACTTAAAGATAATTTGGCCTTAGTGTTATTCTTTGTATTGCTTTAATTGATTGAGGTAAAACTTGCCGCATTAGAAAGATAAGTCAAAATAAAAGAATTTTCGAAATTAAACCATTCTATGTATGATGGTGCACCCCTATCCTAATTCTAGACCAATGAGATTATGGCGCATCAATAATCATAACTAATTTTTCAAATGTCCAATCCTAGTGAATTATCTATAATCACTTGTGTCTAGTCATAGTTATAAGAATACGTATTAAGGACTAAAACTTGATTTGGTTATAATTTTTAATTGAGGAATGATATGTTTACAACATTTTTACAACAAATCCTAAATGACAGGTTGTTATTGGTTGTTATTATTGGGGCAAAAAAGTAATTTTAGTATTAATTTCAAATTTGAATTAATAACAACTAACCACTTGTGATTTGTTGTAAAAATGTTGTAAAATTGTTGTAGACGTAGCATCTCTCTTTTTAATTTTGTGTTCCGATTGAATCAGGTGTATGTTATTTTTGTTGTTTAGAACTTCCAAATTTGTTCTAAATGAAAAATTTTGAAATCTAATAGTCAAATTCGTCCCAAAGCAAGTGCAGGCCTTGAGTATTTGTCACTAATTGAGTTTGGATTTGGGCTTCAGTGCTTTCCTCCTAAATTAATTTTCTTTGGGCCAGAGGTTCGATTTTACCAAGCCGTGATCCGAATGAAAAAGCTAACGTGAATTGTTATCTACTAGCCCGTCCCGTCTTTTGAATAGTCGTAAAATTTGTGAACTTCACCACAAAACAGCCAAACTTCGCCCCAACATTTGGACCTTAGAATGTGATGACACTTAGCCGAAATGTAGAAGAGACGTGACTACATATATTCATGTTGCTATTGCAAAAGTTTGGTGCTTCTGTAACTGATTCAAATGAATCAAATCAAACTCCTTTTAGTTTGCAACGTGGGCTGTGGGCTGTGGGCTGTGGGCTTTGTGTTTGTCACACAAGTAAATGAAGCAACCACATATACCATTTTTCTCCCCTTCCTGATGGAGTTGTACAGGGTCATTAGAGTGCTTGATTAATCGTAAGGTGAGCGTCGTTATCCCGTCTCGCACGCATCGAAATTTATTGAAAGCAATCTTTTAGGGTTTCAAGATGTTGGCAAGGTGATATGTACATTTACACAATTAGTGATTAGTTATTAGCATAGATTTGAAGGAGTACAAAGTTTTAGTGATGGTGTTTACTAGACAAAGCTATAGAATGAGTTTTACAAGTTTCTCGTGAACAAGTTTGACTAGTAGAGCTTGTTCAATAAGAAAATAAACCAAGTTTTAACATATAATCTAATTTATTGATGATCTTGAACTCAATTTATGTTCAAAATAAAATTAATTTGTATTTCAAAATTTTTAACACTCGACTAGGTACGTTTACATTCCTACAGTATATATGTATATGTAGGAATATCTGTGTGCCTAGCTCTGGTGCATACATAGCAACTACACTATTACTCATCCCTATAAAATATAATCCAATGCCAAAAATATAATTGTATGGAATTTCTTTTATAACTTATAAGGCTCCTAGATTCTCCAAAAAAAAAAATTATATATATATATATATTGCTATGGATAAAATGTGATAATAATATATGCACACATAGGAAGTACTGAAATAGAAAGTATTAACAAATATAGGTAAGTCAGTCACTCTTTCCTTGGAATTTTTCAACACGCATATCTATTTCGTGTGAAGTTTCTTATCTTGTTTTTGGTGTAATGGGTTTGATATTATTTAATTATTGGTTTTGTTTATGATGTAATAAGGTACAGAATTACCTCTTTCTCTTTTGATATTTCAGTATGCTTAACGCTTACAATTGTAATTTCCATCTATGCTAAACCAAATTACAAATACGTTTGTGGGCGCTGGTTTTTTTTTTTTTTTTGGAGAATGAGGTATTGGTTTTTATTGTAACACATAATTAAACATTATTTTATATATGATTTTAGTATGTAAAAATATTGTGCCAGCTATTACGTTGATTGATACACTTTTCAATTATTTGGGCACAGTTCTTCTATAGAAAGGAAAAAAAAAAAAAGAAAAAAAGAAAAAAAAAAGAAGAAGCTATGTAATGTTTGGTAATATTCTCATAAATTGTGTAATTTTTATTTTTTATGTAGAATGTTACGACGCTCTCTCCAACACAGCTATTACGACGCTTTTTGCCTTGCATAATTTTAGGTGTGCTTTTTATTTTTTATTTTTTATTTTTTTTTGGAGAGGGAATTTTAGGCGTGCTTAGGACTCCAGAAATGCCATGACAGTTTGTTTTACATCATCTTTATAACTCTTCACCCTTTATAAGAGGCACTTAAGCTTTTTCTTATAAATAGCCCAATTGATTCTAACTTCCTGTATAATTTTCATAAATAAAAAATAAAAAATTAGAAATATTGAAGGGTTATAAAATTAAATATAAGTTTTTAGATAATACTTATAAAAAACATCATAAATATAAACATAAACATAAGAATGTTGCGTTTGTTTCGTTTTGATCCCATAGACATATTTTAATCTTTATTCAAATTTGAGTATAGGGATGTATGAAAATTGAAATGTCAACATGTGAATTTATTAGGTTATTTATACCTCTTCATCCTTTGTTTTTAAAATAAATATCAGAGTCTTTGTACCTCTTCATCCTTTATGAGAGGTGCTTAAGCTTCAGAGTCTTTAAGGTTTAAACAATTATTAGCATTCAAAGATAATTCAACATTATTTTGGAGTGTTCTTCTACTTACTATTGATTTCATTGACTCATCTTTCAATGTAATTTTGTTGGGTACAAATGCAATTGTCCAAAAAAATCAAATGTAGTTATAGGTAAGTATTTTTATTCAAACACAAATTCAAAGTATAAAAATCTACATACACATTGACCATGTGTATTTAAATTTTTTATTTTCTATTTAAATTTTATTTATTATTTTATTTTTATGGTAATTATGAATTATAACTTATTATTTATTTTTCATATATATAATTAAAAAAAAACTAAGTCTTACAAATATATCAAAGTAATAATAAATTAATAATTTTCTAGAATAAAACGTCTTATATGTCTATGAAGAACATAATTAGAGTAGAAACAAACCTTTTTTTTTTTCTTAGAATTCTATCAACAACCAACATACTAATAATTATCCCAACTAAGATTAAACATGAGATCATTGCAGAATATTTTATTGATGTGAATTTTTTTTTAACCTATCAAGCCGTAATATTTTGTGGGAGAAGGATATAGTTGTAATTACCAAATTATTTAAACAGAAAGTACTGTTGGAATTACTGAAATACACTCTCAACTAACATTGATTCTTATACGCTTAATATAATAATGAAGCTAGTTTTTTAAGAAGCTGATGCCCAAACCCCTCTTCACCCTATACATTCTTGAGAATTTTTTTTTTTCATTATTTGATCTCCATTTCTACTTCCTCTAATGAAAGAGACTAAGAATACCTTTATGGGGAGAAATGAACTATTTTGATAGGACACTCAAAGTCCTATATTACTCCCTCCATTCTAAATTGTTGATCTTGTTTAGAAAACCCAACTATTTAAGGAAACATCATTTATTGTCATCTCTTAATTTAAAGTTCTTGTGTTTGATAGGGACACAAATAGGAAACTCAGTAAATCGATTGCTTTTAATTTTAGAAACATGCATGACAAAATTTTGGAGTATCTCAAAATAGAATATAAGGCCAACAATTTGAGATGGAGGGAGTATTATTTTTATATGATTAATTGTGTCAATATATTGATAACTATATGAATTTTCTTAGTTCCATCTTCTATTTTTGGACACTAAAAACTTCATACACATAAACATAATATTATATATATGTTATTATTATTATTATTATTATTTTAATATAAACATGATAGTGTATGAAAAATTCATATAAACATGCGTAAGAATAAAATTTTCTTCAAAGCATTAAACAAGTTTCAACACTTAGAAGATAATTTGGCGTCACTTTGGAGTGTCATTTTTTGTATTGCTTTCATTGATTGAGGTAAAACTTCAGGCATTAGAAGGATAATTCAGAATAAAATAATTTTCCAAATTAAACTATCTTATGTATGATGGTGCACCCCTATCCTAATTATAGACCAATGAGATTATGGCACAGCAGCAATCATAGCTAATGAGATTATGTAGAAATTCTATTGCAAAATAAATATTATTTTCTAATCATGTGATCATATCTGTAGAAGTTGGAGTTGGATGTGCCTAGTATAATCCTTGGAGAGCAAAGAAGTTGCAATGAATGGTTCAAATTCACTAATCTTCTTCCTTTTTTATTATTTTTTTTAATTTTAATTTTAATTTTATTTTTAAGATAAAAGATAGAACTTCTTTTGTTTTCTTAAATCTCTACTTTTGTTAATTACTTGTTATATGTTGTAAGGGTTAGGTATTGCACCTATGCACCTGCCCACTTCTCCCTCACAAATTTTTTTACCTTCCTAACATTTTAACTTTAATTTGATTATTTTTTAAAATCTTTTTTGTTAGGTGGTTGAGATTGAAAATTGCTTTTTTCAACTTTCAATCTCAACTATTGATTACAATTGCATTGGGTATTACATTAAGTATCACCAAACATGTCATGATTAATGCATTATAATTGTAGGGTCTTTTTGTGGTAAAAAGTTGTGGTTACCACAGAGCCACTTTTGGCTAGCATTTTGATTTTTTGCGCTTGGACCTATCTGGACTCTAGGAGAATATGAGAGAATATATCATGGGCGGTTGTATGTTTTTTAGAAATTAAAAGTGGTAAGTGTAAAATTGAGAGAAATTCCAAATAGGAAATGAATTTTATTGGTCACAGAAAATATCTAGAAGGTCTTAACTGATTTACAAGCCCGACTCTTCTTTATATACACGCAGCAGAGAGAGGGGGAAGAATAACTAACTATCAAAGCTAACTAATCACAGATCAACACGTGTTAGCTATTTAAATCAATGCAAAACTATACTTGACAGCTGTACATTTAATCTAACGGCTTTATTTCTTTAATCTACTTCTTTTCCTTTTGATTAAAACAATGTCATTTTCACCACCATGTAATTCTTGACATGCTCTGTTTCCGCTACTTGAGACTTCATCATCACCTAGTTCATTGGATGCTTCAACACTCCCCTTCAAGTCTTGAACTGTAATGTGGTGTTTGGTACGGGGAAATTCATATTATCCCTGACATCTAGATTCTTAGGAGTGTGATTCTTTGCAATCTGGATGCCTAGAAATGTAGCTATTCCTATGTTTTGTTTCTTTGGGAATCTCTTAAGATTCTTAGGAATGTGAGATAAAAAAAAAAAAAAAAAAAAAAAAATCTTCCTCTAAATAAATAATGAAAAACAAAATATAAACTATTAATAATTTGTTGAGCAACACACACAACAACAAAATTGAATACCTGGCGATAATGGAGGGTCTCTTTCAATTTTTTTTTTCACACGTGAAACCAAATAGAACTTTGTTAAAAAATATAGCAACAAAGTTGTCTATCTTGTTTATGTTATTTTGGCGGGAAAAGGTAAAGACAAGGGAAAAGATATTGATGATTTGTTTTATAGTTTATCTTAATTGCTTAAATGATAAGGAAAAAGGGTTTAAAATTGTCAATTTATTAAAAAAAAAAAATACAATTTCCTTTAAGTTTGGGAATTTGGATTTCCACCTCTTTTAAAGGGAATCCACATTCCTACTAAGATGGGTTTAAAAGGAGAATCCAAATTCCCCCAGCATCTGATTCTCTAGCGTGATTTGCAACCAAATATGAGAATATTTAAATATTTTTGAGAATCCTAAAACATTACCTGTACCAAATGCCACATAAGTTCACGGACTTGCTTTCAATAGGCTTAAGACTTGGTGAATAAATTTCAAAAAACCCCAATCAATTCACCAACCTAGAAAATGTTGGAAGCCCCAATGCCTTTGTGAAAATGTTTGCAATTTGAAATTAACTTAAAACATGGAAAGTTTTGATCACACCCTTTGTTATCTTATCACTAACTAGATGACAATCGACTTCAATATGCTTCGTTCTCTCATGGAAAATCGTGTTAGCTGCAATATGCAGTATAGTTCGATTATCACAGAATAATTGAGCACTCTTAGGATGATCAACCCTCAAATCTCTTAGCAGCCGAAGAACCCAAACAATTTCACATGTTGTGGTAGCCATTGCTCTATCCTCTGCCTTTGCTGAAGATCTAGAGACAGTGCTTTGTTTCTTTGATCTCTAAGTTATTAGAGAATCACCTAGAAAGACACTATAACCTGTTAAAAATTTCTTTGTATCAGGGTAGCTTGCCCAATCTGCATCACATAATGCTTTTACTTGCAAATTGAGTTGCTAGCAAAAAACAAACCTTTGCTAGGTGTGCCTTTTATGTATTGAAGAATTTTTGTTGATTTCTTGCATGTGAGGTTCTCTTGGTTCAGCCAAAAATTGACACAATCTGTGTACAACATATGTGATGTTTGGTCTGGTTAAGGTCAAATATAACAATCTCCTTATTAACCTCCTGTATTGGTTTGCATATGGCAACAACTTTCCTTGATCCTTTGAAAGATGCAAGTTTTGCTTCATAGGTGTTTTAATTGGTCTAGACCCTAAATGACTTGTGTCTTGTAGAATTTCCAAAGCATACTTTCTCTGATTTAGACTGATTCCCTTGTCACTTCTTGCTACTTCAAGCCCTAAGAAATACTTTAGAGAACCTAAGTCTTATAGACCAAACTGAGCATCAAGCAAAGTCTTCAATTCATGAATACACTTAGGATCATTCCTTGTGAGAAAAATGTCATCCACATAAATCAAAAAAATAGTGAGTGATAAGCCTTTAGTAAGTGTAAAGAGAGAGTAATCTACCTTTGATTGGACAAAAACAAAATTCAGAATTGTATAAGAAAACCAAACTATTGTCATGATGCTTTCTTAAGTCCATAAAGACTTTTGTTAAGCTTGCAGTCTAGTGTTTGAGCATTGCCAGAACCAGAAACACACTCCCCTTTGCCGTGAAAACCAAGGGGGAGACTCATATAAATTTTCTCATCCAAATCACCATGTAGCAAGGCATTGTTAACATTCATTTAATGGAGGAACCACCCTTTCACAGCAACCAAAGACAACACCATTCTCATAGAAACAGAGAAAGTGTTAGTATAATCAAGCCCTTCTCTTTGAGTGTACTTCTTTGCAACCAACTTGGCCTTATGCCTCTCAAATGTGCCATTTGACTTATACTTTGATCAGAAAACCCATTTGCAACCAATTGGTACCTTGCTAGGTGGGAGAGTGGTTAAAGTCCAAGTATTGGTTAAACTGCTTCAAGGAATGAGGTAGGGCCTATGAAATTGGAATTAATAGCCATGGCAAATTGTTGATATGACTTACTGAGATTAGAGTAACCAAGGCAAGCAAAAATGTCATAAGGTTGCCTAAGTAATGGTTTTGAACCTACTGCCTTACAAGAGTAGTGTTGAAGATAGGAAGGTGGTTTGTCTGGTCTAGTGGATTTTTTGGCACCTAAGGGTGAAGAAGACCTAGCAATAACTAAAGGAGCAGTGTCTAATTCAGAAATAACAAGAAATGTAGGAGTATCATGTGCATTAGAAGGTTGTGGAATAGATGACTGCTCTATAGAAGGAATATCTATAGTCTTTATGAGATCTGTAGAACCATGAGTATCTGTAGAATCATGAGTATTTACAGAATCACAAAAACCTCCAGAAACAGGTAAAGGTTCAATATGATCTTGCAAAGGAACAGACAGTGATGGAATAGAATCTGGGAAAGTATCAGGTACACAATGAGGTACAACAAAATTATCTAGAAAACCAGTTGAGGAGGAACCTGAATTGACACAACTATATAGAGTAGCAAAGGGAAAAACATACTCATAGAAGGCAGTGTCTCTTGAAACAAAAATGGTTCTAGTATCCAAGTCTAGAACCTTGTAACCTTTAATACTAGTGAGATAATCTAGAAAAACACACTTTTTAGCCCTTGGAGCAAATTTATGCCTATTGTGAGAAAGAGTTGAAATATAGCATAGACAACCATAAGTTTTGAGATGGTTGTAGGAAGGAGGTTGCTTGAAGAGCATTTCAAAAGGAGTTTTGTTCCCAAAGTGCTTTAAAGGCAATCTATTAATGAGGTAGGTTGTTGTCAAAATACAGTCACCCCATAGCTTTAGAGGAATAGAAGATTGAAATTTTAAGGCTCGAGCAACATTTAAAATGTGTTGATGCTTCCTCTTAACAATAGCATTTTGAATATGAGTACTAGAAGGAAAAGATAATCTCTTTTGTTTAGCAAGATGACAAATGTCATAACAATGTGGCTTATTTATTGTCAAATCAGAGACAATTTTATTTAACAAAGACAATTTTTGAAAGCTCGAAAATGTGTTGAAAACACAAGAGCTGTTTAGACCCCCAATTAAAAGTTACGGCTTGATTGATTTTACACTAACTTAATTCTAAGTGAGGAACAGTGTAAAAGCGAGCGGATAAACAAACAAGCTACTCTAATCCATAATCAAAGCAACACAGCAGTAAAATGGAAAGTAAAAGAGTAGAGAAGAAAGAAGCAAACACAAGTTAACACGCCGATGTGTTATCGAAGAGGAAACCAAAGAACTCGGCGAAAAACCTCTCCGCCGCCCTCCAAGCGGTAATCGATTTACTAGACAATCAGTTGGGATAAATGGGTTAGCAAGAGACCCTCCAAGCCTAATCTACCCGATGTACCTAAGCCCTCCAAGCTCCTACTCCAATAAGGCTTCTCGGAACCGTGTCTTGTCTAGCTCTCTAGATCCCGCAACAAGCTCCATGTTGCATCTGCCATCCTTGGCTTCTTTCAATATTTCCCAATAGCACCAAAACTTCACTTAACACTTTGAAAGGGTGTGGTAAGTGTTTAGGCTATCAACCTCTCAATGGTATGGAAATGGAGAGGTAGAAATTGAGGAAATTTCACAAGCAAATGTGTAGAGGATTGTGGGTATAACAATCTCTAACTCTCAAGGTGTTTGGCTAGGGTTTTCTCTCAGAAGCACTCTTCAACATTTGTGGGTAATGTGGGTATAAATAGTGTAGGCACAGAAAGTGTGTATCAGAATCGACAGGTTGGCAGAACAGAATGTCTCGTGGGTGTCTCGCGAGAAGGCCTTACCCGTGAGATATTTGCAAGACACAATTGTTTCCATCCTGGCCTGACTCTTCGCATTCCAGCATATGCAAGGCACGTGAGTTACTTCATGGGATACTTAGTCGCGAGATACCTGCGAGAACATTTCAATCTTTAATTGCTTGAGTATTCACACTTTCTCTCTCTCTCTTACACAACTCTTACAATTAAATCCCATAATAAATACAGGGTATAAAAGATTGAACAATAATTACAATCAAATTTGTCACGGAATAAAAGCCAACAAAAACACATAGTTTGATAGGCCACAATCTGAATGACCCCTTGTGATTAATCCAAATTAATTAATTAGCCAAAGTTTTTAATTAATCAATTAATCATGCAACTGCGTGGAAGCACAAACAAATCACCAAATAACTAAATATGCAGCGGAAATTAAATGACACGGTGATTTGTTTACGAATGAGGAAAAACCTCGCGGCAAAAACCCCACCGGGTGATTTTCAGGTCACCACTCCCGAAACTCCATTATTATCAAATCAAGCGGTTACAAGTAAAGGAATCCTAAGTACCTTACCAACCTACAGTTGAACCCTTACCCCAATACCCAATTAGACTTGATCTGTAGCGACAGTTCTCACCTTTGATGCACGGCTCCCAAGTATGTGACTAACCAATGCGCGGATCCCAGTACGCGACTTCAGAACACCAACTTAAGGAAGAAAGGTTGACTGCAAAGTTCTTCAGTTCATCCTACACGATGAAGATCAGGAAGATGCTTGGTCACAAAACCCTATGGTGCAAATACACAACAACTTCTTGAAGGATGATGAACTAGGTCAAGAACTTCATCTTTTGATCACAATTTGCTTGAATAGAGATTGCTCAATGAATTTTCAACTTGTGTCTACCTAGACGGCTCTTAAAACAATCTTTTTATATGTTTAGGGTTTGGATAAAAGAAGGCCCAAAAACATATTCACGGATCTCAAGAAAATCAGATCAGAAAATTTGAATTTTTAAATCTCGACAGATAGCAGGTGTCGAGGTAGCTATCGAGCAGGTGTTGAGCTTTAATGAAATTGCACTTCAGCTTGCTTTTTCTTGGACAGACTTGATGACTTCAACACTTGACCTTAAAACCTTGTTTCTTGAAGTATTAAAAACATCTAGAACTACCCAATTACAAGTAGAGTACGTTTTGTCAAAGGATTAGCCAATTTACATAAATAAGTGACATATGTTCTTAATAAGTGAAAACACATATGTCCTAACAATCTCCCCCTTTGGCAATCCGTGACAAAATCACAACAAACAAATGAACATATGAGAGAAGTCATAAATCATTAAACTCATATTCACTTGTTGAATACAATAAAATTTATCCTAACACAAACTCTTGAAAAAATTTGCAAGAAGAGAGTTTATGGCAAGTAGACTTTGACAACTTGTATTTCTGAAATACTTTAAACAAAACTCATCAAGGCATCTTGTGTAAAACAGAAATAATAGATTGCATACAAGGTATAAAGATAGAGAAGAAACAACACATGAAGAGAGAGGTGAAAGAAACATACATCCACATATATAAAGAAGGATAAGTACAATGTATGTAAAAATGGTCAAAGGACCTCATATACAAGATCAATGTATCTAAAAAGAATAGAAAAGAAAAGATACATAAAAGCCTCACTACATCCTTCAAGAATATCAACACTCCCCCTATCAAAATGTCCTATACTAACTCTCCCCCTAAGATGACTACTCTCATAATCCAAACTACTTCCCCTTTTTGTCACGAGTGACAAAGGGTAGAGTGTCATGTAGACATCTCATCAGTAGAGCTAGTATCCCTATCATCATCATCCTCATCATCCTCATTCTTAGAATCTGAAGCTGCTAGAGTAGGTGGTGAAGGAGTAGCCTCTGGAGCAAAACCATCCATGGTCGCTTGCCATCGTACAATATGACCAACACGAACATTCACCTGATACAACTCAGCAGAGAGTGTATCAAGGCGAGTGTCCATGCGCTGCAGCTGTGCCATAATGTCTCCTAGAGATACATCACCTGTAGAGGAAGAAGGAGCAGATGTAGATGGAGCGGATCTGGATGGAGCAAATCTGGACGGAGCCGAACGGGAGGGAGGAGTGGCATTTGCCTGTCGCGATCTGAACTGCGCCTAACTACGTTTTACGGTAGCGGCATCTATGGCAGATATGTGTGTGAAGTGGTCAGACACAGGAAAGGAAACGGAAAAATGGCGTAAGATCCTCGTGATAGTGGAAGGAAAGATAAGCTTATCATGGGACGCCGAATCAAGATGAACTTCTATGATAGAAAGAATGAAGTGAGAAGGAAAATCTATAGTAAGATGCTCTAACAAAGATAACAAAAATTGAGCACGAGGCTTAGTGATGGAGTTGTAGTGAGAAAGTGGATGGAGTACAAAAGTCATCACCATGTTATGAAATCTAGGACCTTTAGCAAAAGGCCTACATAATGTGTACTAATGCTCTCTCCAATCAGCAGGGCGTTGACAAAAGGCAGAGATGAGCTCATCTTTGGACACAGTCCTCAGACGCTCACAAGAAGGATAGTCAGGAAACTCTATCCTAGGAACCTTAAGCACATCCGCAACTAGCTGCGGTGTGACAGGGATGTGCGTACCTCGAACGCGAGTGAAAAAGAGAGGTACTGAATGATCTATCCCGTGCATGTTGGAGTAAAACTCCTGAATCAGCACAAGGGGACAAGTGACTGGGATGTCACACAGTGACCCCCATCCCCTACTGTGAATGACAGTGGGAAGGTCAGTATCGGCAAAGTCCGCTAGAATGACTTGGCATTCCGAATGAACACCTCGTCGAGAAAAGTTCTCCGAAAATGCCTTGTGGGCATCTCCATCATGGAACCGAAGGTTAAGAGGAGTAGAGTCAGAAGAAGAGGAAGCTCCAGAACGCAAAGGGTTCTGAGCAGGAGTGGATTTACGTTTGGGTGCCATAGACACTACTAACGTAAAAGAAGGAGAAAGAGATAGAGAGGAAGACAATCAGAAAAGTTCCCAAAACAATTCACATATATCAAATATATTGAACACTAAGTACGTATGCATGGGAATGCATGAGCATGTGACATGCAAATCAAAAAGGCATCATGGGTTCAGCCCAATCCAATCCTACCAGCACACAACATATAGCACACATCTAAATGCATGTGAATATCATTCTAATGCACATGGAATGCAATGTATGACATTTTAAAAGCATTTAAATGAAAACCTAACACAAAATTTCAATAAAAACTCATCAATTTTGAAAAACCCCAAAAATTTCAAAAAATCCCAAAACCTAGGTTTCAAAGCATGCAATGCATGAAAAAGGAAGGGAAAATGAACTTACCAAGTGAAGGAAATCAAGGGAAGACCGAAAATGATGAAGATTTGAAGATTTGAGTGAGAGAAACTTGTTTGGGAGGTGAAAAGTCTTCGGATAGATCGAGAGAGATTGACAGAATGAGAGAAAGATCGCGAAAATCCTTTAAATAGACACCTCAGTAAATCTCGACAGCTGAGGTGTCGAGAGGTATCGAGGAAGCTGTCGAGGAGGTATCGAGAGAAATGGCCTTCGACAGATGAAGGTGTTGAGAGGTATCGAGGTGCAAGATCAAATATCAAAGATTAGAAGCTCGATCGATTGACAAGGTGTCGAGAAGGTATCGAGGGGACAGAAACTTTCTCGATCGATCCATCAGGTGTCGAAGAGGTGTCGAGATTGCGATAAGAAAAAGGCTTGAGAGGCTCGACAGATGACCAGGTATCGAGGAGGTGTCGAGCAAGCAGTTAAAAGCAGTTTTTCGAGAAGAGAAAAATACAGACATGAATGCAATCCAACAGACACCTCAACTAATGATCCATTCAACATATAAGGCTCTCAAAATCATCTCTCAACAAGAATTTAAGCACATGGATCCTCAAAAACACACACACACATACTAAACAAGTCTAACCAATTTTATTTTTCAAAAACAAGTTAAGACAGTTTAGTGAGCATACATTAGCACATGTAAACACTTGTGATGGCCAAATCACATTGTACCTGCACATGTATCAAAAGTAACAAAGAATATTGCGTGTTGTATGTGAAAAACATCGCAAGATTGCATATGTGTATGCATGTTATGACGATCTGAGATATGAGAAAATAACTTTAACTCACACACAATCATAACTGTTTGATAGGGACTATCACCTTCGAGGTACATCCTATAACTCCCATATCTCCTAGAATACACGCTTGTAACCATATTTAAAGCATTTTTGATATTTTTGCTTTTTATTTTCTTTGCATATTTTCTTTTAAGCATATCATACATGGGCATATAAAAGAGAGAAAAGAAATACCCAAGATTTTAAGCATTTGACATCACACTTTTGCTATGCCGAAGCATACGAATGTCTTTGACACTGCACTTTTGCTATGCTGAAGTATACAGGTGTCATATTATGATTGGCGGGTAACAGTGGTGAGATGATTATTTATGCCTTTCTCTTAGGATTTTCTAGTCCTACCCGTCAAAAAGAGTGATACGAGTGTTAAGTTTAAGAGATAATTTAATCTTACTCATCACAAATAAGAGCCACAAAACTCACTTGCTTAGTTGTGCATAGAGATGCTCATCTAAACTACAAAAGATACAAAGTTTAGAAAATTTTGTTTCAATGGCCATCCAAGGTACACAAGTACCAATGTACACAAAACACACACTGTTTTTGTATTTTTCTGATTTTTCAATTCAAAATTTTTTTTTTTATATTAAAAACAAAATAAACAAAACTGAAAGTAAACACACAAAACATGTTAAACAAAGCAAAGCGTAAAACTAGACTGATTCAACAAAAATGCAAAACACACAAGCAATGCAAAAAAAGAAAAAAGAAAAAAAGAAAATAAAGTGATGAAATCACTTAGAGTCCTTTTTCTTCCACACCTTGGAAGAACCTTTCCTTTGATTGAATCTTTGAACTGGTGGTAAGGGGGAAGAATTGAAACCGTTCAAGTTAGAAAGAAGCAAGAGGGCTTTTAGAATATCTCCAAGAGGAGCAAGAGAGGATTGAAGCTGATTTTGGCTCTCAGATGCTATCATGCCATTGCTCTGTTGAGTGACTAGCCACTTATAGCAATTTGGTCGAGTATGACCGGCAGCTCCACAATGATGACAAAGATGCTACTTCTTTTGTTTAGACTTTTGAGAGTTAGCCTTCTTAGCCCTAGGATTTTTAGCATCTTTCTTATCTTGTTTAGGGGGTGCTCCTAAGATAGATTTATCCTTGTCTAAGTTCTCACTAGCTAATTCAATTTTGACATCAGTGTTCTCAATTTTAGTATTATTAGTAGGAGAAACAAAAACAGTATTGCTAGTAGAAGCAGTATTAGAGATAGAAAGACCATACCCCAAGCCAGTTCGATCTGAAGCAGATTTCTGATTTTCAAGCATCTCATCAAGCTTTGCACTTGAAGTTCTCTCCAATTGAGCTCTAACTTGAAACAGCTCAGCTTCAAGCTGCTTGGTCTTCTTAGCCAAAAAGTTGTTCTCAAATCTTAGTGCTCTAATAGTTTGATTTGCCTCATCAAACTTTGTGGACAACTCTTCACGATCAAGTTCCACATCACTGAGCTTCTTGGTGGTTAGCCTGTACAATTTCTCATGCTTCTCAAAAAGCTTGTAAAGCTTCTCATAGGCTGAATGGATATCATCTTGATCATCCATCTTGTCAGATTTTGACTCCACAAGTTCTTCTTCTTCATCCACTTCTTCAACAATCCCTTCAGTAGGATTGATTGTGGCAGTGAAGGCATTTAAGATTCCGTCATCCTCATTGTTAGAATCATCTTCAGGCTCAGTGTCACTCAAGGTTGCAGCAAGTGCCTTACTCTTCCCAATGCTCTTAAGATATGTAGGGCATTCATGCTTCATGTGACCAAATCCATGACATCCAAAACATTTTGGTCCTGCAGGAACAGTGTACTGACCGCCATTCTTAGCATCCTTCTTTCCTTTGTCTTGACTCTTGAACTGAGAAGAACTGGATTGTCTGCAGTCTTTGTTGAAATTCCTCCCATTAGCATTCTTCATAAACTTCTTGAACTGCCTTGTAATGTAGGACTTCATCTTGGAATCTTCATCATCGGAAGACTCATCTGTATCACTGCTTTTCGCCTTCAAGGCCATGGTCTTGCTTTTACCAGTTTTACCAATCCTAGAGAGTCCTAGCTCATAGATCTGCAAGTTCCAACCAGCTCAGTCAAAGGAATCTTGTCAATATCCTTTGATTCTTCTATTGCCGTGATCTTGGCATGGAATCTCTCAGGTAGAGATTTGAGCACCTTCCTTACAACCTTGGGTTCAGGAATGGTTTCCCCAAGGTTGAAGGCTGAGTTCACTATGTCCTTGAGCTTGGCATAGAACTCATCAAACGACTCATCCTCCTCCATCTTAATTTCTTCAAAGCTAGTAGTGAGCCTCTGAAACTTTGAATCTTTGACAGCCTTTGTTCCTTCATAGGTTGTCTGGAGGATGGTCCAAGCCTCCTTAGCAGTTTCAGTTGAAGATATCTTCTTGGACTCCTCATTGGTGACTGCGCTAAATAGGGCATTTAACGCTCTGTTGTTGAAGTTAGCCGCCTTGATCTTTGCATCATCCCAATCGGTCGGTTCTTTTTTTGGCTTAGTCTAGCCAATCTCTACAGCTTGCCACACATTCTCATCTAAAGACTGCAAGAAAGCTCTCATGCGTACTTTCTAGTATGCATAGTTAGTGCCATCAAATAAAGGAGGTATGATTAATGACTGTTCTCTATCCATGACAAACAGGGGTCAATGGATCAACACAACAAAGATTAAACCTAATCAGAGTGTGCCTGCTCTGATACCACTTGATAGGCCACAATCTGAATGACCCCTTGTGATTAATCCAAATTAATTAATTAGCCAAAGTTGTTAATTAATCAATTAATCATGCAACTGTGTGGAAGCACAAACAAATCACCAAATAACTAAATATGCAGCAGAAATTAAATGACACGGTGATTTGTTTACGAATGGGGAAAAACCTCGCGGCAAAAACCCCACCGGGTGATTTTCAGGTCACCACTCCCGAAACTCCACTATTATCAAATCAAGCGGTTACAAGTAAAGGAATCCCAAGTACCTTACCAACTTACCGTTGAACCCTTACCCCAATACCCAATTGGACTTGATCTGTAGCGACAGTTCCCACCTTTGATGCATGGCTCCCAAGTACGTGACTAACCAATGTGCAGATCCCAGTACGCGACTTCAGAACACCAACTTAAGGAAGAAAGGTTGGCTGCAAAGTTCTTCAGTTCATCCTACACGATGAAGATCAGGAAGATGCTTGGTCACAAAACCCTATGGTGCAAATACACAGCAACTTCTTGGAGGAAGATGAACTAGGTCAAGAACTTCGTCTTTTGATCACAATTTGCTTGAACAGAGATTGCTCAATGAATTTTCAACTTGTGTCTACCTAGACGGCTCTTAAAACAATCCTTTTATATGTTTAGGGTTTGGAGAAAAGAAGGCCCAAAAACATATTCACGGATCCCAAGAAAATCAGATCAGAAAATCTAAATTTTTAAATCTCGACAGATAGCAGGTGTCGAGGTAGCTATCGAGCAGGTGTCGAGCTTTAATGAAATTGCACTTCAGCTTGCTTTTTCTTGGACAGACTTGATGACTTCAACACTTGACCTTGAAACCTTGTTTCTTGAAGTATTAAAAACACCTAGAACTACCCAATTACAAGTAGAGTTCGTTTTGTCAAAGGATTAGCCAATTTACATAAATAAGTGACATATGTTCTTAATAAGTGAAAACACATATGTCCTAACATAGTTGTAAATAACAACTTTACAATTTTGCATGAGAAGGATGTCCTAAACAAAAATGCCACAAATCATAAGTTGTAGTAGCAAAGTCTGTAGCAGAAGGTTAAGGAGGAAAAGGTGAGCAAACAGCAAGCATAAAGGATGATGGAAAAGAACTATGTTGTAGTAGATATAGACCTTTTGTTGCTTTACTCAGTCCAGTCATGTTCCAGTGAACTAGGTTGTAGATATAGCAAAAGGAACCAAGAAAAACAAGACAGCTAAACAAAGTTTTGGTGAGCTAATTAACAGAAATGAGGTTGAAAGTAAATGAACGAACACATAAAACTCCGTAAAGCACTAAAGTTTCTAAAATGTGTATTGTCCCAATGTGTGTTACTAAAGCCCTTTCTCCATTAGGCAGATAAACATAGGTGTTTATAGTGGATATAATGGTGGTTAAACAAGAGACAGAGTGCACCATATGATCAGTAGCACCAGTGTCTATGATCCAATCTTGGGGTTTATATGCTTGTCTATCTACATACCGGGTTGAAAAAATAGAATGAGACAAGTTTGGCGGTAACCAAAAAGGATTACCTGAGAAGTTGTTAGACAAGTGAGATGGCAAGGAAGCACTAGTACTGGCAGCAACATTTGCAAGTGGTGACAAAACTAAAGTTGCTTAGAGCAGGTGTAGCTTGATGAGTTGAAGCTTCATTGAGAGACTGAAAAGCTAGGAAAGAGGGTAATTGCTCACATTGAGCTTGAGTGATTGGACACTAAGCTTATGATCCAGAGTGTTGTGGTGAGCAATTCATCATCTGTGGTGGAAAATTCATCATCTCAGCTTGATTAGGAAAACTAAATAGGGGTTAAGGAGCAAAATTGCCAAAACTGCCAAGATTGGGAGAGAAAGTCCCAAAATTTCTTGGACTATAAACCTAATTAGTAGATTTCCCTTTAGGCTTATAGCTTGGTAAATAACCATGCAATTTGTAGCATTTGTCTACAATATGGCCAACAACTCCACAGTAAGTACAACTAGGCCTTTCCTTCTTTGAACCCGACCCATTGCCACAGTAAGTACAACAACTCCACAGTAGATTGCTACCTTGATGCCCTTGCTAATTCCCATTGTGATAGGTTTGTCCTTGATAACTCTTAGCATTTGAGTTATTAGTAGCATACAAAGCAGTTGGTTCAAGAACTATATCTGCTTGACTAATCTACCTATGTTTCTCTTCTTGCAAAATCAATGAGTAAACCTTATTGAAGACAAGAAGAGGCTCAGTTATTAGAATTTGACTTCTAAGATTAGCATAGCTATCATTAAGCCCCATGAGAAAATGAAAAACTTGATCCTTCTTTTGTGCATCTAACTGAGATTTTTGAGAACCGTAAGTGCAAGTGCAGGTAGGAAATGCTTGATAATTCCCAAGTTCATCCCATAAAATCTTGAATCTTGTAAAATAAGAACTTATCGAGATGGGACCTTGTGAAAGCTTTGAAATTTCTTTTTGAACATCAAAGAATCTTGAAACCTTTGGCTGAGAAAACTTGTCTTGCATGTCGATCAATAAATCCCTTGCAGTGTGAAAGCACATCACACTAGATTGAAGCTCTTTGCTCAAGGAATTCACCAACCAAGAAAGAATGGTGGTGTTTGATCTGTGCCAAGCATTGTACAGAGATGAAGATGGATCAGGCATGGAAATTTGGCCATTGACAAAACCAAATTTGTTTTTGCCATTCAAGGAGAGAAACACAACTCTCGACCAACTCAGGTAATTCTCAGGACCAATGAGTGGTTGCTAGACAAGAACCACAGAGTTATCAGACGGTGCAAGAAAGTAAGGACTCGATGGATTGGAATTTTGATCATCCATTGAAGAAGTAGAATTTGATCTGCGATTTGCAGTCGTGGAAGGATTTGTTGAAGGCAAAGGATCCGTTGGTTGTGTTTCAGAATCCACAGCTACGTTGGAAGCCATTGATGAGTTTGGAAGCTCTGATACCTTGTAAAATTGAGAGCAATTCTAAATAGAAAAATAATTTTACTGATCACAGAAAATATCTGGAAGCTCTTAACTGATTTACAAGCCCTACTCTTCTTTATATACACGCAGCAGAGAGAGAGAGAGAGAAGAATAACTAACTATCAAAGCTAACTAATCATAGATCAACATCTGTTAGCTATTTAATGTAACGGCTCTGTTTCTTCAATCTACTTCTTTTCCTTTTGATTAAAACACTGTCGTTTTCACCTCCATGTAATTCTTGACATGCTCTGTGTTGAATATTAGCTCTGATTCATTTAACATGGTATCAGAGCTAATATTCAACATGGTATCAGAGCTAATATTCAACATGGTATCAGAGCCAAACTCCGTTCTTGGCATCAAACAAACATCTCTAGCAAGCAAAGAAGATTCTCACGTGCACACCACCATCAAAAGTCACACATGCTTGCCTGCCGGATCTAGACTCCACGGCATCTTGTAGCCACCATGGCTCTGTGCTGTGTCAAAATCCAACAACCAACCAAGCCTCGCCTGATGAAACCAACACCACTGACGTGATCCACGACCTCCCGCGACCAAAACCCAGGAACACGGCCTCCAACGGAGGTCTCACGCGCCGCCACGCGCCGCCAACAGCTCCGGAACCTCCCCACGCGCCGCCTAGATTTCCTCTTTTGTAGCTCATTAATTCGTCACACGCGCCGCCCTATTGGCCATGTCGACCACCGATCTGCCTACAGCAGAAATCTGGCTTTCAACCGCCGTGGCACGCGCCCCCACGCGCCGCCTAGGATTCTGGCCTGTCATTCACGCGCCGGTGGACTTGTCACCCTCCTCCACGCGCCGGAAAACTGTTGCTGACGTCATCAGATGACGTCATCTTTCCACGTCAGCACACGCAAGCCTTTGCCACGTCAGCCCTAATCCAAGTCATCACCACGTCATCAGCCACGTCGCTAGCCACGTCAGCAGTGTCGCCTCGTCAGCACCACGTCACCTGGCTAACCGTTAACCCGGAACCGACCCGGACCAGTATCCGTTGAAAAAAAAAAAAAAAAAAAAAATCACACATGCTTCTTTGCTGGATTTAGACTCCATGGCATCTCGCAGCCACCGTGGCTCAGTGCTGTGTCGAAGATCCACAAACTCAAGCAAAGCCGTGACTCAACTTCTCAGATCTGTGCAAATCCAAGCCTTGCCTGATGAAACCAATACCACAGACGTGATCCACGACCTCCCGCGACCAAAAGCCAGGAAATCGGCCACCAAAGGAAGCTTCACGCGCCGCCACGCGCCGCCAACAGCTCCGGAACCTACCACACGCGCCGCCTCAGATTCATGAATTTCATATAATTTTCTTGGTACACGCGCCGCCCTGACGGCTTCCTCGTTCACCGATCTACAAACCCTGAAATTCCGGCCATAATCTGACAAAACACGCGCCCTCACGCGCCGGTGGAATTTCTGGCATCTAATCCACGCGCCGGTGACTTCTCACGTGCCATCCACGCGCCGAAGAACTCGCCTGAAGTCTGATGCTGACGTCATCTTGACACGTCAGCGTCACGCAAGCCGTTGCCACATCAGCCCTACTCCACGTCAGCGACACGTCATAGGATGACGTCAGCGGCTCTGCTGCCTGATCCGTGATCCGACCCGGAAACCCGGAACCGACCCGGACCAGTATCCGTTGACTTTGACCCTAGACCAGTTGACTTTGACTTTTTGCATTGACCTTTGACCAAAAGTCAAAATTTCTGAAAGGGCCTATCTTGCTCAGTTTTTCGCGTAGATTCCGATTTTGGACTCCGTTTCTTCATTTGAAGCTCCAAAATTGGTCAATTGGCACATTCTTCATTGTGGTTTCTTCAAAGGCATTCTTCAAGGCATCTCCAAGTGATCTTCTCATACTTATCCAACCTCAAGCCTTCATCGAGCTTTCGCCTTGAGTTTGAGGGAGGGTGTTAGAGATATATATTAGACAGATATTAGCCCAATGTAATAGGCCCAAGTCCAGTCCTACTTGTACTAGTAGTCTAGGGTTTAGTCGCCTATATATACTCATGTTAGGGTTCATTATAACACAGATTATTGTACTACACTCCTACACAATAAAGATGTAGCCCTTAAGGGATTCCTTCGTGGATGTAAGCCGTCAAGGCTGAACCACGTAACTCTCGTGTTCTTGATGTTCTTATTCTATGCTTTCTCTTCCGCATCCTCTCTAGCATACACAACATGGTATAACACATTGCGTTTGATAATATTCTCCATTTAACATGGTATCAGAGCTAATATTCAACATGGTATCAGAGCTAATATTCAACACTCTGTTTCTGCTCCGCGAGGCTTCATCATCACGTAGTTCACTGGATGCTTCAACAGTAGGATTTAGTAGAAAGGTTCTGTTTGGTTAAGTACATTTACAAAACAAAATGCTTACTTAATTTCACTATGCAAATACTGAATCTCAAAACATGTTTTGGGTGTATTCAGTGTTGTTTTATATTTTCTTCATACTCTCTCTCTCTCCTTTTTCTTTAATCTAGGATCTACGACCCAAATCAGATAGCGTGCAAGTTTATGGTGTTGCGATTCCACCAATACATATAGCCTGTGCCATGAACCGTCCCAGCGCTAGGAGTTTGGAGTCTTTGTACACCATCGATTATCTTATATGAAAGTCAAAGTTCAAACTAACAAAAGGCTGTTTATAGTGTTAGCGTTGTAAAGTAGAGCCTAAATTAGTAGTGTTAAGGTAAACAACAAATAGTATTGAATAAGCAATATAACTTAGCAAAATTATATATTTATATGTACTTTTACTATAATAATTTTGCAATCGAATCAACTACATGGTACAAACAAACTTAGAAGATGCAACTAGGTAGACATCTTTCTTTTCCTTTGACAAACAGGTTGCAAAGATGCAAGAGAGATAATAACAAATAAACACAAAAAATTCTACATTTTTTTTTATGGAACTAAAATGTTAAACAAAATACAATGCAACAGATTGCATCTTATTGTAACCTTATGACATTTTCTATTTATAAATACTAAAATGATAATAACTTACCAAAGTAAACTAAAAAGACGCCAAGCAACAAATATCTTCTAAATGTGCCTCGATGAATAAAATTTGAAAATTTAATGGGAGAATTATCTTGTTTCAAGAATATTTCAATCTAATATCTCACATGAATTGATTTGTCGTACATTTCTACTTTTAAGAATCCAGAAGATAGTAATTGACTACCTTTTCACTTTGATAAGTTCATATCCCTCATATCGATCATATTTCTATTGCCATCAAAATCCGAAATAACATGAACGACACAATATTCCTACATAATGCAATGCATTTTCTAATGAAACTGTCATTTATTACAGGAAACTTCAATAGTACTTGTTGGAAAATAAAATAATATGATCCCTTTAATAACTGGAATAAAGAGTGAAAGTTCAATTAGTGTGTAAAACACTAATGAATGTTTAGACCCCCAATTTTACAATACCAACACAAGCTTATACACAAATAATATATGTGCGGAATGATGAATATAAGCTATATCCAAATTGGTAAAACTCTCTAAACCATCATTAATCACAAACACAGCAGTAATTAAAAGGTAAAGAGTAAATGAAGAAAAATGCAAACACAAGGATAACACTTGCACATGTTATTAAAAAAGAAACTAAAGAACTCGGCGAAAAACCTCTCCGCCGCCCTCCAAGCGGTCAAATGATCCACTAAAGAATAAAGTTGGGATACATGAATAGTAGAAGACCCTCTAAGCCTAATTTATCCAATGCACCTATGCCCTCTAAGCTTCTTGCTCCAATAGGGCTATGCCTAATCTTATCTTCTTTAGCTTCCCGGATCCTGCAATAAGCCCATTGCATCAATCGAGTAAATTGGTCATCTCTGAATTGCTTCCCAAGTCCCAAAATACCTCATCATTGATATGGGTATGGTGAGATAAAGATTTCAAATGTACCTCTCAAGGATATGTCAATGGAGAGGGTGAGAGTAGGGGAATTTGGAGAATCAAATGAGTTAATCTTATTTTTCTCTAGGGGTTCTCTCTCAAAATTCTTTTTGGAAACTCTCTACATTTCGTGGGTATAAGGGTATTTATAGTGGTGTATGTGAGGAATGTGAAAAGTCAGTTTTCATCCAAATTAGGCATTCTGGCGATTCAATCTCGTGAGTGGAACGAGTCGCGAGTTTGAGTCATGAGCTAACTGCCTGGCTAGACTGTACATTTTTGTCCTGTAGTGCTCCAAATGTCGTGATCCTTCAGTTCCTTGCATGATTCACACGTGTGCCACTTTGGTGACTTGCCAGTTGTGAGTCAATCACGAGGCTCCTTTGTTTGCACACAACTTGAGTTTTTTTCACATTCTCTCACACATAACCCTTACATAATTCCCACCTAAATACAAGGTATCTAATTGCTAAAATACAAGCAAATTTGGCACGGAATAAAGCCAATACATGATTGAATAAATTCAACCTTAAAAAGAGATTTCTCAATATTCTCTAATCACAACTACTTAAGATGTTGTCATGTTAGAAAATTGTAGTATGTCACTAATTATGATTTAGGAATTTAGGAATTTCTTTTACACAATACTAAGCAAGTGGTATATTCTTAGACTCGGGTGTTAAGATAATACCATATTGAAAAATAACCTAAGAGATAGTAGCATTCATAAGCCACATCTCGGGGAGCTCACAATTAAGCCTAAAAACAGTATGCATCCAGTATGAGTGTTCTTTATTTTTTTTTCTTTATTTTTTTTTTCTAATATGTAAATATTTTATAATTTTTTTAGGGTAACTTGCAAAGTACACCTCTAACATTTGGGAGTGATTAGATTTTACATCCCAACGTTTCAGAACTTTGATTTTACACCCCAATGTTTGTTTCCGTTAGCAAATCACTCTCTCGGTTAGTTTTTGACGTTAACTACCATGTCATCTTGCTGACATTTTTTTTTTTTGGCCAAATAAGGCCCAAAACAACATAGTATCAATGACACAGTTTCAATGAAAATTAAGTCAAGACTTGGCAAATGCAAAACGGCGCCGTTTTGCCTAATGAGAAAAAAAAAAAAAATTTGGTACTAACACTGTTTCCTCACCAAACAAAAAATCTCAAAATCCTAAATCTAAACCCACGAACCCAGCCCTTAGCTCCCTAACCCACGAACCCAACCCTTGCCTTCCTAAACCTTATGAACCCCGACCACCTCATCGGCTTTGCAACTAGCTCCTTGCATCATGAACCCAGACATGAATAAGTTCATCAAAGGCTCCATGTCAGCTCCTATCCTGGAAGTTGATGTCATGCAGAAACATATGTAATAAAAGTAGACTTCAAAGTTTGCTGCAAATACAAATATATAAGATAGTATAATTCATCCCTTATTCTCTCAATGATCTTTCAAAAATAATCGGATCCTAATACATAGAAAAAACAACCTTTAATTAACAACTATCACATTAAACACTCCAAAAAATTACACAGTAAAACCCCCAAAAAAAATTTTCAAAGAGAAGAGTGAAAGAAATTACATTCTAGCAACAATGATATGGTCATGCAAATCCATCAATATAAAAAAAAACCTACAAATCCATCAACAAAAAAAAAATTACATTCCAGGAATTACAAATCCATGAATCAAAAAAAAAAAAAAAAAAAAAAACAACAACAACAACAACAATAAACAAAAGACAATTCATGGTTTCTTCTTTATTACAAGTTTGTCTTTTGCAGTCTTGGTGGGCTGGGTGGTTGCTATTGCCGAGGATGACAAACCCTTACCCTTGGGGTCATCCTTAGCAAGAATGGGGAGAGTTCCCAAAACCAACTCTAGGTTTTGAGAAACCACTCCTTCCTTGGAAGAATCCTTGGGTGCGTCTAAGGGCTTGGTCATCTCGAGGGCGACCTCCTTGGAGACTTATTGCTCCTTATCAGCTGGGTCGGCTTACTCTGCCACTTCTTGAGGACTGTTGGAATGAAGAGGGTCTTTGGACAAAGTCTCTTCAATAGGGCTTGTAACGTTGGGGGCTACATTATCTGGGGAGGCTGACAAGCCTGGTGCCCGGATTGCGAGGGATAGTACACATTCTCCGTTCTCCTAAGTGCTGAGGAGGCCTCAACCCCTGCCAAGTTAAGAGCCTCATTCCACACTTGGAGGCAGTATGCTTTACATACCCCCGAGACCTCGGCCTTAAGGGCCTTCTTGGTCTCAACTACCCCCATGTCGTAGCCTTCTTATTCGACCTGATCCTTGGCTTTCTCAGCATCCTCCAGTTTTTTCTTTAGCAGCTTGATTTGTTCCTTGGTAGCAGCGAACTCATCCTCGGTTAGGTGAAGTTGCTTGCACTAAGTCTCTGCTTGCCTCTCTACCCCATCTAGTGCTGCTTCAGCACTTTTCCTACCCCTTTCTATCTCAGTGAGCTTGGCATCCGACTCCTTTAACCTCTTATTGGCTACCTTGAAGGCTTTAACAGCAGCAACTCACCTGCTCTCCTCATCCTTCATTTGTCAGTCACCAACTTCTCGGCTCTAAAAGCGGTTTGAACAGCCTGCAAAGGAAACTTGGCAATGAGTAAAAAAAAAAAAACTTAGGTTGAAAGGCTTACCATAGCGAGGTCTCTTTTTAGACTTAGAAACACCTCGTGTTTTGTCATAGTCCTCAGGTCGACCACGTCCTCGGGTAGTATTAGAGCTTGCTCTATAGCATCTGCTACATACCCGACCTTGCCCTTTTGAAAGTACTTGATTGATTAGTTTGCAAGGAGAGGGGACCCATCTAGGACCAGAGGGGGGGTTCTAGTTTGGAACCCTAGCGCAAAGATCTCGTCCCTTGTCTCCGGGTGCCCCATCACCCAAGGACTTTGTTTGGGTAGTCTTGGCTACCTTGGCCCCTTTTTGAGGCTTAATTTCCTTAGGGAGGACACCTCGGCCCTTTTCCACCACGTCCATCCCATTCTGCTCTTGTTTCCTCTTCTTATTAGCAGGCTCTTGTTAAGGGTCATGAGGAGGGGGAAGAGAGGGAAGTTTAGCTTGAGCAATTGCCTCAGGCGTCGTTCCCCTAACTTGGGACTCCATCACCTTCATGAGGCTGGCCTTGGGTTTGCGTTGTATCCCCATAGCTTCTGGGACAGGAGAATCCCCTTGTATTTGACTTACTTCGGGTGAGGAGAGGTGACTGAAATCATCAATGAAAGCCTCTAGGGGTTGAGGTTGGTTGAACACTTCGAAGTCATCCTTGAATTCAAACACTTCAACCACTTCTTCTTCTTCTTCTCCCTCTTTTTCTTTGACGGCTGGTTGTGAAGGGGTGGCCTCGTCCTCAGCTTTATACGGAAGGATTGGTTCTACCTTTAGTATGCCTTGAGGTACAGGGCCTGAATTTAGGAAGCCCGGTGCAGCTACGTTAATCTGGTGTAAACAAGGATCCTTTGCTCTTATTACGCACTTTGGCGCCTGGAAACTTAATGAAAGCGGGGTGTATTCAAGGATCAGGTGGGCTGCTCAAAGTTGACCGTCCTTATGTATAAACATTTCAGCTTGAAGTATTTTGTCTAAGCTTTGCTTGTTGACAAGATTGAAGTTAGGAATAGCAGCGTGATAATCTGCAAAAAAAATTAAGAAACATAATCAGAAGAAAAAAAAAAAGAAAAAAAAAAAAAAGGAATGGCACAAATCAAGAGAAATTTCAAGTATCAACGCAACAGAAGAAAATAGGTACAGAATGTGTCAAAGTGAAGAAAGGGTGACTTCGAAGAAATAAACATAAACCTAAAGCCCCACCTGGTCACCCATCTCTCGTCGGGCTGGGGAGGCCATCGTGCCACTCCCCCGAGATGATCAAGAAATCCTTGTTCATGCCCTTGTTGCAATCAGGGAGGCAAGAGATAAGTCTAACCTCAGGGTGCCTAGTTTTTAGGTAGTATCCTTGCCCTTTCAGGTGGTGAAGATTATTGACCTAGTTGACATTGTGGTGGGTGAGGTGGAGGCCCATTTTCTCATTTAAGGCGTCAATGCTTCCTAATATTCTAAACATATTAGGGGCACATTGGGTGGGAGCTAACCTATGAATCCTCAGGTAATCCCTAGTTACTGTGCCCATATGGATTCTCATCCCTCCCTCTATGAAGGCAATCATTGGGATAACCACATCTCCCTCTCGCCTAGCCTCATGCCATTCTCCCTCCTTATAATACCTAATGGAGACTCCTGGCGGGATCCTATACTGAGCTTTGAAGCTCTTATACCCTCATCGGAGTCTACCAAATAGGCAAACCTACCCATTCCTAAAAGAGATTTGGAGATACTAAGAACATAAAGAGAAGGGAGAAGAGTCAAGGAGAAAAAGACAGAAAAGAGAAGTAGATGGAAAAATAAATGAAAAGATTTATGAAGACTTACACAAAGTAGAAAACTCTCTTCGGACTGGCTCTTGGTAGGTGTGAGGGCACAAGTAAATTGGGTAAGTTTGCAGGTTCAATGTATGAGCGCTAAAGTGAGAAGAACAATTGATTCGGGCAGTATTTATATCAAAAAGATAGTTATAAGCGGGAAAATTCCCGTTCGGGTTCTAGCAAAATCCTCAGCCGTTGGATTTGCATCGCGCTGTAGAACGTGGGGAAAAGGGAGTTGTAAAAATTTAATGAAGGCATGTCTCATATGCCGAAGCGTCAGAAGCATGCCTTGGGCAATTAAAAAGGCATCTGCGCAGTCAGATGTGATGTATGATGAGCATGGAGTAACTATAGTGACATCAAAATCCTCCTTTCTTCCCGAGGAGCCAGAAAGAAGAATTTCGAAGGGCTATTGTAGGGGTGATAGGCCCAGGAGTACATATCTATGTATATATTGGGCCAGGGGCCTAATTCGAGGACATTAAGTAGTCCGAGGTCGGGTAAACACCTTCCTAAGAATCTATGTTGGTAAGTAAAGAGGTGAAGTTTGATCATAATCATCCAAGAAGGCAGTCCGAGGAGGAATGCTTCCCCGGCTGAGTAAAGCCAAGGTCAGAAGGTGCGGTCTGACATCAAGAGCAACGTTTCGAATGATTCCACTGATGAGGATAAGTATCAAGAAGGAACAAAATATAGGAAGGCCATGAAATATCTAAAAGGAAAGTTGCTACCATTGCATTAAANAAAAAAAAAAAAAAAAAAAAAACCCAACAAGTCAAAATCTAGCAACATAATCCCTAAGAAAAAGTGAAAGAGAACTGGAAATAAGAGAAAAAGAATTCATCGCCACTGCTGCCAACGCCTAGAGCCCTACAACGATGGAATTGAGGAGCTAGAAGAGGACCATTGGTTTTGGGTTTTCATTTTTGAGTTTGGCTAAAGTTGTTGAATAAAATCCAAATTTTTTTTGTTTGTTTGTTTTCTCTTTGGGAAAAATGGCACCGTTTTGCATTTGCCAAGTCTTCGCTTCATTTTGACTAAAACTGTGTCGTTTTGGGGCTTATTTGGCAAAAAACCAAAAAAACGTCAGCAAGATGACATGACAATTAACAGCAAAAACTAACTAGGGGGTGATTTGCTAATGGAACCAAACGTTGGAGGTATAAAATCAAAGTTCTAAAATGTTGGGGTGTAAAATCCAATCACCCTCAAATGTTAGGGGTGTACTTTGAAATTTACCCTTATTTATTTAATTAAGGACTATTAATTTTTGAAATATGCTAAAGTTATGGACTATTAATTTTTTTATGAAAATATTCAATGTTAGGACCGAAGCAATTAGCAACTTTATTTATCTTCTCACCAAGGGTGAGCTTTTCTTCATTACTTGGTGTGGTTCCCTTTGATCTCCTAAGTAAAGTGAGGAAGTTTATTTCAATACCAACATAGGTCGGGTCACAGCATGGATGGTGATTTCATTGAAAGGCTACAAAGAATCAATTTGACAGAGGAAGAGGGGGAAGTGTGTCAAGTCAAGGCAACTCCCCCCCAAAAAAAAAGCCATTCTTTCGGTGTTGGCCATACTTGTAAACAACAAAGATTATTTTAATACAATTCTAACCTTTTGCTCAAAAAAAAAAAAAAATTATGAAATGTTTACTATTGAAATAAGAATGAATATGATTAATCTCATATCAACAACATAATAAATAAATTCTCTAATTATTTTTTGTTTTGTGATTAGACTTAGACAATAAAATTTATAATATCTCTAATTTTAATCATATAATATTCTGAAAAAAAAAAAAAAATAGTTGCTTTACTCGCCGAGAAAGGGAGGGGGGCCTAATTTGTATATCCCCTCCCTAACTACGCGATCAAAGGAAATTTCCTGAACGCCTGCTACAATGCACTAGTCAACACACTCAACAGGTACCAATTTTTGGTTCTTCTTTTCCCAAATTTCTCTCTCACATTTGAAATTTTGAATTTTATTGGAAACTAACTCCCATTTACTGCTGTTGACTGAGACTACTACTCCAAGCCAAATTACATATCCTCATATACCGTACACCTGTATAAATACCTTTAACATCCCGTTTTATTTCCCATCTTCAAACTATTCATATAACTAACCCTCTCTTACTTCCTCTCTCTAGTAATGTTGTTTATATTTTTTGAAAATACGTGCGAGTGAAAAAATATGTGAAAATATGTATAATATTATTTAAAAACTGAAAATTGTTGTTTATTATGTTGGGGGACCACAATTTGATTCCCTACAACCACTTTAAAAACAGGTCCACGTGGTGTGATGTCGAATGCCATAAAAGATTTAAGAGTATCTTCCTCATCACCAATTGGTTTTGAGGTGGAATAACATAACTCACGGTCTGACAAATGGCATTAGAGCCAAAGTCATGGGTTTGAGTTACAAGAGTGCATTGTAAGGGAGGGATTGTTGGGAGACTACAATTTGACTCCCTACAACTATTCTAAAAACAAGCCCAAGTAGTGTGATATCAAATGCGGATTTAAGTGTGTTTTTCTCATCACCAATTAATTTTAAAATAGTATGGCATAACTCTAAGTCCGACAAGTTATTGTACCAAATACCCCCGAACTCATCAAAAATCATGCTCACCTTCCTGGTTTTAACTATTAGTATAGCCATATCTCTTTCAACTGTTGATGATGAATCACATGTCAACATAAAGAATGATAACACTAATGAACATATGTTACTAGAAGGCGAGGAACCCAAGAAGGGGTCGATTTCTTGCCCAACAGGTCAAAGCTGAGAGAACTTGTGAAGCGTACCCTAAACTCTGTCGCGATAAGAACAGCCTGGGGCCTAATTGCTGCAACAAACAATTTGTTAATCTGATGAAAAACAAACTTAACTTGGGAAGTGTGGAAAAAAAGTGCAACTACACTGAAATGTGTTGCCAAGGGAAATGTGTGAACCCATCCAGTGATGAGAGACACTGTGGCCAGTGCAACAAGAAGTGTAGCAAGGGAAGTTCATGTGAGTATGGGCTATGCAGCTATGCTAATTAAAGAGTTGTACTAGTGCTTTTCTGGTAGTAACAACTAGCAAAGATGTTATGCTTCATATATATAAATGGCTAGGGATAAAATGTGATAGTAATACATACACAGGACCAAAGGAGGAAGTATGATTTTAGGTAACAAATAAAGGCAAGATGATTACTCTTTCATACGCTTTTGCCAACATGCATATCTATCGGTGTGAAATATGTTGCTTATCTTGTTTTTGGTGTGATACTATTTAATTATTGGGTTTTTTTTTTTTTTTTTTTTTTTGACGTAATAAGGTATAGAATTACCTCTCTATCTTATAATATTTGAGTATGCTTAATGCCTGCAATTGTAATTTCCATCTATGCTAAACCACATTACAAATACGTATATATGCGGGTAATTGGTTTTTATTTTAATGCAAAATTAAACATGATTTTAGTATGTGAGAATATTGTGCTATCTATTAGTTGATTGTCATACTTTTCGATTATTGGGTCACAATACTTCTATCAAAAAAGAAAAATTATGTAACGTTCAGTAATGCTCTTATAAATTGTGTAATTTTTTTTAATGTAAAATTCTCTCTCTCTCTCTCTCTCCCTCCCTCCCCAGTACAACATGCAAAACTTTTGTTTTGTTTGTTTTGTTTTTTTTTTTTCCCCTTTTTTTAACCTCCGCCACCCTACACCACCCCCCCCCCCCAAAAAAAAAAAAAGTAATTTCCATTTACAAGAGTCCCAAACCGCACAGGCAACCCCAGGAAAGCATCATTTTAGCACCCAAAAAAAGAAAAAGAAAACATCATTTAAGCAACCATGCATGTGAACAGAATAGGTGAGTATGACAAGCCCAACCTAGAGTTGAATTTAACAGCTAAACCAATGGGTCAGACGTTTGACTGCATCCTAAACTGCCATCTTGGACTTTTCGTCCAAAACTCATCCATGGAAAAAGGATGGGACTCACTTTTGTGTGAATTTCCACTGCATGTGCAAGGGTGATACCGAGTCCCCGTTCTTATCAAACAATTATTATGTTTATCATTTGGACTCCTATTAAAACGGTTCTCCTTAGTCTTCTTAATGGATAAAACGTTTCCAATTATACAGGGTAGTCCTTATGAATCTAATAATTTTTCATCCCTATTCATGACCGACATCTCTCTCTTTTTTTTTTCTTTTCTCTTTTATAATAATCATCTACTAATACTTTACAAAAAAAACCGTATAATACATCATATACATTCATACATACATACATATATATTTTTATAGACACACACACATAACATAAGTACCATCTTTTGCCTTCTTTCTTTTTTTTCACTTACGGAAACAACTTGAGGTATTTAACTAAATTTACGTGTGGTCCGGATATGTAATTTGGAGAAAGTATACAGGAGTCATTGTCGGTATATATATATATATATATATATTAGTTTGGCCTAAAAGAAAGCTCTTCCTTATTTTATAGTTCCTTTTTGGTATATTTTGTAATCATTCGGAAAAAATTTTGTCTCAAAATCAAAAGTAAATTTGTAACAATCTTTGCACGTCCACAAAACTCAAAAGAGTCCCAAAACACAAAAATTCATAATCACATTGATTTAAAATAGCCATCTCTTAGGACGAACTATTCCTTTCAGTATATATAATTTAAAAAATACAAATAAAAAAGGAAACCATAAGGAGAAAGAAAAGAAAAATGGAGCCAGATATTGTGAATCAAATATTTGTGGTATATATAATGGAGTGTATAATGGATTCATGTGATTGTTTTGTTTCTAAGCAGTGAATAAGGCTTTTTTGTTCCATCATTTCTATGGGAAGTGATCCTTTCAATATTTTTTATTTGAACTAGATCTAGTTTATAATTATCAAATTAAACATTATAAATCTAAATGTATTAACCATTTCCTCTTCTACCCCAAAAAAAAACCTTGTGGAAGGGCGTTTAGATTGCAAGCCTATAAATGATGAGTTTGGTTTAGCTTTTTGAAATTGGGTCTTTTGAAAAAGTGGGGTTTTCAAAAAGTGCGGTATGAAATTATAATTTTTTAAAAAGCTGAGTGTTTAGTAAAATCTGTTAAAAAGTGTTTTTTTTGAAAAAGTTGAGTGTTTGATTAGCACTTATAAAAGTGGTGGTTTGAGTTGTAAATTACAAAAAATGACAATGTATATATAAGAGGGTTTATTTCATATTTAAATCAACTACTTAATACTACTTATTCAAAAAAAAAAAATACTTAATAATAATAATAACAACAACAACAATAATAATTTATTGTAAAAATATTTTTATAATATTTTCACAACAAATTATACGTGGTAAGTTGTTACTGATTTTAATTTGAATGTACAACTTAATTTTTTTTTTCCACTAGTATTAGCGAGTAACAATCCACCACTTAAGATTTATTGTGAAAATATTATAGTAACATTTCTTAGTTTTAATTTTTTATTCTTTATTTTATTTTTCTCTTTATCTCTTTTCTTTCATTCACACGTTATTTATTTATTTATTTTCCTCTTTTTCTCCTCCACACACATATTCTTTACCTTCCCTCTATCTTCACTTTTGACTTTTCTTTATACCTTTTCTTCTTCACCATACTACTACCATTTCGTCCACTCTCATTCCAGAACATACCATTTCTTTTTTCTCTTTCTCTACTTTCCTCCACACATTCAGCCACATAGTCCACACCCACGCACTTCTTCACCTTGATCATCTTTATTCTTTTCTTTTTCTCTAAATTCAACCACACACAGCTCACACCCACACATTTCTTCATCTTGATCTTCATAGGTAATTTCTCTTAATTTCACCAAAAATCTTCAATACCTCTCTCAGCCCACACCCCCGCACTTCTTCACCTTGTTCTTCACAGGTAATTTCTCTTATTTTCTACGTTTGTCTTCAGTTTTCAGTGTATTTTGTGGTTAGTGAGATGAGGGTAATTTGAGTAATTTCTTGCATTTCCAACAATAATATTGATCAAATGCGCTTTTGCGTTTGCAAAAGCGCCTCAAACCTGCCCGCATGTTTTGGCTCAATTCTTTGCATTTCAAAACGCATCTTTTTTGAGAAAGCACATTTTGAAATATTACCAAACACTTGACTTTCATTTTTGCTCTCAAAAAGTGCGTTTGGCTTCTAAAAGCCAAAACAAATGGGTACAAAGGATCAATGATATTTATATAATTTGCAATAATAATAATAATAACAATAATAATAATAATAATAATAAATTGTTCAACCAGTAAAATCCCTTAGGATCGAACAAGAACCAAGGTCAAATTCTAACTATGCTAAAATCAATTGATATTTTAACCTGATAATAAAGAGCAATTATTATGAAATAGAAGAATTATTATAAAGTAGGTATTATAAATTCAAATATATTGTATCAATAATATAATGGGTTCTAAGTTAGTGCCGGCAGTATAAGTTAAATTTCTATAAAATCCATTAAGAAATACTAATAAAAAAATTTTTTTTTTGGTCCACCATGCTTTTCCAAATAGTTTTATGATAAAAGCCTAAAAGGTCAAAACATAGACTGCATGGAAGTGCTTCCGTACGGGTTTTTTGTTTTTGTTTTGTTTTTTTAATCTCGGAAAATAAAGTTTTTTAAACTTCTAACAATTATAGCACCAGTCTTGCAATGATATATGCAATTCAGTTTATCTGACAATTTAATACGACTAAACATTTTTTATTTTTCGGATAATATTGTGATTGGTAAACAAATTTTTGGTTTGCAATTTTTAAAAAAAAAATTTATTTTACCTTTCATTGCTGAGACCTTTTTCTTTTCGATGTTTGCAATCTAAATAGGGAAAACCGGGAAAAAAGACTTATAGAGCCTTTCCGAATCTCTCTTATATACGTATTTTTCTTCCTAAAGTGCTCTTTCACATGTGTTGCCGTCCTTTTCTATAATTATTATCCAATTTTCAAAACTAAATTATTTCATGCAAAGTTTAATTCATAATTTTTAAAAACTTAAAAATGAGATTGTGATCAATGTATAGTAATTAAAAAAATATGTTAATGATATATCCATGAGAGTGAAGTTGTAAAATTCACAGCTTGTCGGTTTTTCAAGGTTGTTTAAAGCAAAGATAGAAATTTGAAACTTTTTGGCTTTTCGTTATTCTACCTTTGGACCAAGCCTATCATTTGTTTAAAATACTAGTAAAATCTAATCCCACCGAATATGGCATAACCATGAAAATAGATATTACCAACGATTTATTTTTTAGGGGTGGATGGAAATAATCTCGTTAACCACATATATTTGATCCATAGGAATTAATAGTAAGGAGCAGGAGCGTAGGACACAGTAGCCTACCCTGCCTACCACCTTAAATGTAATCTGTGTCACTTTTTCAATTTTCCCCTAATTTGGAGCTTAAAATTTCTTTGGAAGCCTAACTTCGTTTACTGAATCCTTTTGTAACCATTGAATTAGACCATGTCACCAATTAATGAACACAGCATACGGCCCATGCAACTATGAACTTTACTTTCCATACCATGGCCTTCCAATTCTCTATAAAAATCTCTATCTCTAGCTACATTTTTATCCATTCAAACTGTTCCCTCCTCTTTTAATTCCTTTATACTTCAAATATCTCTCCCTTATATTACACACACTCACATACAAAATCATGATGTCCCCAAGTGCTTTCCTTAGGCTAGTCATGCTCATGGCTTTAGCCATTACTAGGGTCACACCATATGAAAATGACTCATCTCTCAATGATGAGGATAGTGCTACAAAGCATAACAACCTCGATGATGTTCCTTTCTTTGAAACCCAAGAACCGATTTCTCTTCGAGGAACAAGTCGCTTCCTTGCTCAAAGCTCCCGGGTCGTGATGACATGTAACAAGTACCCTAGGGTTTGCCATGCTAAGAGCAGCCCAGGGCCAAATTGTTGCAAGAAGAAATGTGTGGATGTGAGGGTAGACAGACTTAATTGTGGGAGGTGTGTGAAGAAATGCAAGTACATAGAGATATGCTGCAAAGGTGAGTGTGTGAACCCAATGTCCAACGAGAAGCATTGTGGAAACTGCAACAACAAATGCAAGAAAGGGACTTCCTGTGTGTATGGGATGTGCAGCTATGCATAAAAAGACCCCGACTTCAATAAATTAGGATAAACCACTTCTTTAGCTATTCTTAGAAATGATTGTATAACTTATTAAGAAAGATAAAATTACTACAAATTTTACTATAAAATTGTTAAAAACTATGTTATAAGGAATGTGATTAGAGCCACCTTAACAAGGTAATAGGTGGATCTTATATGACATATATGAAATAAAATCTGTGACATCCCTAGCATCACTCGTAACTTATATTACAACTATTTATAAATTTATGAAATGTGTATCTAAAGGCAAGTCATCAATATATCTGACGGGATTTTGTCATTTCCATGCCTTTTCTTTATATATACATGGGTCATGATAAAATACATCTAGATCTAGTGTAACTACTCGTTATTCTTATTCTACTTATGAACTTTTTGATAAATTAATTGTTTAAAAACTCCCTAGTTGGAGTATACATTCTCATTATTTTTAACACGTCAAATATCATGTGAATTGAATGTTATTTACTATTATATCTAATTGCTCACATTTTATAGATTTTAAATTATAAAATTTTGAAATTTAAATATTTTATAGATAAGAGAGCAATTAATTTTTAATAGCATATTCGTAAATATTAAGAAAACACAAAGTTACTTTTTTTGAGTGATGTGAGTGTGTGAAAGTGAGAAAAGTTACTTTTTTAAAAAAATAAAAAAATAAAAAATGATGACCAAACTTGGGTATAATGTATTTCATATCCAAATTATATATTCAAAACAATTTACCAAACACTATCAAATATGAAAATAAGTGTTTTTTTTTTTTTTTTTCTACACACCATTTTTTGAAACTAAACAAATCCTAAGGTGTAAGCTATTTTATTTTTAATTCAAGAGACATTAATTGCCCTTAATTTTATTTTAATCAAGTGGCTGTCCATAAGTCAACTATCATGTGTATATATATATATATATATTAACTATTACGTGTATATAATATATATTCACATTGTAAATCACTTTTTTTTTTTTTAATTGAAAACTCACTAAGTGTATAAAACACTTGTGAATGTTAAAACCCTCAAATACAAATTTTCCAATACAAGCTTATATTCAAACAATATATGTGCAGAACATGAAATATAAGCAATACCCAAATAAGCAAACTACTCTAAGTCATTAATCAATCACAACCAGCATAAATTAAAAGCTAAGAGTAAGGGAAAGAGAGATGCAAACACAAGATAACACTAGCACGTGTTATCAAAGAGGAAACCAAAGAATTTGGCGAAAACCTCTCCGCCGCCCTCCAAGCGGTAAATGATTCACTAGAAAATCAGTTGGGATACATGAATAGCAATAGACCCTTCAAGACTAATCTACAAAATGCACTTAAGCCCTCCAAGCTTTTTGCTCCAACAAGGTTGAGCCAAACCGTGTCTTTTCTAGCTTTCTAGATCCCGCCATTAGCCCATTGCATTAACCAATATGAATTGGTTCTCTCTTGAACTGCTTCCCAAACACCAAGAACCTTCCCATTACTTTAAATTTGGTGAGGTAAGGATTTGGTTTATGATGTTTTCATAGGTATGACAATGGAGAGGGTGAAAGTAGAGGATGAATCAATATTGGTTTTCTTTAAGGTTTCTCTCTCAAAATTCTCTCTGGAAGCTCTCTACATTCTGTGGATATAGGGTTATTTATAGTAGGGTATGAGGTGGAATGTGAAAAGTCACTTTTCAGCAAAACAGGGTGCATTGGCGATCATTTGCTACTAGGATGAGTCACGAGTTCCAATCACCAGTTACCAGACTAGGCCAGACTATATTTTTTGTCCTGTAATGATCTAGTTAGCTTGACTCTTCATCTTCCTGCATGTTTCACATGTGTGCTTCATTTTGGCAAGTCACCACTCGCGAGTCAGTCGTGAGTCCAATCGCAAGTCACCTTCATGTTGCAAACTTTTGATCAAATCTTCACACTTTCTTACACACAACCCTTACATTATTCTCATCTAAATACGGGATTTCTAAATGCTGAATTACAAGCAAATTTAGCACCAAAAAAAAAAAAAAAGCCAACACATAATTGAATAAATTCAACTTTACAATCTCCTCCTTTGGCTATTCTGTGACAAAATCCTAAAACATACTCTAGACTTAGAAATGTTAGTTGGGAACAGTTGCCAAAACTCACTCACACTTAATTCTAGATTTGTAAACCTCTTGAACCATATGAACAAGTCTCCTGAAAACAATATCAAAAAATGCACTCATTAAATTCATTGTAAGTGGAAAACTTAGAATGCATATGGAGCAAGCACAATATGATCAAGCAAGTATTAATATGAGTATTAATATGATAATGGAGCATAACTTGACCATACAAGAACAATCACTATAAACAGTGACTACAATGAACATTCACACGGTGAATGAATATCTAGACATGTAAGCAAATAAGCTCAATGCAAAGTATCATTTGCATGTCCAACACTTAACTGATGCAAAAACACTAAAGCAAGAAGCATTAGGTTTAAATTGCATCAAGGACGCAAGATCTAACAAGGGCACAAGAGTACTAAAGAAAATGTAAGACGTTAACTAAAAGTACATAAGCAAGGGTTTATAAAAACATAGTCTAAATAACTAAAAAATCCAAGTATGCATAACACAAAATATCCAAATATTTTAAGAGCAAAATACTAAAACCATAGAGTGCTAAAACAAAGTGCTATGAAAACCATAATAAAAACTATAAAAACCATAAACCATAACAACCATAAACTAAACCAACTAGTAACCAATGCTATTTACTCCCCCTCAATATAAGCTTCCCTTTAAGAGTTACCATACTACTCCCCCTTTTTTTGACCAAAATGGCCAAAGGGCTAAGGCTGGTGAGTAAAGCTATCAAACTTGGTTAAACCAATGTTGATTTGGTTCTGGATAGCTACAAGTCTGTTGGAATGCTCGTTTGTTACATTTCGAAGACTATCAATCCTCTCAAGTATGATTTGAAAGCATCGAGAGGAACTGATGACGATGATAATGCTCCTCTCCTACCTCGACCACCACCATGTCTTGGAAGATGTTGTTGTCCTTCCAATTCAGTCTCTGTATCAACAGAAGGTGCTTCTTTAGTCTCTTCAACATGTTCACCTCCAAGAAGTCAAACCCTACTTCTTAGGATTTTTTAAGAGTAGATGGGAGGAGTTAGAGGCGTTAGGCCTATGTGTTGTGGAGTCTCCACACCTTTGTTACGAAAAATCCTCATTTTAAAATTTGGAACAACAAGCTTTGATCTTGAGGTCATCTTTGTGGACTCTACAATGATGTTGTACAAATGTGCACTAATGCCAATGTAGGTGTTCTCACGAAGCTCCATGAGAAATATGGCTCTAGCATTGTTGATGGTTGACAACTTCTTGATCGGATACAAGTTGTACATCATGATATATGCTAGGCATCTCTTCCTTCCCTATGGCCACCAAGGCGAAGTTGCACAGATTCTAGAGAGAGCATTCTACCCTTGAATGGAGTGAACCCTTCATGATTTTATTCTTTAAATCCAACCATAGCATCAATGTCCTCAATGTCAAGGGTCAACTCATGACCTCTAACCCAGTAGTCTATGTGTTCCTCTGTAAGTGACGCATTAGTGTAAAACTCTTTGATCAAATGATCACAAATTCCAGAAAATTCGCCAAGAAGTTTATACCAGCCCCGTCCTTCAAAACAACTAGGAATGAAGGAATTCTGAAGATCATCAAGATATACTTGTCTCTCCTGAATGATTGGAGCGGTTTTGAATTGAAGGGCATATTTTTCAAAATGTTGAGGGTTGCAAAACAATCTATCATCATTGCACTTTTTCTTATCACCACGTTGAGCAATAGTTTTTCGTGAAGCCATCAACAAAACATTGTAGTAAAGACCACAAAAACAAAACACAATGAATGACAACAAACTGGGTTAGACACAAGTTAATACCGAAATCAAAAACTACGAATTAAACCCTAAACAACTAAAATTTAAAGAGCAATTCAAAAAACAAAAAAAAAAAAAAAAAACAAAAAAAATTGACATGTGAAGATGCTAAACATCAAAGCATGATATAATCATGGCATTAGACACATAACATGTCAAAGATTGGGTGTGCGTGTGCATTATATGGAAAAGTGTGCATATAAGAGGCATGAAATCATGCAAGAGGCAAAGTGTGAAATACATAACCAATAGTTGTTCCAAACATGGAAACATGATTATCCCCAAGTTTTGTACTCGACAAAGTCCAAAATTACACACAAAAATATCTAAATAGAAATTTTATCAACAAAATGGTATGCACACCACAACACAAAACATTGTATAATGCATGAGCATGAAATAATCTTGACAAAAGCATGAAAAAAAAGAATTATAACATCATTCTCAACAAAATTCATATATCAATTTCATCAAAAACTACAAAAACCCATGTTCTTCAATAATATCTCAACAAAACCAACAAATCCATAAAATAGAATGATTTAAATTTGAAGTAAAGTAAAAAGGAGTGAAAACTCATACCTTTTCTTGGGTTTGGAGTGAAGATTGAAGAGAATAATGGAGGTTTTTGGAGTGAAAAGGGTGGTTTTAAGAGAGGGAGAGGCAGAGAAGACAAAGGGACAAACATGTGATGTGAGAGAAAGTGAAAAGTTTTGAAAAATTGTTTGATTTTTAACCCTATTTTTGCAAAACACGCATTTTTTGCGACTCAACTGACTCGCAAATGAGTCGCCAAAAACCCTTAAACCTAGATTTTGAAAAAAATTTCTAAGTCTTTTTCGCAAGTGGGACTTACACTCGCCAAACAGTCATGAATGAATCGCGAATGCCTCGGGTTGGAAAACTAAAAAATAAATATTTTTGAAAATTTTGAAAATTTTCTAAGTCTTTTACGCGATTGGGACTTACACTCGCCAAACAGTCGTAAGTAAGTCGTGAATGCCTCAGGTTAAGCTCGTGACTTGAGCATGACTCACGAGTGAATTGCAAAAATGCAAAGTTACAAATTTTTGGATTTTTGTTGTGAAAGTTTTCAAATCAAAACACTTTCCAAAAACAACTAAAATATTCAAAAATATTTTTGGGTTTGATCAACAGATGCTTGAGTATGTACATCATATTTAATCAAGTACAATCACACAAATGAATAAGGCATTCATTGAATATAGACATGTGTGATGTTGGTGGGTATCAATTATGAGATAGTCATTAGTTTAATATGAAGCTTCAATGATTGATTGAACCAAGTCATACACAACTAGCACTAAGTAGAGTGACCTATCTCAATTGTAGAAATAAACATATATGACCTCCCCCATAAACTTGATTACATTGAGTTAGAAACTTTTCATTTGACTTCTTTTCTTTTGATAACATTTGATCATTTTGATTTTTACATCTCTTTTTGAGATCGATGCCTAAAATTTTTGATATTTCAATTTGATGAGTAAGTCTTTGGTTTTTGGCGCCATACATTTTAAAATACATGTTGCTTTCCCTTTTTCCTAGTCAAATACTAGTTTGTGTGATGACTTTTTCAGCTCATTATCTCTTTTCGAGATTTGACATTAGTTGAGCTTTTAAGCAAAAAAAAAAAAAAAAAAAGTGGGAAGAGATAAAGGCATAAGTCTACGCATGTCTCAAGATTAACAAAACTATTGACTAATCATTCATGACAAGTTTAAAGATCTATTTAAACAATTACATAGATGTCAAGATGATTCCCACAAAGATATAAGTGCATAGAGAACAAGCTAAGCTCATTAATCTACAAAGCCATTAGTATGGAGGTACAAGGCTAAACATGCATGTGACAATGCACAACACCGCCGATCAACCATTTTGGATTTTATATTTTTATGTGTTTTTGAATTTTTGACACAAAGTAAAATAAAGAATGATAAAAAAATAATAAACAACCAAAGCTTTTTAAATATGTGTGTATATATATATATATATAATTAAAAACATGCTAGAATGTAAAATAAACAAGCAAACAACAATGTCATATTATATAGAAAGAATTAATGCATGGACATATTATAATGCTTATACATGAGTACCCTTCTTCACCCCTACGGCATGTACGTTTGGGGTGATATCCTTTGAGGATTGGGTACTTGAGTCATGATTCTCAAACCCTAAGGTGAAGTTGGCCAAACATGAGGTGATGGTGTCAATCATCTTCATCACATCACTCATAACGAGTTCTCCTTCTTGCCTTTTTGGTTGCTTGGGTTTCCCATTGCCTTTTTCTTGTCTTCTTGGCTGTTGAAGATTCGCATTCTTCAATACTTGGAGCTTGTAGCAATTTGGTCTAGTGTGCCCTAGGATTCCACAATGATGGCAATAGTGTTGTGTTTATGGACCTCTTTGTTTCTTAGGAAGAGACTTTCCTCTTGCCTTGGGCTTAGCCATAATTGGCTTGGGAGAATTCATCAAAACCATTTGATTCACCACATTTGGCTTCTTTTCATATTTTACATTGTCAACAAGAGGAGTTTATGCTTCCTTAGCCTTGACAAACTTCATTTCCTTTGACACTTTAAAGTTTGAGCTACCTTCTTCAGTATACCCTAAGCCACTTCTATCCGAAGAGGGCTTTTGATAGGCAAGCACTTCATCAAGTTTCTTGGAAGCAACACGCTCCACTTTGACATTTGCTTGAACAACCTCAAGCTCAAGAAACTTTTTCTTGGAATAGGCATTGTTTAGTTCTTCATTTAACCCTTCAACTTCACACTTGGTCTCTTTGTACCACGCGAGTATGCTTTTATAGTCCTCTTCAGCTTTCATCATCTTTCTAATGGTTGCCTTAGCCACTTTTGCATATTCTCCACTCTTTTCAAGAAGTGCACTGTAGGATTCTTGCAATCTATTTGTTCCTTCATAAATGCACTCTTCTTCATCATCATTAGATTCATCTCCAACACCAATAGATTCCACTTCAGTAAGCTCACCAAGCTCTTCCATTAGAATACTTAAATCTTCCAAAAAAATCTATGGGTGCAATGGCCATGAAAGCGGAGTAGTTTCCTTCCCCATCACAGCTTTCTTCAAAATTGGAGTTTGAGCTATCTGAATCATTAAGGGTTGTAGTAAGATCTCTACCCTTTCCCTTCAAATAGGTAAGGCATTCTTTCTTCAAATAACCATGCCCGTTGCACTCATAACAAGTGATTCCTTGAGAAGGAGAAGAGTCTTTGGAATCCTTTCTTTTAAAGTCCTTCTTGTCTTTCTTGAAATTAGAGAATTTTCCTTTATCAAAGGACTTCCCATCCTTTCTGAACTTCAAGAACTTGCGAAAGTTCCTCACAAGGAATGCCACCTCTTTTTCAACATCGTCCTCTTCCGAGGAATCTTGAGTTTCAATTCTCTTATGGATCATCTTAAGAGTGAGGGATTTTCTTTTCCTTTGAGATGGTAGAGTAAGCTCATATGTTTGAAGAGAATTGATAAGTTCTTGAACCTTTATCTCATCAAGATCCTTGCTTTCCTCATGGTCGTCACCTTGGCTCGGAAGCTCTCCGACCATGATCTAAGGATCTTTCTTACTACTTTGGAGTCTTCTGTCTTCTCACCCAAGTTCAATTTCCTGATTACCACTTCATTCAACTTTCCATAGAATGAGTTGAATGATTCATCTTCACTTATCTTCAATTCTTCAAATCGAGTGGTAAGCATTTGAAGCTTGGTATCCTCACCTTCTTAGTGCCTTTGTAGGTAGTCTCCAAAATTTGCCATGCCACCTTGGCAATTGACATATGAGAAATCCTGTGAAATTCACCAGTGAGACACCACAAAATATAGCATTAAGTGCTTTGCTATTAGCATTAGCCACCGCGAGAGCTGCCTTATCCCTAGTGGATTTGGCAACCTCCGGTCTTGTCCAACCAATTTCTATAGCATCCCACACACTCTCATCAATAGAGCACAAAAATACACACATACGCACTTTCCAAAATGCATAATTACTCCCATCAAAGAAGGAAGGTGCATTGAGGAATTGAGACCTATCCATCCTAGGGGTTAAGGATCACACTAAGGATATAGAAACCTGACAAGGTGTACTTGCTCTGATACTAATTGAAAACTCACAAAGTGTATAAAACACTTGTAAATGTTTAGACCCCCAAATACAAATTTTCTAATACAAGCTTATATTCAAACAATATATGTGTGGAATATGAAATATAAGCAATACTCGAATAAGCAAACTACTCTAAGCCATTAATCAATCACAACAAGTAGAAATAAAAAGCTAAGAGTAAGGGAAAGAGATGCAAACATAAAATAACATCGGCACGTATTATCAAAGAGGAAATCAAAGAACTCGGAGAAAAATCTCTCCCCTGCCCTCCAAGTGGTAAATGATCCACTAGAAAATCAGTTGGGATATATAAATAGTGAAAGCTCAAATATGTGTGAAAGAGCTTGTTTAGACCCCAAATTAAAAATTATTGCTCGATTGATTTTACTCTAACTTAACTGAGTGCGGAATAAGAGTAAATGCGAGCGAACAAAAAATAAAACTCCTCTAAGCCATTTTCATCAAATAAAAGCAATAAAAGAGTAGGGAAGAAGGATGCAAACACAAGATAACACTGCGATGTGTTATCGAAGAGGAAACCAAAGAACTCGGCAAAAAACCTCTCCACTGCCCTCCAAGCGATAAATCAATTCACTAGAGAATAAGTTGGGGTACACAATAACAAAAGACCCTTCAAGCCTATTCTACCCCATGTACTTGAGCCCTCCAAGCTCTTGCTACCAACTAACTTGACGAAGTTTTGTCTTTTCTAGCTCCCTAAATTACGCAATTCAACCCGATGGTATCCACCAAACAAATGGCTTCTTTCAATGCTTCCCAGCAGTACCAAAATCTCACTTTACACTTAGAATGGGTGTGGTAAGTGTTTGGGTTATCAACCTCTCAAGGATTTGGATAGGGAGGGGTAGGAGTTGATGGAGAGGTTGGAGTTGAGGCAAAACCACAAATGATTATGTAGAGGATTGTGGGTATGACAATCCCTAACTCTTAAGGGTTATGTCTAGGGTTTTCTCTCCGAAAAGCACTCCCTATGATTTGTGGATAATGTGAGTATATATAGTGTGGGTGAAGACATGGTGTAGCAGATATGACAAAATAGCAAAATAGAGTGTTTCACGGGTATTTTGTGGGAATGCCTCACCCGCGAAATACTCGTAAAAACTAGCTATTATGACTCTTCGCATTCCAGTCATGTACTCTACACGTGGCTCACTTCGCAGGAAGGCTTCTCATGAAATACCAGCGTAATCCATACTTTCTTCAATAGGCACTTAAGTCTTCACACTCTCTCACACACACAACCCATACAATAAAATCCCATATAAAATATAGGGTACACATGATTGACAAAAATACAATTAAATTTGGCACGAAATTATAGCCAACACAAAATAGATGTAAATAAAAACTTTACATTCTCTCCTTTTGCCTATTCCGTGACAAAACCCCTAAAACAGACTCTAGACTTAAACATGAGTTTGGGAACAGTGGAAAAACTCACTTACACCTAATCTAGAAGCTGTGAAGCACTTGCATGTATACACCTGTATCTTAAAACACTCGCACACAAACAAAACCTTCATTAAGCTTATGACAAGTTGGATACAAGGTACGTATAGGAGCAAGTAACATACGATCAAGGTAATATAACAAGATATAAACTATGAAGCATATCTTGATCAAACATGAACAATCATTAAAGAATTACTACAATGAACATTTAGCAAGTAAATGATCATCCGGACACGCAATGCAATTAAGAGCAATACAAAAATCAATTTCATGTCTAACACACAATCAATGCAAAAACACTAACGTATTTGTATCAAGGATACAAGATCCAACAAGGGCACAAGTGTGTGGTACTAAAGATAATGCAACATAATCTAAAAGTACTTAAAAGGTGCTACAAAGCAAATATACATAAACAAAGTACTAAATATAAACAAAAGTTTTAAACTAGAGTACTTTAAAGCTTTAAAAGAAAACAATGTAAATATCCCAGAGTTATAAAAACTATAGAGGTAAGAGAAAGTAGACTACTAAAACCACCACCAAAATAAACCAATATCTATGAAGTATTGTACTATGCTTCCCCTCAAACTAAGCAGCTACCCTTGAACCCTTCAAATTACTCCCCCTTTTTGACCAGAATGGCCAAAGAAGTTAAAATACTTCAGATTCTGATTTAGAGCCCTCTTATTGCTACCATTGCTGCTCTATCATCATGTCATCAATTTGGGATGAGATTGCAGTGATTTGGCCTTCTACATAGATAAACTAATCCAAGGTGTTCTTCACATGCGTTTCTAACATTCCATACATCTGCTCAACTCTTGCAATGAGACGATCAAGATGATTGGGTCCCCGTGCTTGTGCTTAGGAGGATGGTTGTGTAGAGCCCTCTGGGGCTGATGTGTACCTATCAATTTCTTCCTATGTGTCCCCACCTTCTTCCTCAATATTGTCCCTTGGGATTTGAGAAATGCCGGTTTTTGGTTCGGTGATGTGAGCTTTGCTTCGAGTCACCGTTTGAGCACCAATCGGATAGTCCCTTTGCATGATGGTAAGACCGCTTGGAATCTTTAGTCTTATTTTTCTATGAGAGCCATGATGAGACTTGGGAATGGCAAGATTGTTCTCAAGTTCCTTTTGGTGATGCTTTTGGTCAAGGGGTAGTATATGTGACCGCATATGTCAATGTCCTTATGTGTGAAGAGATCATACAGAAAGATAGTTCTTGGTCTAGACAATGTGGTCAATTTTGTAACGGATAGAGGTTGGAGAGCATGATATAGGCCAAAGTCCTCATCTTCTGAGTGAAGAGAATTGTGTTCAATGACTTCTTTTTGAAAGTGCCACCAAGGATTTCCACCATTGGCACAAGAGAATCCAATCTTTCTTCGTATTGGATAGAAACTTGTTAAGATGGTAAATGAACTTCCAATACCTCTTGGATTGAGTCCCTCATGATAAAGAATTCTTTTTGCCTCACCCAACAATTGATGCGCTCTCCTTCCATAAGGGCATTAGCAAACAATTCCCTTATGATTTCACTAAAAACATTTCCACTTGGGTTCAGCAACTTTGTCCAAGTCCTTTTCTTGAACACTTCAGGAATGAAAGTGTTTTCAAGGGTCTGCATATTGACAACCCTTTCCATGATGATCAGGGCCTTCTTTTAGAAATCATTGTAGGCCATGTTTGCCTCAATGCTTTAGGAGTTTTCCGAGTCAGAGCATGGACGTTTAGATGATTTCTTTGAGGTAGAGTGCTTAGTAGGAGACATCTGCAAAAACAGTCACAAACACAAAAGAAACAAGTGCCAAAAACACAAAACAAAAACGCAAACTTGATTAGTACCAAGTTAGTCCATAAAATAAACACAAAGTCCTAAAAAGGACACAAACAATGTCACAAAATCATGTTATAAGTGCTAAACATGTAACAACATTTGTCTAGCATAAGTGATACGCAAAACATGACAAGTGAGCAATTGTGTGCATCAAGTGTGCTTGTGGTGTGCATATGTGATGCATGATCAAGACATGACTAAGAACATTTGGGTCAAAGTATGCAAAACACATAACCAATGATCAAAACATGATAAACATGTATACTCATGATAATCCTCAAAGTTTGGTATTCAATGGAGTCCAAAACAACACCAAAATGCCATTTAGGCATTTTATCAAACACTTGATATGCACCAACACAACTAACATGTAAACAATGCATGAACATGTGTAAATCTTGCCTAAATACATGTTAAAATGCCACAAGGGGCCAACACAAAAACAAACAAAGCAAATGGGACAAAGCCCAATCAAGAAATTTAAAAAAATTTCACACAACTTAAAGTTTCCCGACCTTTTTTCAAAAAATAAACCCAACTCATGCAAAACCTAGAAATTAATGCTTAATATAAGGAATTAAAGAGAAAAGAGTGATCAAACATACCTTAGAGATGATTTTGAGAAGATTTCATTTGAGTTTTGGTTGGGTTTTTGAGAGAAAATAGGTTTAGGGTTGAGAGAGGCTTGAGGGAGGCAAAGTGTTTATGTTTGAAAAACTATCATGATCAGCCTTTATAATATGCAAACAAGCATTTTTCACGGGTTATCTTCTTGCGAAGTTACTCGCGAAAAATGCCTCTAAAGCACAAAAATTTTCACTAGTAAGCGTTACTTGCGAGACAGTCGCGAAAGTTTCTGTCTGAAAATTTTGGTGTTTTCATTTTTTCCTATCTCATTTTTGTAGGATGAGCTTACTCACGAGCTTCTCGCGAAAAAGTTTCTAAAGGAGTTTTTTATGAAAAACATGAAAAATGCAATATGAACAAAAACTCAAAACACGAAAGCATAAAAACACTTTCAAAAACATATAAAACACTCAAAAGTATTTTTAGGCTTGATCGTCAAGCAATTGAGTATATACATCACATTTGAAAGCGTATAATCACATAAATGAAATAAACATTCATTGATCAATAAATTGTGTGTTGTGTGTGTGAATCAAATGTGAAAAAGTCCTTAGTCTAGAGTGAAGCTTCAATAATCAATTCAATCAAGTCATACACAACTAGTACTAAATCAAGTGGTCTATCTCAATTATAGAAATGAACATATATGAGCTCCCACAAGAAAATGATAACATATCTTTGAAGCTTTACTTTTGGCTTCTTTCAACTCATAACTTTTGATCATTTTTACAATACATTTCATTTTGAGATAGATGCCTAAATTTTTGAAACTTCAATTTTGAGAGTAAGCCTTTATCTTTTTGGGCATCATACATTCCAATACAAGTCGCTTTTCTTTTTTCCTAGTCAAATACTAGTATGTGCGATGATTTTTGCAGCTCATTATCTCTTTTCAAGATTTGACATTTGTTGAGCTATAAAGCATAAACATAAAGGTGTGGGAAGATATATAGGCACAAGTTCATGCATGTATCAAAACTATTAAGACTATTGACTAATCATTCATGACAAGTTTGAAACCATCAAGACTATTGACTAATCATTCATGACAAGTTTGAAGATTGATTTACAATAATCACACATAGATGTCAAGATTTTTCCCACAACGATAGATGTGCATACATGACAAGCTAAGCTTGTAAATACACTACGCCATTAGTACGAAGGTACTAGGCTAAACTCACATGTGATATACACAACACAAGTGATCGAACTTTTTGGAGATTTTTCAATTTTTATGGGTTTTTGATTTTTTCAACACACTCAAAAACAGAATATGAAAAGTAAGATTAAAACAAGCTTGAAAAGAAACATGCTAAAATGAGAACATAAGCAAACAACTAACCCAAGTCACAACATATAGAAAGAATTGATGCATGGACATAGTCTAATGCTTATGCATGTGTACCCTTCTTCACCCACATAGCACGTGCGTTTGAGGTGATATCCCTAGAGGATTGGGTACTAGAGTTGTGATTCTCAAACCTTTGGCTAAAGCTTGCCAAACAAGAAGTGATGGTATCTATTATCTTCATCACATCACCAAAACTGGAATCAGCTTCTCGCCTTTTTGATTGCTTGGCATTCCAATTCCCCTTTCCTTGTCCTCTTAACCTATAAGAATCTGCTTTCTTTAGTGCATGAAGTTTATAGCAATTAGGTCTTATGTATCCTCGAAGTCCACAATGGTGGCAAAAATGTTGAACTTGAGGACCTCTTTAAGACTTCAGAAGAGACTTCCCTTTAGCCTTGGGTTTGGCCACAAATGGGTTTTGAGATTTTGTCAAAGCCTTCTGAATAGTTCTATTTGGCTTCTTCTCAACTTTCACATTCTCAACTAGGGATGTTCGCGGTGCGGTGTGGTGCAGTTTTGGGCCATTTTTAGTATCGCACTTTGCGGTGCGGTTTAGCTAACACCATAACTACACCGCACCTTATTTTTGTGGTTACTTGTGCAGTGCGATGCGGTTTAAAGTTTAGCCAAAATCACAATCTCACCGCACCTCATTTTTGCAGTTACATATATGGTGCGATGTATAAGATGCGGTTTGAATGATTTGAAGTTGGTATATTTTTCAAATTTTAGACTTTTTCTACCCAGCCCAAAACTAAATTTTCCATTTGTTTTGGTCCAAGTTTTAAACTATTGAGTTAGTTTTTCTTTATTTTGGGCTGGCTTTCCTAATCAACACTTGCTAGGGTTATCAAACTATATTTTTTTTTTTTTAAACTAGGGTTATTAAACTATTAATAATATATTTAATATTAAAAATAATTAAATATATTAATATATAGAGAGGGTGCGGTAAGTTGCGGTGCAGTTATGTCATTTTGCGGGCAGTTTTGGTGCGGTTTTTGCGATTTGTGCGGTTTATGCGATTTGGTGAACACTTCTATTCTCAACAATTGGAGTTGCTACCATTGGATCCTTAGCTTTAACAAACTTCATCTCCTTTGACACATTGGCGCTTGAACTACTTTCTCCAGTGTATCCTAAGTCGCTTTGTCAGAAAAAGGCTTTTGATGAGCACGCACTTTGTCAAGCTTCTTGGAGGCATTCTGCTCCACTTTGGCATTGGCTTAAATCACTTCAAACTCAAGAAACTTGATCTTGGAATAGGCTTCGGTGAATTCTTCATTCAGCACCTCAAATTCACACTTCGTTTCTTTGTACCTTGTGAGTATGCTTTTTTAGTCTTGTTCAGCTTTTTTCATTTTCCTAATGGTTGCTTTAGCCACTCTTGCATACTCTCTGGTTTTCTCAAGAATGGAATTATAGGATTCTTGTAATCCCTTGGTTCCTTCATCTTCATCATTAGATTCTTCCCGAATTCCCATAGACTCTATTTTGGTGTGCTCACCGAGTTCTTCAATTAGAAAGCTCAAATCTTTCGATGAGTCCACGGGTGTAATGGCCATTAATGTGGAGTAGTTTCCTTCTCTGTCACAACTTTCTTCAAAATCTGAATTGGAACCATCCAAGTCACTAAGGGTAGTTGCAAAAACTTTACCCTTTGCTTTCAAATACGTGAGGCATTATTTCTTCACATGCCCATGCCCATGCCCTTTGCACTCAAAGCACATGACCATTTGAGATGAAGAGGAATCTTTTGAATCCTTCTTCTTGAAGTCTTTCTTTTCCTTCTTGAAATTTGAGAATTCGCCCTTCTCAAAGGACTTTCCATCTCTCTTGAACTTTAAGAACTTATGGAAGTTCTTAGGAAGGTAGGCTACATCCTTTTCAACCTCATCCTCATCTGAGGAGTCTTGAGCTTCCAATCTCTCATTGATTGTCTTGAGAGGGAGAGATTTGGTCTTCCTTTAAGATGGCAAAGATAGCTCATAGGTTTGAAGAGAACTGATGAGTTCTTGAATTTTAATCTCATCAAGGTCTTTGCTCTCTTCGATGGCAGTGACCTTTGCACGGAAGCTCTCCAGCAATGACCGTAGAATCTTCCTCACAATCATGGAGTCCTCCATCTTTTCTCCTAAGTTGAATTTCCCAATCACCACTTCATTTAGCTTCCCATAAAATGAGTCAAATGACTCATCTTCAACTCCTTGAATTGTGTGGTAAGCATTTGCAACTTGGTATCCTTCACCTTTTTGTTGCCTTCATAGGTCGTCTCCAAGATTTTCCATGCCTCCTTGGCAATTGTAACATGAGAAATCCTGTGAAATTTGTTAGGAGAAACACCACATAAAATTACATTTAAAGCCTTGCCATTAGCATTAGGTACCGCAAGGGCTGCCTTATCCCATGTGGATTTGGCAGCCTCCGGCCTAGTCCATCCTATCTCAACAGCGTCCCAAACACTATCATCAATAGAACAAAGGAATGCCCTTATATGGACTTTCCAAAATGCATAGTTGCTCCCATCAAAGTATGGAGGAGCATTAAGCGATTGAGATCGATGCATCTCAAAAAGGGTCTAGGATCACACTTAGGTAATGAAAGCTCAAATATGTGAGAAAACACAAGAGCTTGTTTAGACCACAAATTAAAAATTACGGCTCGATTGATTTTACTCTGACTTAACTAAGTACGGAATAAGAGTAAATGTGAGTGAACAAACAATAAAACTACTCTAAGCCATTTTTATCATATCAGCAATAAAATGAAAGCTAAAAGAGTAGGGAAGAAGAATGCAAATACAAGATAACACTGCGATGTGTTATCAAAGAGAAAACTGAAGAACCTGACGAAAAACCTCTCCGCCACCCTCCAAGTGATAAATCGATCCATTAGAGAATAAGTTAGAGTACATAAATATCAAAAGACCCTCCAAGCCTAGTCTACCCCATGTATTTGAGCCTTCCAAGCTCTCACTACCAACTGACTTGATGAAGCCTTGTCTTCTTTAGCTCTCTAGATCACGCAATTTAGCCTGATTGCATCTATCAAACAAATGGCTTCTTCCAATGCTTCCCAATAGTACCAAAATCTCACTTTATATTCAAAATGGATGTGGTAAGTGTTTGGCCTATCAACCTCTCAAGGATTTGGATATGGAGAAGTAGGAGTTAATGGAAAACCACAAATGATTGTGTAGAGAATTATGGGTATGACAATCTCTAACTCTTAAGGGTTATGTCTAGGGTTTTCTCTCTAAGATGGAATGTGAAAAGTTACTTTTCAATTAAACAAGGTGCACTAGTGAGTCACTTGCGACTAGGATGGGTTGTGAGTTCTAGTCGCCAGTTACCAGATTAGACTGTATTTGTAGTCCTGTAGTGATCCGGCTGGCCTAACTCTTCATCTTCCTGCATGCTTCATATTTGTGCTTCATTTTGGTGAGTCACCACTTGCGAGTCAGTCGCGAGTCACCTTCTTGTTGTACACTCTTGATCAAATCTTCACACTCTCTCACACACAATCCTTACATTATTACATCTAAATACAAGGTTTCTAAATGTTGAATTACAAACAAATTTGGAATGTAATAAATTCAACACATAGTTGAATAAATTCAACCTTACATTTACTAACACATTGTACATCACTTTGAGACATATAAAATACAAAGATTATTCAATACCTTTCCCTTTATTCTCTCCATGTCCTTTTTATTTTGTATAAACCCAGGACATTTCACACACACACATATATAATAATAATAATAATAATAAAGTTACGTACTCAACTAGTTGTTGTATAATAAGCGTGTCACCGTCAGACGGAAGTATTATTTTTCTTTTTCCTATTTGGCCAAATTTAATAGGACTACCTTTATAGGAAATCCATTACTTCTTGTGAATTCTGATTTTATATATATATAGTCAACCGTAGGTTTCAAATATATTATATTACTGTTAGTATATATTTCATATTTGCAATAGTCAGAAATATTTGGAATTAAGTGCTATTTTCTCCCCAAAAAAAAAAAAAAAAAAAAAAAAAAAAAAAAAAAAAAAAAAAAAAAAGGAACTAGGTGCTTCCCGGCCTAACGGTTTTTTGCCTACTCGGAAAAGAGTTGCCTGCTCGTGGCCTTTGAAGTTTGAACAAGAAAATTAGAGATTCAAAAATCTCAAAGAGAGAGAGTCAACTGATCAGGTAAGACTATAGTTGCAAATTGCAAATGCAACTATGCATGCAAGTGTGACATTCTTTCCAGTATGTCTGAAAATGAAAGACCTCCTCTGGTTCTTGCTTTTTATAACATACTGAAAAATATTTTGTAATTAAATTCCTCTCCTAAGACAGGAGAAAGCTTGCTTAAGACATTAATTTTCAGAGCATGTCCTCAGCATTGAGGTGTGTGAGATTTATGGAGGATTGGGTTGGTTTTGCTTTAATTTGTATGCTAAACATGGCATGTTGGTGGATCATGACAATATTCATTAACAAAAATTCTAGAATTACAAACTAACCCACAAATTTTGTCACAACTATTTACGCAATTAACTGTTAGTAATAGAAAAAAGTTGTGAATCTATGTAAAAGTGACAAGCAATCAATTATATTTTTCCACGTAAATAGTTGTGGCAAAAAAGTGGATTAATTTGTGGTCTTAGAATTATTCATTCATTAAATATTGATTGAATTAACATTAAGGTTGGGCTTGGGATATGCCTATATTGGGTAATTTCTTTTTCTATTTAGTTTATTTTTACTACTATTTATGAGTCTCTTTGTACTTTTTGGTACTATTCATGTATCCTACTGTATTATTTTAGCTAACTTTTAGTTTTATCTACAGTACTTTTAGCAAAAAATTTTCAATTTCAATTAAATAAGTTATTCCCCAATGGACCCTAAATGCATATTTGAGATATAAAAGCCTGTGTTTATCCAACAGGGATTGGATTTCTCCATGTAATTTTCAGCTTCTCTCATAATAAATCCATCATTGGCTTCGACCAGATCTTGAGTGATTTAGCTCTTTCTTGATGAGTAGTAGTTTTTTTTCCAAATATGTGAAGTCTATTTTCTTGGGATTGCGCTTTTGGGCCAAAAAAAAAGTCCCAAAAAATACCGATTATTGTTTATATAATGTTACATAACTTAATAACTGTTAGAGATATGTTAGCTCAATGTAATAGACCTAAGTCTAATATTTATAATCTAGGGTTTAATCTACTATATATAAATATATTATGGTTTATTGTAACACAGAATTTGTATTACACTTTAATATATTATTGATGTAGCCTTATAGGTTTCCTTCCGTGGACGTGGGTCGTTAAGCTGAATCACTTAACTCTCGTGTGTTTTTGTGTTCTATACATTATGCTTCCACTTCCATACTATCATATTCAATATGGTGTATTGATTTGTAACATTTAACAATAACTTTTCTATTACATTATTATATATTATTTGCAAAATTCCATCAATACTAGTTGAACATTCTCTTTGTTTCAACACTTATGTCAAATGTGTGTTAATGGGATACTTATTCAATCCATAAACTTATTATTTATGTATATATAGTTTTAAAGTACAAAAAAAAATAAAATTAAAAGTTAAGCATTTTATAGATGAATTATTAATTTATATTCATTTTGATCTTTTACAAATATAAAGGGTATAAGACAAAAAATATAATCCAACAACTGATTAATTAAAAAATTATTAAATTATGTATACTGACAAAAGTTATATATACTAGTAAATATAATTTGATCCTAACTCAATTGAGCAAAGCACTAAATTGAAGGCTTTTTTTTAATCCATCTTTTTTCAAGTGTGTTAATCTATGCCGATGTGGGTTTCAAGTTTTGTAAAGTAAGAACATTATCAAGTTAAGTAATCTGCTATACTAGATATTAACGAACTAACTCAATTAATTAAGCAAACCCCTTACTTCAGTTTTTTTTTTTTTTTTTTTTGCAAACCCATAAATTTTCAAGACTATCATCATTAAGACACGTGGGTTTCTTATTCTATAAAGAAAAACAAATCAATTATGCATGCTACTCGTTTTATTTAGATTCCTCCTTTTTGTTACTGTAATTTGGACTAATATTCAAAGTTTGTTAACGAGTACGCCCAAAGATTTGCTTGGAAAGGGGGGAGGAAATAGCCTAACCCACCTAACTTTTTATTTTTATTTTTTAATTTTTTGACTTAAAACGTTAGAAATTTTATTAATGAAAGAATGTAAGGTACAAGGTGTACAACTTATTTGACCAAATACTCCACTATCGAATGGGGGCCAAATGAATTGCATGCATGGCATGCAAAACTATCTCTAAGTGCCTTAAAATATATCTATTAACCAGTTGTATAACCACAGGGTCCTTAAGCAGGCTGGTTGTTCCTTTGGGTCTCATTAGCAAGAATTCCGAGCTGGATCTTCTGAGTTATTCTTCTCCATTTTAAGCCGAAATTGGAGTTTTTCGAAGCCTAACCTTCGTTTACTTGATTCTTATAGGCCGTTGAATTAGACCACTCCACTAATAGTAAGGACTACGGAGCATTAGAATATATGCAATTTAATTCTACTTCAACCAAACACGTTATCTTTTAGTCTCCAATCTTCTCTATAAATACCTCTATTCCTCCCTCCATTCTTTCCATCCTAAGCATTCAAACCTTTTACCCTTTATTCTTCATTTAGTTCATTCCCACTTCCATCCATATAATCTCTCTATCTCTCTTTCTTACACCAACACCATCCAAAAACATGAAGTCCCTAATGCTATTCTTTGTCCTGGTCGATCTCATGGCTTTGTTCGTTACTCTTTCCGCTACAACATCTAACAATGAACAATTCCTTAACATGGATGATGAAACTCAAGAAACAATTTCTCTCCGAGGGACTAGCCGGTTTCTAGCTCAGAAAAATGCCCGAGTTGTCATGACATGTGACAAGTACCCTAGAGTTTGTCATGCCAAAGGCAGCCCAGGGCGAGATTGTTGTAAGAAGAAATGTGTGAATGTGTTAACAGACAGGCTCAATTGTGGGAAGTGCGGGAAGAAATGTAAGTACTCAGAGATTTGTTGCAAAGGTGCGTGTGTAAACCCCAGGTCCAACAAAAAGCATTGTGGAAGTTGTGGCAACAAGTGCAAGAAAGGGAATGTATGCGTATATGGGATGTGCAGCTATGCTTAAAGTTAAAGATGAAAAACCAACTTCAAACCAATCAGGATCAACAAGTTGTGCAGCAAGCTAGCTATACTAGAATATTAATGTGTTTCATTATACTTATAGCTATAGATGAATTTATTAATGTGTGTGACTAATAAAGGCGAACCATCACCAATATTTAATGGCTATTGCCTTTGGTAATGATTCTTTTCATTAATTTCTGTAATGAGCTATTTGGTCATTCGATATTCTTGATTTGGTGTAAGTTGTAAGTTGTAAGGTTGTTTCTGAATTAATTCATGTAATTTCTTTTAGTTTGATAAGATAATTCATGTCAGTCGTTCAAACATTATAGCACACTATCATTTTAATTTGCAATAAGTTTGAAAATTCCCAGCTTCAAAGGTTGTTGTCATGCTATGATCGACGAAGAAGCCATGGCCTCACCCTCCACTATTGTAAATGATGAAACAAAGATTGCCTTAATGATATAACACAGAATTTTTTTGGTACGTACATGCTACGTCACAACCTCTACAAGCCAAACGAAAATTTTCATATTCCTTGAATAGGGGAAAAATCACTCTTGTCCATTGTATAGCAGAAGAAGAGAAGAACCAGTATGGTCCATGTAATGGACGATTACAACAAACATTAAATGAGTTTCCGATAAATGACATGAGTAATGATTAATGCGCCAAACAGGCAAAGGCATAACAGACAAACCAATGGGCAGAAGACCCTTGAATTCTATAATGCCTCAACATTTATTGCCAACAAATTCAAGACCATTAAGGTCAGCAATTACACTCATAATGTGGGGCAAAGACCTATAAAATGGCACAAAGAACCATAACAAAGATAGGCAACTCTTATGCAACTTAGGCACAACAACTCTCTAGCCAAATAGCAATTCCTCCGTACAGTTAAGCTTTGATCTTACTGGCTAGCTCGTTGAAGGCCCTTTGGCTCACACCACACCGGTGTGCTCCAAGTATATTTATCTTTTTTTATAGGGTCTCACAGCTGTTGTGTTAAGGTTGTCCATCTAAATTAACGAGGAATTCAACTGACGATTTTCTGCATCCACAGTTTGGTGGCATCTGTGGGAAACATTTGCAAAACAGTTGCCCTTTTCTTTACAAGAGAATTCCACTTGATACCAGATGGATTCTACTGAAGCAACACAGCAAATTCGAACACTAACACCAAGTATAGAAGAATTGACACGGTAGAATTTGGAGCTAAAGCAAATTGCCGAAGCCTAAAGTAGTCAAAAGAATGAAGAAAGGCAGGAGAACAACAATGATGAGGAGATGACTGATCCATTGAATCATAGGAAAAGAACACTTGAGGGAGAAAATTCCTCTAGGATGGAAGAGATGTTCCGCTATGTGAAGAGAGAAATGGATGAACTGAGACACGCAGTGAAGGACAAATTTGCATCCAACCTAGACGGTATGATCCGGAGAACAGATTCACCCTTCACCACAGAAGTCCTGAATCGTCCATTACCTCCGAAATTTCATCTTCCACAGCTTGAAACCTTTGATGGATTGAAAGTCCCCCTAGACCATGTCAAATCCTGCAAGACTTTGATGCACCTAGAGATGACACTAGATGAGGTCATGTGTAACGCATTCCTAACCACTCTAAAAGGTGTGGCCAGAGTGTGGTTCAGTACAATTTCTAACTTTGAACAACTAAGCGAAAGCTTTGTTCTTCATTTCATATGAGGACAGCACCACAAAAAGCCCACAGGCTACCTGCTGAATATCCAACAAATAGGGGGAGAATTACTAAGGCAATATGTGGATTGCTCCAACAAGGAAGTATTGTAAGTTGATGAGGCAGAAGACCAAGTTGGATTGTTGCCTGAAGACTTCCATTTCTCCATAACTAAAACTCCACCTAAGACAATGAAAGAGTTGCTTCACAAGGCATAGAAATATGTGAACGTAAAGGATGCGCGTGCATCCAAAGGAATGGCCAATAAAAAAGGAAACGAGACAAACACATAGATCACCATCCAAAAGAAAGACCAAAATCAAAAGATTCAGCCAGCAAGACCTCGTCTGTTCCTCACAACAGGGAACATATCACCTCGTCCATGAAACATTGGGCATCAAAAGAAGTACTACAAATAAGGTCCCATAATATTTTTTAATTTGTGCCTCTTCCAAGACTATCCATGTCTACATTTTAAGTTGTTTTCCATCCAAGTTATTTTATCTCAATAAAAGCAAGGCCTACAGAAAGGAAAAGTCATTTTTTCATGAAAATGCATTAACTCATAAGGAAATACAGATAAAATATGGTATGCTCCTACATATATGTATATGGAAAACTTGAATCCAAGTATTGTTTATGCACGATACAAATTACCATCATTTATACATGATGACAAAGACTAAGCATCATTCATACACAATGGGGTGGCCTCCCAGAAAAATTAAGCGTTGTTTATACATGATGCAAAACATCTATATATACATATAAAACCGAAGCCGTAGAAGCTCCCACAATTTTCCACATCATCATTATTTTTAAAACATTAGCATTACATATAAAACCGAAGCCGTAGAAGCTCTCACAATTTTCCACATCATCATTATTTTTAAAACATTAGCATTATAAAACAAAAATTCTGATTTTAATAACTATTTCTCCCCGATACTCCTCCTTCCTTATAAAAACCCGATCAACTCTTTCTTCTCCCATCTTCCTCTATATCACAAGCGCAGCACAATCCAAAACCAAACCAAAACAGTAAACATGTGCACAAAACCAAAGCACAAACCCAAACCAAAACTTTCTCAAAAATAAAAATAAAAAATAAAAAATAAAAACCAAAATAATCTCATCTCCCTCTTTGTCATCTTCCTCCTTATTGCATCCACCCAAAAACTCCATTAAAACACCTCTGAAATTTCAACCACCCAGAAACACCCACTAACAGCAAAACCCATGGCCATCCACGGCTACCCATGCCCCCATGGCCACCCCCAGCCCCATGCCGAGCACACCAGTCTGAAGCCACCCACGTCGATCTAGAGCCACCCACGCCAATCTGAAGCCCACCCAACCAAATCCGATCTTGAGAAGAGAGAGGCTTCACCGTGAGCCGTGAGAGGAAGAGAGTAGACAGTGTGAGAGAAAGAGATGAGAAAAAAAAGAAGAAAAAAGAAGAGAGAGGTCAGAGGAGTTTAAAGTGAGAGGAAGAGAGAAGGTAGAGAGAACGCATAACACAGAGAGAGAAACATGAGAGAGAGATGACATTTATGACACCATCACATGCCTTTTTATTCACCATTACATCATTTTACAAAATTATTTCTTCTAAATAAATAATCACATCATCATTTTTAAATATTTTAACTTAACAATAACAGTAAATAAATTCCAACATATAAAAAAAAAAAAAAGTAGTAAAAAAATGACTTTGTTTTAGTTCAGGAAAAAAAAAAAAAAACTTATTTCAATCCAAAAATAGTAGAAGTAATAGACACGACTAACGTAAACAGAAAAAGACAATCAGAAAAGCTCCAACAACAATTCAATATAGCAAGTATTTGAAAAGAATGTACGTATGTATGGAAAATGCATGAACATGTGACATGCAAAAGAAATTCATCATGGGCTCAACCAATCCAAACCTACCAGTACACAAACATATTGCACACATCTAAATGCACGAAAATACTGTTATAATGCATATGTGATGCAATGCATGAAGTTTTAAGATCATTGAAATGAAAACCCATACCAAAATTTCAACAAACACTCATCAATTTGAAAAATCTCAAAATTTTCAAAAACCTCAAATCCTAGGTTTCAAAACATGAAATGCATGAAGAATGAGAGAATAGAAGCTTACCAGTGAAGAAAATCTTGAAAAAGCTTGAAGAAACCTTGAGGAACAAGATTGGAGTGAGATGAGAGTGTTTGGAAGAGAAGAGAGAGCTATTGAGAGAGAGATCGAGGAAAATGAGTTTCGGATCACACGAGGAAGCTTAAATAGAACCTCAGTAAATCTCGACAGATGAAGGTGTCGAGAGGTGTTGAGATATCTATTGAGAAAGGTGTCGAGGAAATGGTCGTCGACAGATGCAGGTGTCGACAAGGTATCAAGGAACAGAACACCAGATACAAAACAGAAAGCTCGATGGATTAAGAAGTTGTTGAGAAGCTATCGAGACAAATTCCAAGCTCGATGGATAGGTGTAGCACTAACTTCTGTTAAGAAAAGAAGAAATAGGGCTCGATAGAAGAGAATCTGTTGAGGATCTATCAAGAAGTTATCGAGCTTAAAGAAATAAGGTTTTTCAACAAGAGAAAAACACATAGAGATGAACGCAACAAGCAAGCTACTCAAACATAGATCCAAACAACACTTTAAGCTCTCAAAAAATCTCTCAACATATATGCAAAGCATTCAAGATCCAAAACATACATACACACACTAAACAAGTTTAACCAATTTTATTTTCAAAAACAAGTCGAGACAGTTTAGTGAGCATACATTAACACATGTATTTCTTGTGATGGCCAAATCACATTGTACTTGCACATATATCAAAAGTAGCAAAGAATTTGTGTGCTATGTGTGAAAACATAGCAAGAGTGCATAAGTGTCTCATATTATGACAATTTGAGATATGAGAAAATCAATACACTCACACACAATCATAATTGCTTGATGGGGACTATCACTTTGAGGTGCATCTTATAACTCCACATCTCCTAGAAACACGCTTGCAACATATTTGAAAGCATTTTTTATCTTTTTGTTTTGTTATTTTCTTTGCATATTTTTTTAGCATAGCATGCATGGGCATATAAGGAGAGAAAAGAAATACCCAATTATGTAAGCTTAAACATCACAATTTGCTATGCCAAAGCACACAGATGTTATACTGAATTGGCGGGCAGTGTGAGATGATTAATTTATCCTTTCTCTTAGGATTTTCTAGTCTTCTGTCAAAAAGAGTTGATAGTGAGTGATATCACAAACATAAGTCACAAAGCTCACTTGTTTAGTTGTGCCTGAAATCTCATCTAAGTATAAGAGATACAAAGTTTAGAAAACTTTGTTACAATGGTCATCCAAATACACAAGTACCAATTACACAAACACACACTTTTTTTGATTTTTCTGATTTTTCAGTTTTTTTTTTATTAAAAAAAAAATAAAAAAAAAAAGAAAAAACTGAAAATAAACAAACAAAAACATGTTAAGCAAAGTAAAGTATAAAACTAGACTGACTCAAAACAGTAAAGCAAAACACATAGGTAATGCAACAAACAAAAACAAGGAGATAGAAGAAAGTGATAGAATCACTTGAAGCCCTTTCCTTCCACACCTTAGAAGAACTTTCTGTTGATTAAACTCTTGAACAAGTGGTGAGGAGAAGAATTGAAACCGCTCAAGTTCGAAAGGAACATGAGGGTTTTGAAAAGATCTCTAAGAGGGGCAAGAAAGGATTGAAGCTGATTCTGGCTTCCAGATGCTATCATGTTGTTACTCTGTTGAGTGGCTAACTACTTATAGCAATTTGGCCGAGTATGACTGGCAGCTCCACAATGATGATAGAGATGATGCTTCTTTGTTTAGACTTTTAAGAGTTAGCCTTCTTAGCCCTATGGTTCTTAACATTTTTCTTATCCTGCTTAGGGGTGCTTCTAGAATAAATTTACCCTTGTCTAAATTCTCACTAGCTAATTTAGTTTTAACATTATTGTTCTCAATTTCAGCATTATTAGTAGGAGAACAAAAACAGTAGCACTAGTAAAAGCAATATTAAAGAAAGAAAGACCATACCCTAAACTTGTTCGATCCGAAACAGATTTCTGAATGCAGAGCATCTCATCAAGTTTTGCACTTGAAGTCCTCTCCAATTGAGCTCTAACTTGAAATAGCTCCGCTTCAAGCTTTTTGGTCTTCTCAGCTAAGAAATTATTCTTAAATCTCAGTGCTCCAATAGTCTGATTAGCCTCATCAAACTTTATGAACAGCTCTTCACGATCAAGTTCCACATCATTGAGTTTCTTGGTGGCCAGCCTATACAGTTTCTCATGCTTCTCAGAAAGCTTGTATAGTTTCTCATAGGTATATGGATATCATCTTGATTATCCATCTTCTCACACTTAGAATCCACCAATTCTTCTTCTTCATCCACGTCTTCAACAATCCCTTCAGTAGGATTAACTATGGCAGTGAAGGCATTTAAGATTCCGTCATCCTCAGGCTCAGTGTCACTCAAGGTTGCATTGCAAGTATTATATATTTTTAAGTATATTTATGCATATGCACGAAGTTACAAGTGAGTAATATATTAAAGTGGAAGCACAAAGACAATAAAAAACTCTCAATGTTATTTATTATGTTCAATGATATTTATTTTCAAACTAAATAGCTGACCAAAATTTGTTCATGAATCTTGTTAACGGATTTCCTAATCAAACTAGTGGTACTAAAAAACTAAGGTTGTCAACTTTAGTTTTTTATACTATATATCATAATCAAAATACAATGTTCGTATTAAATTTTTTTTTTTCATAATAATAATACTTATAAAATCGAAATGAATATTGGCAAAATTCTTTTAATATTGCCTTTTTACGAATATTGTTCAATGTTTCTGTATGTACACAAAGATTACAACCAAGTATAACCTAAAATCTATATGGGATTTTTAAACCACAAAAAATAACTAAATTCTATCAGATAAAAAGAAAATAAATTCAATGAAATTCAATTGATAATAGACTTCAATTTTTGTTTTGGAGAACTAATTTATAAGGTCCACAGAAATTAATGAAATCTTATTTTGATTAGGAAAGCCCTCAAAATGAGGAAATAAATACATTAACCTAAAATTTTGAATATTATATAAAATATAAAGAAATTTAAAAATAAGAAAAATATGTCTCATATATATATATATATATATATTTTTTTTGAGAGGTATGTCTTATATATTTTGTCATACTCATACATCTTTTAGTCACGTTAGCTTGTGATAAATTTATCTTATAACCCCTTGACATTACTATATATATTTAGACTTAGTATTTTGGGTGCAGAATAGCATAATAAATGTAACCGCATCAGTTTTGGGTGGTGGGAACGCTTATATCACAGTTCAAGCTCGAAGGAGTGACAAAGAAACCAATGGTTTTGTGTTCAAATATTGTTCAATAATAGGAACTGGCCCTGCGTTTTTAGGGAGAGCATATGGAGACTATTCGAGAGTTGTGTTTTACAAATCAGTATTTTCTGGTATTATAAACCCACGAGGTTGGTATGAATGGAACCACCACGGAAAAGAGTAAGATCGAAATCCTTTTCATTCTACATTCATCTTTTTGTTAATGATGTGGGTACAAATTTGAACTAGGAGTCCTAAATTATCTTGATATAAGACAATTATTTTGAGCCTTGAAAATCATATCTCGAACAATATTTTAGTCCTCATGTTTTCTATTAAAATTATAGTTAAATGATTAAATTCATAATTTTATTAACCACTCAAGATTTTGATACAATTGATAGTTTATCGTTTTTCATTTTTTGTTGTGTAGGAAAATGATCACATATGCAGAGATAGAATGCACAGGACCACGGGTAGACATGTCAACGCGTGTGAATTGAGTGAAGAATTTATCAGAGAAAGAAGTGCGACGACTTGTCAGTGTACAACGATTCATAAACCAAGGAATATGGCTGCAAGAACAGCTCATCCACTTAGAGCATAGATGTGCTAAATATGCCAAATATCAAATATTTGACACACCAAACATCAAAAAATTTCATTTATCAGATGTTCTAAATCTTATAATTTTTGTTATATATGAACAGTACCGTTGCATTTTTCAATGGTACGGACAAGAATGCTAAAAATAAAAAATTAGTTTTTTATTCATTCTCTCTCATCCTTTTTAAATGCTAATATATTATTTTAATGTGTAGGAAATATTATTTTAATGTATAGAATTGAATGATAGAACATCTGATAAATGAGATATTGTAAAATGATGTAGTAAAATAATAAAGTAGACTTTTGGTGTGTCAAAATGACATTTTTTTTTTGCGACATCTACTGTGGATGCTCTTATAATCTCAGTTTCCCATATGTTATTGCCATATTTTTTTGGTCATTCTTTATCAAGTGTCACATTATTATTTTTATTTTTGTTGTATATTTTTAGTTTTTCAATTATTTTGTCCTTATTCTGGTGGGTGAATTTGGTTCAGTTTTTTGAAACTGGGCTTTTTTAAAAAATAGGGTTTTTAAAAAGTACGGTATGAAACTGGTCTTTTTGAAAAAGTTGAGTGTTTAGCAAAAAATATTAAAAAGTGCTTTTAGAAAAAACTAAGTGTTTGGCTAGCACTTATAAAAGTTGTGGTTTTAGTGATAAATTACCAAAAAGAACAATGTATATATAAGAGAGTTTATTTCATTTTTAAATCAACTACTTCATAATACTTACTCAAAAAANTCCAAAAATAGTAGAAGTAATAACCGTATTATTATTGTCTAAAGTCTAATTGAAATGCACAAAAAAAAAAAAAAAAATGCATAGGTGATAGCTTTAACTCTTCATTCATTGGTTTTTTTTTTAATTTTTTTTTAAAGTAATAGCTTAAATTCTTCATTCATTATTGGATTTTTTTTTTTCATAATCAATAGTTTTTCCGTGCATCGCACGGGTTAGCAACTAGTAATCATTAATACACGATATCGAATAAAGTCCATTAAGAGACTAAGAGTCATTTATACACAACACAAGACATCATCATTAATACACGACACAAAGCATCATCATTAATACACAATAAAAAACATAAAGTCAAAAAGACTAAGAGTGGTTTATACACAACATAAGACATCATCATTAATACATGATAAAGTTAAAAAGAAAAGACGTCGTTTATACACAGTGCAAAGCATCATTATTAATACACGATAACAAATAAAATCCAATAAGAGACTAAGTATCGATGCGAATTACCATCATTTATACACAATAACATCGTTAGTACACAATAACAATTGGGCTGGCCTCCCAGAAAGACTAAGTATCATTTATACACGATACGAATTACCATCTTTTATACACAGTAACATCATTAATACACAATGAACAAATAAAGTCCTATAAGAGACTAAGGATCATTTATATACGATAACATCGTTAATATATGATAAAAATGAAGTCTAATAAGAGACTAAGTATCATTTATACACAGTACAAATTAACATCGTTAATACACAATGAACAAATAAAGCCCAATAAGAGACTAAGTATCATTTATACACGATACGAATTACCATTGTTTATACATGATAACAAATAAAGTCCAATAAGAGATTAAGTATCGTTTATACATGATTATGAATAACCATCATTTATACAAAGCTAAGTAAGCATCAAATTGCCAAATTAGGGTCTATACTTTTAAAGCTAAAACCAACTCCTCCTAAAACTTGACTAAGGCTCCCTTTGCTCCATAATAAAACATGCAAATTAAAAGAGTGGAAAGGGTGAGCTACACAGCTCAGTAAGGGTAAGTTACACGAAAATTTAATAAGAATCCATGTAAATTATTTCATTTCATTTTACGGATATTCAGATAGGAGAAAAACACATACATCATCTTCAAATATAGAAACAACACATGATGTATGTAAATGGTTACAAAACCAAAAGATACACAACACAAAATATATATCAATATCAAAGTGTATCAAATTAGCTCTCCCTTTACGTTAGTTACATCAAAAACTTTCTTCCCTTTATGAAGCTCTCCCTATAAGTCTACTCCCCTGAATAAAGACATTCAATTCTCAAATTTCTCCCCCTTTTTGACATGATTGTCAAAGGGCATAAAAAGCCAAAAGACTTGTTTGGAGACAGACAGAAAACTAATATAGAGGGAACGAGAAGAACAAGGAACCATAGACCTATAAGAAAAAGGAAAACAAGATGCTATGGACACAAAGGAAAAAAAATGCAAAACAAAGAAAAATGAAATGCATGCAAAGGTATATCAATCGATCGAGGAGGTGTTAAGAATTTATCAAGAAGAAGTCAACCTCAATGGATTGAGAATCTGTCGAGAATCTATCACCCAGACAGAAAGTTTCTCGATGGATTAAGAAGTTGTTGAGAAGCTATCGAGACAAATTCCAGAAAGCTCGATGGATAGGAGTAGCACTAACTTCTGTTAAGAAAAGAAGAAATAGGGGCTCGATAGAAGAGAATCTGTTGAGGATCTATCAAGAAGTTATCGAGCTTAAAGAAATAAGGTTTTTCAACAAGAGAAAAACACATAGAGATGAACGCAACAAGCAAGCTACTCAAACATAGATCCAAACAACACTTTAAGCTCTCAAAAAATCTCTCAACATATATGCAAAGCATTCAAGATCCAAAACATACATACACACACTAAACAAGTTTAACCAATTTTATGTTTCAAAAACAAGTCGAGACAGTTTAGTGAGCATACATTAACACATGTATTTCTTGTGATGGCCAAATCACATTGTACTTGCACATATATCAAAAGTAGCAAAGAATTTGTGTGCTATGTGTGAAAACATAGCAAGAGTGCATAAGTGTCTCATATTATGACAATTTGAGATATGAAAAAAAAAAAAAAAAGCTACTTAATAATAATAATAAATATATTATTGTCATAATTATTTGTTATTACTATTACTATTATTGGTATTATTTTAATAATGTTAGTTTTTTTTTAGCATCAATTATTTGTTATTCTAAAAATTTTGAACCAAGTATGTTTTCTGTCTAAATTTAATAATGTTATCTATTTTTAATAATATCAATATCATTATTTTAATAATATTTTTGTCTTATTGAATATGGTGTTATTTGTTCTGGCATGATGATCAGAAGGGGTCTCAAAAGGTAAAGTTGGATTTTTAATAAAACAATTGGGCAATTTGGTAATTGAACTAATAATTCCTGAAAGTTGAAGTTGTTTTTTTGCAAAAGCTAGCCGAAAGTTCTTTGGCATTTTTGGGGTTTTGCACTTTTTAAAAAAACAACTTTCTTACTAAAGCAACTTTTTAATACCCGTCAAACACCTAGCATTTTGAATTTTGAAGTAAAAAATACTTTTTATCATTTGAAATTGCAAACATCCTGGCACTATTTCAGTATTTCTTGCTCTTCATTTTACTCCCGGGGCCTTCCTCCAAATGAAATTGTGGAAAATTTAAAAAGCAAATTGTGGCAGTCAGTAGCTTATCCTGCACGCGGGATAATTATACAAGACACGCCTAGTTCATAGAACTTCAACCTCAATACATCACACTAGTGTCAATGGAAAGGTTCTTTTCACCGAAGGGTTATGTTAACAAATATCCTTAAGACATTTATTAATAATTTATTTTAAGAAAATTTAAATATTATTTTTATAGAAAATGAAAAAAGTTATCAAAATATTAATTACTTTTTTTCATTCCCTATAAAAAAATATTTTTAAATAAATTATTAATGAGTATCTTAAGTGCATTAATTAGCATTTTTCTTCGCCAAAAGATCTTGTACGATCGAGAAACACAAAAAGCTGTTGGCAACCTAGCCCTTTCAGATAATAGATCACTCAAAACTTGGTCATACACGTGTAGATATCTGTGTGCAACTCAATGTACTCTATGCTTTTTTCCGTTCCCAATACACTATCTACTAGTACTTTTTTTGTTTTTGGTGAAACTATCTACCAGTACTTAATGCTTATCACCTGTTATTTTATATTATCCCTTTGCTGAAGCTTGAACTTAATGCTCATCACTTTTTACTTTTTAGATTTGACTCTTTCAACTTTCAAGTTTTGTTAATCTCGTCCTCTGTTCGCTAAGCTTCTTCTGCACAAGCTATGGTCTCAACTTTCCAGTTCCACACCTCTACTCGCTATATTTAGTAATTCCTGTGCTTAATTGCAAACTATTATTGCAAAGGAAAAGCTTGGAGGATTGGCTCAAAAAAAAAAGGAGGGAAATTTTGGAGGAAAGAATAGTAGGCAAAGGTTGCAGACTTCTAAGGTTAGTATAAAACTTTTTTTGTGTACTACTCAAATCCCCTATCTCTCTTTTTGTGTGTACTAAAACATAATTGATTACGGTTTCGAGTCATGACTACCTCAATTTTTTTTCACCATTTCAGAGTGTTTAAGATCATTTTAAGAACAAATTTCGATGAGATGAGAGGTCAAAAATGTTCTCGAAATGGGGGCGTTAGACGTCAAATGCATTGCGAATCCCAGGTAATATGGTCAATGCACAATGCTTGTTTAACGTAGTTGTTGGCTCATTTTTTTAGGGTTATGTGCATTGGCCCACTATTTATGCGTGCTTATTTTGAAATATAAATCTCTTAGTCAACTTTTTATATTTTATATTTTTCCCTGTACTCTATTAATCATAACCGATCCTAATTTAGTTTTGTACCGTTCTACCAAACTCTATAACTTTTCCCTAATTAGCTTGTGTCATTTCAAACTGATGTACGACTAGGTTGTGTTATTTATGGTACCATTAACAATAGGTTTTGGATTAATGACACCATTAAAATATAGGACTAATTAGAAGATTTTTTCTTTTGCCTTTTTAATTAATTCTCACTATATTCTATCATTAGCAGAGCAGATAAAGATTTTAAAAAAAAAAAGTTTAGTTTTTTTATTTATAGAGAACGCATAATTAGATTAAAAAGAAGAAGAAGTAAAATGTCTATTTTTTTATTTATAGAGAACACATAATTTTCTTTAGTAGACAAAGAGAGCAATGTGACACAATTTATTTTAGTTAAAAAAAAAAAAAATGATCCTTGCCCTTGGTTGGGTATTTAAAGGCAAGATATAAAAATTGTTTTTCTAATTACCAGTTTCACCTAAAAAAAATAATATTCGTATAAGAAAAATACTTATACTTTGTTATGGATGAATAATCTTAATATATAATCTTATAAATATTTCAGAAAATAAGATTATATATTATATCCCATTACAAAATAATTATATCAACTCTAATCTTAATATATGATCTTGTAAATATTTCAGAAAATAAGACTATATATTATATCCCATTACAAAATAATTATATCAACTCTCTTCCTATTGCTCCATCAAAAACCTAATTCACAAAATTATCAAAATTAAAATTTATCCACAAAAAATCATTTTAATTGATGCTTAATTTTTTTTTTTAAATAAAAGAAACCCTAAAACCCTTATTACACCTTTGTTTTGGACCTTTCAACATGTCTATGCATCAAACTATCAGTCCAACCTTCCACAAAAAATATATTAAAATTTATTTTTAGATAAAGGAAAGAATAGAAATTAAAGAGCAAAATGAATTAAAAAAGACATATTCAAGCGAACATTGCTAAGCACCATGGCGGCGACAACGATGGAGTGAGTGAGCAATGGGATGGGGAGGCTAGATGGTAGTAGTGAGATAGATAGGTATATGCTTGAATTGATTATTTTCTTTGTTTCACTCTTACTTTTTTTAAAAGAATTGAAATTTCGTCACTTCATTCAATATAAATATTAAAATAATAACACAAGTAATGTCCCTAATAATTTTTTATTCGATTGATATATAAAAAATTTCACTACTAGATTACATGTTCTCTTCATTCTTAACACATATATCAAGTTTCATGTTAGCCCATTTTTTATGCACAAATTTAAATATAAAAATTTAAAATTTAAATATTTGATTGATCACATAGTTATTGGTCTCAGATCATCTTAAAATTTTTCAAATATGAAGAATATAACAATAAAATATAATTTAACAGTAGATATATCAAAATTTACATTTAATAAAAAAAATATTAAGCAGTGCTACGTAAACTTAGATTTGGGCAACAACAATACCACACCACAACACACTGCCGTCAAAGTTTAATCGACTACCAGTGGCAATCTCAACCGCTCAAGAGAGGAGACGAAAATTAGGCCGATTAGCACCCTATTGCCACATCACTCCATCTAGTCCCCATCCACGCTATCGATAGTTGATCAACGTCGTTGCTGATCCGTGTTGTGTCTAGATCACTAATTACATTGAGATTGAGAGTGACTGGGGCACCATTTGTGGTTGATTTTTAAGGAAATGTGTGTTTTTAAAAATAATTCTTATAATTATATATTGGATTCTTAATTGATTTTTTTTTCTTTTCCCAAAAAATATGGGAAATGAACTTAGTCTTTTCAAGTATTGAAAATCACTAAACACACATGCACACAAAATAATGTCATTTTAGGCATTTAACGGTGTGATTTGGACTGACAGTGATGGAAAGACTAAATTGAATAAAAATAAAAGTGATAAGATTGAAATAAATAAATTAGAGAAATTGTTGGATTGAAATGAATTTTGGGTAAAGTTAAATAATATAATTTATAATTTATCAAAAAAAGAAAAATAAGGAGAGAACTCATGAACAATTGTTTTATCAAAATCTGTCAAAAAGTGTAGTTTTAGTTATCATCAATTCTATACAAAAAAGTGGATTCCGGTTAGTTCAACTAATAAAATCTTTTATCGTCAAATAAGAAATTTAAGGTTAGAACCCCCTTTACACCAAAAATTGATTTATGTCTGAATAGACTAAGACTGATGATAAATGACAATCAATTTGAAGTAGAAATTATAGATTGAAATTCTACCTTAAAAGAAAAAAAGAAAAAAAAGAAAAGAAATCTATACAATAAAAAGTATCAAGTTCAAACTTAGCTGAATAATTTAACAATTATGTGGCGTTTGGTACAGAGTAATGTTTTAGGATTCCTAGGAATGTTTAAAGATTTCCATATTTGGTTGCAAATCATGCTAAGGAATCAGATGCTAAGGGAATCTGGATTCGCCCCTTAAACTCCTCTCAGTAGGAATGTGGATTCCCTTTAAAACAGGTGGGAATCCATATTCCCAGGCTTAAAGGAAATTGTATTTTTTATAAATTGACAATTTTAATCCTTTTTTTTAAATGACTTAGTAGTTTACATTCAAATCTAAGGATAGAATGAGAAAAATAAATAATTCATTTAAGATTCTAAGGAATAAACCAAACATAGGAATAATTACATTCTTAGGACTTAGGAATGTGATTCTTAAGAATCACATTCCTAGGAATCTGGATGTTAGAAGTAACGTGGATTCTCCTGTACCGAACACCATGTTATATTTTTGAAGAGCTGCACTTCAGCACTTGTAACCCTTCAGCATTCATGTAGAACTGAACCACCAAAAAGTCAACAATTTATTGGAATAACTTGGTAAACCAATTGTTGTCTATATCTATTGTAACGTCTGTCTATACGTATATTGTCACGGGAGGTCCGCTGCTATTTACTGCTTACTGTAATGATATTGTTGTTGCCGTGTCTAGAGTTTGTTGTAACACTTTTTTTTTTTTTTTTTGTTGCAAAAATCTGTTGACCCAGTGTTTATTGCAACACTTTGCCCTTATTATTATTTCTTTGGTTGCAATAGCAACTTATTGCAACAAAATTGATATTGCCACGATTTATTGTTGCTATAACAAGTCTTTTTGCTTGCAGTGAAAAACAATTCATAAATGTAAATGTAAACTAAAAACCACGTCAGAGTTGCTTAGGATTTAACATTGTAAGATTAGGAAACTATCGTTAATGCATCACTTATGGCCAATGTGTAATCCTCACATATGTAATTGTCTCAAATCATCACCATGAGTGGCTCCTCTGTTACGTTAGTTTGAGGGACAATCTCATGTTTGATACTTGCAATTTGCAAACTCAAATAATATGCCCATTATTATTTATATTCCATCTAAAGCAACTACGTAAGAAAGTAATTTTAATGTGCACCTATAATGTGTCACATGATAAACAAAAAATATAAGAGGACATCTGCTTGTTAGTGCAGCCAGAACACGTTAGATTTATCTTATAGCATATAATGATAAAATATGATTTGGAAATGAGCTATAGTTTCATTATAAATGTTTTGGTGATAATATCTAAATAACTTATAATTATATAATTTCATGATTCTCATAAGATATACTACAAGTCTTATAGTTTCAAATGGAAGAACTTTTAGTGTTTAAATAAGTTGTAAGTAACAATTTATGTGATTTTGTCAATAAAGACTTACCGAGGATATGAATCAAAATGATTTAAAACTTTATAGCTTTAATTAAAAACATTTGAAAATTTAGGTTTTAATTTAAATCAACCTCAAACTATAGGGCAGTTACATAATATAACAAAGTATTTAATTGAAGGTAGCCACTAGGTGCAAAGAGAGTATAACCATGACTTGGCTCAACCATGCATGACTTATAAGACCTAACTTGTATAATAAGATATACGATGTATAATGTGATATTATGTTTTTTACCCTAAAACATTACCTTCCCCACTAAAACATTATTAATCCATGAAAGTCACTTTTAATTTTTAATTTTTCATTTCATAAATTAACTTATTATGTCAAGAGCCTTGTACTTGATTAAATGATGCTTTCTAGTGTTTACAACAAAATCATTTTGGATTTAAATTAGGAACGGACCTAGGTGGGGGCTCAAGCCCCCTTGGGTCCAATTTTTTTTCTTTTAGTCATTCTATATTTCATTTTTGTAATTGGGCCTCCTTTTTCTCCAATCAGTCTAGCTAGCTTAACCCAAATAGCAACTATCCAACCCAAAAATTTAACAAAAATAATAAAAATATTCACAATGGTAATTGTATTTTAGCAAAAAAAAACTATTTTACCACTAAAGAACAAAAAAATAATAATGTATTATTAGAGAAGCTAAAGCTAAATTTTTTGCAACTACAGTATATTAGTATAAATACTAGTTGACTGTAGTAAGTTGTTAAAAATAAAATGCAATATTTTATTAAGATTATATCTCTTGCTTCAATTAAAAAACTCAAAGTCTCTCTCTTTCTTATTATTTTAATGAGTTGTTTATATTATTTTAAATGAAGTGATAAAGAAAATAGAACATTTGATATTGAGTTTATTGTAAAGTGAGATGTTAAAATAGATAAAGTAGCTTTTTGAGATACTAAAAGCTAAACTTTTTAGCACCACTACTGTGAATGTTTTATCTTCAAAAAAAAAAAAAATCGTAGCCAGCTTTCCAGCTTAGTATTAAAAAAAAAAAAACATTATTTTGTTTTTATTGGCAGATGATTGCATCTTAATTTATTTAGAAACAATGATTTTGTGTATTTATAACTTTTTAATACTATATGGATTTCTATTTGGAGTTTTTCTTTTCTTTTCTTTATACTCCGGCCCCCATTAGTTTAAAATCCTAGGCCTGTCCCTAATTTAAATCCCCTTCTCTCTTTTGTAAAAACTATCAAATTATTTATAATTAAAAAAAAAAACCATAATTTACTGCCAAAATATATATCTCACAAACTCATTTATTTATTAATTTTAATATTAAAGTGAGGTAATAAATTTATTAATATAGTATTATCAAACTGATGTGATTTTAACTAGAATTAATCAACACAAGACCTATCATATGGTAAAATCGAATATCTTTGAGATAATGTTTTACATCGCAAAAGTCCATCAAGTTTTAACAACAAAGAAGAGCCAAAATGCTAAGAGCATTAATGTCGGCCTTTTCAGCTTTTTAGTCAAATTAACCCAAAAAATTTTATTTTTGCTAATTTAACAGCTACACACATATATCAAACTCAATATTTGTTTCACCACTTCATTTAAATATTATTTTTCTCTCTCTAAATTTTAATTTTTTTTAATCCCTCTTCCCCCTTTTCAACTTTCCCAACAAAACCTCCTTCTAAAACCCAATGGAATCTCCTTTAACAACATCACCAAAAACCCTTGCCTTCAAACAAAGTCAACAAATTTTCACAACTAGTAAAACAAAATCAACAAGCCAAACCCATCTCCCACCATCAGTTGAAAGAATTCCCTATTCCCTTTCATAGAAACCCAAACCAAAATCAATTGAATCCAACCTCCATTGTTGCTATCGAACCATACCACATCTACCACACAAATCAAACTAAAAATAAATACAAACCCAACAGCCACCACACCCACCATCAGAAACCACCACACCCACCGCCCAAATCAATGCAAGTAGCCAAAAAAAAAAAAAAAAAAAAAAAACACCACAAAAATCAATTTTCTTTACCCAAATCATCATTGCTAGATGGCAACATCTACTACCACCACGCATGTAACCAAAACTAGTACCACCACCACCGATTTATGTTGATAGGCATGAGAGAGAGAGAGAGTTGAAATTTGGGATATTTGGATTTTACATCCTGAAATTTCAAACTTTGGATTTACCCTCTAAAATTAGGGAGTGTTTGGATTTTACCCTCCAAATTTGAAATTGTAGGTGTAAAATCCAAACATTCTAAACTTTAGAGTAAAATCAATACCTTAAAATATAGGGGGTAAAATCCAAATTCTGAAATGTAGGGTATAAAATTCAAACACCCCTAAACATCAGGAGGTAAAATCCAAATTCTAAAATTTCAGGTGTAAAATCCAATATCTCCTAAACTTTATGGAGTATAATTTGCAATTTACCCAAACATTTTTATTAGGTGTAGCAAGGAATAATATCTCGCTAGTTGTGGTGAGATTACTGTTTAATATTAAGGGTTTTTTTGATAATTTGCTGAGATTGATGCTGTTTTTTTTTTGTTTGAGCTAACCCTTTTAATTACCCTAACTTGAATGCTCTAAGGGTTGTTTGGTTTGTTGGATTTTAGGGGGATGGAAAAAAGAGAGAGAAAAAGGGAGAGAAAATGCTTTTTGAAGTGTATGATTTGGATTTTAAGGAGGGAAAACTAGTGGGCTCAGTGTTTTCTCCTCGGACCCACCAAAATACTATCTTCCAATTTGGGGAGAAAATAGAGAGGAGAAGAGTAGTTGTAGTCAAATGATTGAACTACCCCTCATCTTACGTTTCGCTCTTTTTTTTTTTTTTTTTGTTTTTTTTTTCTTTTTATATCTCTTTTTTACTAGTCATGCTTTTTTTTTTTTTCTTTTTAATTACTTGGGTGATTCCTCCTTTTTTTTTTTTTTTAATTTTAATTTTATGTGCATCATTTTTTAATAAGGGCATATGTGTAAATTTATACAAACTCTATTTTTTATCTTCTCATTTTTCTTTTCAACCAAATAAATTTTTTTTTTCATTCTTCTACATTTCACCCTCCAACCAAACACAAATGAAGGAAACTAAAATTTCTTCTATTCTTTTTTTTTTTTTTTAAATTCCCTTCCCATTTTCCATCTTCTCACTTTCCCATCCCCTAACAAATGGACCCTAAGAGCATTCTATCATCTCATGCAAAACATTCTATCTATTTTAACATAAGAATCTAATTTTCTATTTTACATACTTTTTAAAACACCGCACATTAGATTTCTATTTTACACAAATTACATTAAAATATCAATTTTTTAAAATTTTTTTCTTTCTTCACAAGCAATAACCACCACCCACTCTCTTCACTAATCTCAAGATACTTCGAGAAAGAATAAAAATTATATGCAAAGTGAATAATGTCAGTGTAAATTTATACAGTTACTGTAATAACTTTGCAAATTTACACATTTTTACTTGACCGATGTGATGATTTTTGAGGTTAATATATAAATAAGTAAAAGTGATACATTTTTCTATTTTGCATTTTTGATGTAAATGCTCGGAGAATCTGTATCCACTCATGCCATTTGATTTAAAATCCAAACTCATTGATAGCATTATTGTACTCAAAATTTGTACTTAGGGTCTGATTGGATTAATTTCCTGAGTGTGATCCATTGACCCCTGTTGTCATGGATAGAGGACAATCTTTATTTATACATCCTTTATTTGATGAAACTAATTATGCGTACTGGAAAGTTCGTATAAAGTTTTTTGCAGGCTCTAGGTGAACAGGTATGGCAAGCCTTGAAGTTGGCTGGATTAACCAAAGGAATTGCTGGTGGATTAGACGAAGGTACCAAGGCAGTAAAGACTGTGAAGTTTCAACAACTCACTAGTAGTTTTGAAGAAATCAAGATGGAGGAGAATGAGAATTTGATGAGTTTATGCCAAACTCAAGGATATTGTGAATTCTGCCTTCAACCTTGGAGAATGTATTGCAGAATCCAAAATTGTTAGAAAAATCCTTAGGTCCTTACCTGAAAGATTCTATGCCAAGATCACTGCCATTGAAGAAGCAAATGACATTGATCAAATTCCTTTGACTGAGCTTGTAGGGAACCTTCAAACCTATGAGATGGGATTAGGCTCAATGGGAAAGGTGGAAAGAGTAAAAACTTGGCTCTTAAGGGTATAGAGGAAGAGATTAAGGACTCTGAAAGCGAAGATGAAGATGAAGATGATGATGAGGATAAGGATCTATCATTCATAACTAATGAGATTATCAAGCTTCTTCAATTTAGAAAAAATGATAAGGGCAAACCTCCTAGGAAATCTAAATCCTCTAGGAATGGCAAGAATGTGAAACCCCTCATCCAATGCTATGAGTGCAAAGGTTTTGTCATATAAGGATAGATTGTCCAAACTACCTCATGAAGGAAAAGACCAATAAGTCAAAAGATAAATGGTTGGTTGCTACTTGGAGTGATATTGAGAATAACTCTTTAGATAAGTTTGTGGATGAATGTCGTCACGTTATGACCTTTGCTGCCTCAACCGATAAGGTGATTGTGGAGAGTGCTAGTGACAGTGAGGATTCTTCTGATGATAAATGTA
>NW_027069476.1:945041-998332 GCF_002906115.3 Quercus suber
AAAAAAAAAAAAAAAAAAAAAAAAACATCATTTATGTCGTCACTGTGGCGCAGCTGGACATACTCGACCTAATTGCTACAAGTGGCTAGCCACTCAAAAGAGCAACAACATGATCGTGTTAGGAGATCAGAATTAGCTTCGATCCTCTCTCGCTCCTCTTGAAGATCTTCTCAAAGCATGTTCCTTTCGAACTTAAACAGTTTTAACTCTTCCCCCTCACCGCTGGATCAAGGGTTCTCTAAACGAAAAGGTTCTTCCAAGGTATGGAAGGAAAATGGCTCCAAGTGATTCTACACTTCTTCTCTCTCTCCCTTTCTTGTTTTGGTTTTTGAATTACTTGTGTGTTTTGCTTTAGTGTTTTAAGTCAGTCTAGTTTTATGCTTTGTTGTGTTTTGTTTAACATGTTTTTGTTCGGTTTTGTTTTTAGTTTTGCTTTGTTTTGTTTTCATATAAAAAAAATTTGAAAAATACAAAAACAGTGTGTTTGTGTACATTGGTACTTGTGTACCTTAGATGGCCATTGAAACAAAGTTTTCTAAATTTTGTATCTTTTGTAACTTAGATGAGCATCTCTATACACAACTAAGTAAGTGAGCTTTGTGGCTCATGTTTGTGATGAGTAAGATTAAGTAATCTCTTGTACTTAACACTCGTATCATTCTTTTTGACAGGAATGACTAGAAAATCCTAAGAGAAAGACATAAATAACCATCTCACCACTATTGCCCATCAATCATGAAATGACATCCATATGCTTCGGCATAGCAAAAGTGCAATGTCAAATGCTTAACATCATTGGGTATTTCTTTTCTATGATGTGCTTATTAAAAGAAAAAGCAAAAAGATCAAAAATGCTTTATATGATTGCAAGCGTGTATTTTAGAAGATGTGGGAGTTATAGGATGTACCTCGAAGGTGATAGTCCCCATCAAACAATTATGATTATGTGTGAGTTAAAGTGATTTTCTCATATCTCATATCGTCATAACATGTATGCACTTATACAATTTTGTGATGTTTTTTGTACACAACACGCAATATTCTTTGTTACTCTTGATACATGTGCAAGTACAATGTGATTTGGCCATCACAACGTTTACATGTGTTAATATATGCTCACTAAATTGTCTTAACTTGTTTTTGAAATATAAAATTGGTTAGACTTGTTTAGTGTGTGTATGTGTGTGTTTTAGGATCTATGTACTTAACATTTTTTTGTTGAGAGAAGATTTTGGAAATTTAAAATGTTATTTGGTTCCTTGGTTGAGTTGCATGTTTGATTGCATTCATGTCTGTGTTTTTCTTTTCTTTGAAAAACTATTTTTAAGTAATCTCGACAGCTCCTCGACACCTCTCGATAGTTAGGTCAATCGATCGAGAAACTTTCTGTCCCCTCGATAGCTCCTCGACAAATCCTCAATCAATCAAGCTTCTTTTTGCCTTGGACACCTTCTCGATAGATGCATCTATCGACCCTGTTAGAGCTTGACACCTTTCAATCTGTTGAGAATTACTAAGCTTCTATATATAGGGTTAGCGCAATTCGGACTTCACTTTCCTTGATCTCTCTTGATTGCTCTCAACTGTTTCCCTTCCCAAACACAATTTTCTTTCTCTAAACTTCATTCCCAAGAAATTTTCGGCCTAGATCAAGTTTTTCTTCACTTAGTAAGGGTCCTAATCTTTCTTTTTCATGCATTTTCATCTTTTATGACCTATCTTTTGGGGTTTGATGAAAACTTTGGGGTTTTTCAAAATCAAAGAGATTTTTGAAAATTTTTGAGATGGGTTTTGTTTTTTTAATCTTAAAACTTCATGCATTGCATCTCATTTGCATTGTAACAATGTTTCATGCATTCTTAGATGTGTGTTTACTTTGTTGCAAACATGTATGTTGGTAGGATTGGATTGGGCTGAGCCCATGAGGTTTTTACTATTGCATATCACATACTCATGCATTTTCATGCATACACTCTTTACATTCACTATGTTCTTGTATATTGAACTGTTTTAGGACTTTTCTGATTGTCTCTTTCTCCCTCTCTCTCTTCTGTTTGCGTTAGTCTACTTCTATGGCACTCAACCGCAAATCTACTCCATCTTGGAACCCTTTTTGTTCCGAGGCATCTACTTCTTCTAATCCTACAGCCTTTTCTATTCGGTTCCATGATAAGAAGGCCAAATCGAACTTCTTTGAGAACTTTTCCTGACGAGGCATTCATTCTAAGTGCCAAGTCATCTTGTCAAACTTCTCCGACACTGACCTTGTCACTATCATCCACAGTAGGGCATGGAAGTCACTATGTGACGTCCTTGTCACTTGTCCATCTGTGCCGATCTAGGAGTTTTATTCCAACATGCATGGATTTGAATTTTCAGTACCTCTTTTTGTTACTCGCGTATGAGGTACGTGCATTGTTGTCACACCGGAGCTTGTATCTGATGTGTTCCGTGTCCCTAGGGTAAAGCATCCTGACTACCCTAGTTGTGATCGTCTTAAGACAGTGTCTAAAAATGAGCTTATTTCTTCTTTTTGTGAACGCCCTTTTAATTGGGGTGAGTATCAGTTCACTTACTATTCGAGCTTTGCTGAAGACCTTTGGTTTTTGAACATGGTCATGACTTTTGCTCTTCATCCCTTATCTCATTATAACTCTATTACAGATCCCCCGTGCTCGATTTTTGCTTTCACTTTTACAACATCTTAGTATAGATTTTCCCTCTCATTTCATTCTTTCCATCATAGATGTGTATAGAGATTTGGTGACCCGTGATAAGCTCATCTTCCCTTCAGCTATCACAAGAATTTTATGTCATTTTTCTTTTTCCTTTCTCATGTCCAACCACTTCTCTGTCACGGGTGCTATAGATGCCGCTACCGTTAAATGGAGCGAGGCACAGTTTCGATCGAGGCAGTCTAGGTCAGCAGCTCCTCCCACTCATTCGGCTCCATCCAAATCCACTCCCTCTTCTTTTACAAGCGGTGTGACTCTCGAGGACATCACGGCGTAGCTTCAGCGCATTGATGCTCATCTTGACACTTTCAGTGATGAGTTGTGTTAGGTGAACACTCATGTTGGTCGTATTGCACGACCCCAGGCGATCATGGGTGGCTTCATTACTTCTTCTCCACCTACTCTAGAGGCTTTTTTGGATGAGGATGCTGATAATGATGCTACTGCTTCCGATGATAAGGATGATGGATATGTTAGCTCTTCTAGTGCTGACGAGATGTCTACATGACACTCTTACCCTTTGGTACTCGTGACAAAAAGAGGGAGTAGTTTTGGTTATGAGAGTAGTCATAGTTAGGGGGAGAGTTAGTATAGGAGATTTTTTGTTGGGGGAGTGGCGTTGATATTGAGGGATGTAGTGAGGATTTTATGTATCTTTTTCTTTTCTCTCCTTTTTAGATACACTATATCTTGTACATAGGTCTTGTGACCATTTTGACATACATTGTACTTATATTCTTTATATATTTATGTATGTTTTTCACCTACCCTTACATCTATTGTTTTTTTTTCTCTCTTTATGCATGTGCTTCTTATATCTTGTATGCAATCTATTATTTCTATTTCACACTAAGATGCCTTAATGAGTTTTGTTTAAAGTGTTTTAGAAATACAAGTTGTCAAAGTCTTCTTGCCATAAACTTTCTTCTTGCAAAGTTTTTCAAGAGTTTGTGTTAGGATAGATTTTATTGTATTTAACAAGTGAATATAAGTTGAGTGATTTATGACTTCTATTATATCTCATTTGTTTGTTGTGATTTTGTCACAGATTACCAAAGGGGGATATTGTTAGGATATATGTGTTTCACATGTTTAGAACATATGTCACTATTTTGTGTAATTGGCTAATCATTTGACAAAACACACTTTACTTGTAATTGGATAGATCTAGGATATGTTTGATGCTTTAAGAAACCTTGTTTCAAGTTCAAGTGTTAAAATCAAGCAAGTCTGTCCAAGAATCAAGTGTGAAAAGTGTTGTTCATTAAAGCTCGACAGCTAACATCTATCAAGACTCAGAGCTATCTGAATCCCGTGGCTCGATAGCAGCTCGACAGATAGGGTATCTGTCGAGGTTTATGAAACTTAGATTTTCGAGTCTGTTTTTCATCCAATCCATGATTATATGTTCGGGCTTTCTTTTCTTACAACCCTAGACATATATATAAGGATTATTTTAAGGGTTGTCAAAGGTGACACAAGTTGCATAAGAGAAAATTTTACAAGTGTGAAGAAGAGTGTGATCGGTGACCTAATTTGCCCTAATTCCTCAAGAAGCTACTATGTTTGTACACTATTGGGTTTTGTGACCAAGCAACTTCATGATCTTTATCATCTGGATGAACTAAAGAACTTTGCAGCTATAAAGTTATAATTTACAACTATGTGTTTTGTTGACTATAATTCCGTGTCAAATTTAATTGTAATTATGTTCAATCTTTTGTACCCTATGTTATTTGTGGAATTTCATTGTAAGGGTTGTGTAAGAAAGAAAGAGAGTGTATGAAGACACAAGGCATGAAGACTAAAGTTGTTTTTACGGGTATCTCGTGACTAAGCATCCTGCGAAGTGAAGCATGTGCCCTACACATGACTGAAATGCGAAGAGTCAGGACAAGATGGAGACAGTTGGTTTTCGCGAGTATCTCGTAGGTAAGACCTTCCCGCGAGATACCTGCGAAACATTCTGTTTTGCCAGATTGTCCTATCTAATACGCACTTTTTTTTACCTATACTATATATACTCACATTACCCACATATGTTAAGGAGTGCTTCTGAGAGAAAACCCTAGCCATGAACCTTAAGAGTTAGAGATTTTTATACCCACATTTCTCTACACAATTACTTGTGGATTTTTCTCAACTCCTACCTTTCATTTCCATACCATTGAGAGGTTGATAGCCCAAATACTTACCACACCCTTTCAAAAGTATTCAGTGAGTTTTTGGTGCTGCTGGGAAGCATTGTAAGAAGTCAGGTTTTGGCGGATGCAATCGGGCATATTGCGGGATCCGGAGAGCTAGACAAGACACGGTTCCGAGAAGCCTTGTTGAAGTAGGAGCTTTGAGGGCTTAGATGCATCGGGTAGATTAAGCTTAGAGGGTCTCTTGCTAACCCATGTATCCCAACTAATTGTCTAGTGAATCGATTACCGCTTGGAGGCCAGCGGAGAGGTTTTTTGCCGAGTTCTTCAGTTTTCTCTTCGATAACACATCGGCGTGTTATTTTGTGTTTACGTTCTTCTTCCTTACTCTTTAACCTTTCTTTTTACTGGTGTGTTATTATGATTATGGATTAGAGTATTTTGTTTGTCTATTCGCTTGGATTTACTTTATTCCGCACTTAGTATTAAGTTAGAGTAAAATTAATCGAGCCATAATTTAATTTGGGGGTCTAAACAGCTCTCGTATTTTTAACACATTTTCTTGCTTTCAACAGCCAACATCCTTCTCAAGTTGGTGATCAAGTTGTGTAATGGGATCTGCGCAATTGGTTAGTCATGTACTGGGAGCCGTGCATTGGAAATGAGAGATTGTTACTACAGAACAAGTCTAATTTGGTATTGGGGTAAGGGTTCAACTGTAGGTTGGTATAAGGTACTAGGATTCCTTTACTTCTAACCGTTTGTTGTGATAATAGTAGATTCTCGGGAGTAATGACCTTAAAATCATCCGGTGGGATTTTTGCTATGTAGGTTTTCCCCATTTATAAACAAATTACCGTGTCAATTTATTTTCCGCTGCATACTTAGTTATTTAGTGATTTTTTTGTGCTACCACGCGCTTTGCATGTTAATTTGATTAATTAATAAACTTGGCTAATTAATCAATTAATTTATTACAAAGGGTCAATACGTTTTTGGCTTATCATGTTTGTTTTATTTTGAGCCCACAAACATATTTTAATCTTTATTCAAATTTTGATAATAGGGAAATTTGGAAATTGAATTGTCAACATATGAATTTATTAGGATATTTATGCCTTATTATCATTTGTTTTTTAAAATAAAGACTAAAATATTTATACCTCATCATCCTTTATGAGAGGTGCTTAAGCTTAAGAGTCTATAAGCTCTAAACAAGTTTTTGTACCCAAAGATAATTCAACATTTTTTTGTGGTGTTCTTCCACTTACTATTGATTTAATTGACTCTTCTTTCATTGTAATTTTGTTCGATACAATCGCAGCTGTCCAAACAAACAAGTGTTGTTGGAGCATTTTTAATAAAATGAATAAATGTAATAACATAAATGTAAAGATGTGAGAGTAAATATGGGAGATGAGGAGTTAGTATAAATGTTTAATCCCACATTGAAAAGGAGAGAGACTTTTTTATTCTTTTTTAATTGTGGTGATTAATGGGCTAAAATGTATTGACTTAGATATTGGGCTAGATACGTGCGCAAGGGGGAGGTGAAGAGTGGAGGTATCAAAATTGGAAATGAATCAGCCTCTTGGATCCTTGATGTACATGAAATATATACGATAAAGTACTCACATATCTACATATTTGGCCTTACTACATGAAATATATACGATAAAGTACTCACATATCTACATATTTGGCCTTACTTTTATGTTATTTTGTGACTGATTATATAATATCTTTGTGTTGCAGGTAACAAGGGCTTTACATGCAAAGTGGGGCTAGGCCAATTGAATCAAGCCAAATTACATCCAGCCAGGCATGAATATTAAATTTAAGTCCAATTGGAGTAAGGAATCAAAGGAAATTTGCACCAAATCCAAGTCCAATTCGGATTAGGATTCCAGCCTGCACATCAGTTAGTATTTTCAGCATAACTTTCGGCTCAGATGTTCAATTGAGATGATTCAAGTTGGGTTGGAAAGTTAACTTAAAGGGCTACAACTTTGTAGTTTACCAGAAGCCCTAATTCTGACGTTAAGTGGGCCTAAATAGTCGGTTAATTAAAGCCTAAAAGTCTGGGATTTTCTCCAAACGGGAATTCAACTTGTAATAGGATTCATTGACCTATTTAAAGGTTTTTTAGGGCAGAATTCAGGGGGACGGAGGCTAGTGCTAGGGCTGTGATGCAAAACAGAAAATTGGAGCAAGAGGCAGTGCCGCATGTGGCTTCTCTGTAGCTTTTCTCCATGATAACATTGTGACTATTTCTTTCTCTATTTTATTTGTCTAGTTTAATGTTTAGTATTTTATTCTTTTGTTTTATTTCAATTACCATGAGTAGCTAAATTTATAATTAGGGTTGAGGATGAAACCTTGTTAAAGATTATTAGTAATATTCATGTGATTTAATTTTTCCCACAATAGTTGTTCTTTAATGATTTAAATTGTTCTTGCTTCATATCAATTGACTAAGATGGGATTCTAGATATGAGTTCAATCATGTTTTTCTCATGATTTAGGATTTGTCTTAATTAATTGAATGCTTGGTTTATTAATTCTTGATTATAAAATTGGATATTGTTTGTGATTTGTCTGTCAATGGATACAAGTTATGATTTGATTTTTAGAATTAGATATATCTTGTGATTTGTTTGGCTACGGATACAATTGATGATTTGGTTTTATACTTAAGAAGCGAAGAAGAACATGCTTTTGATTTTTAAAATAAGGATTTTAATGAGGATATTTTCCATGATAGCAAGATTGATTTCTAGATTATCATGTAGTGAGTTGAGAAAAATTAATGATCATAAATATATGCTGATATGACTTACAAGGTGGATTCCAAAACCTTAATTCCTTTCCCTTGATTGTTTTCATCTTTTTATTGCTTTATATCTTTTGCTTAGTTTAACTATTTGCTTAATTTTATTATTTGCTTAGTTTATTTAATTTCAAAACAACCAATTTTTATTAAACTAGATTAGGATTAATTTGGTTAAGGTTTAATTAATTTTCCTACGTTCATTCAAGTCCCTATGGGTTCGACCTCGTTCTTGTCAAACTATACTTCGGTACGGTTCGTACACTTGCGAGTATTTTAAAATTTCACAACAATCATCCTACTTGACAGCCCATTCAGAGCAATTACCATATCTGTTGGTGAGTAAATGGCCCGAATTAATACTCCATTTTTACTATGGAAAATAAAGAGCCATTAACCCACTTAATGGACTATCCGTTTGGGCCTTTTCATTCTTCAGAAACTCCTTATAAGACCATTAATTGTGTAACTCCAGCCCATCAAATTAATATCTAACAATTAATCTTGTAACACCCACTACATCAGAATAATGGACCTAATTAATCAGAATAAATTGGGTAGTAATTTCATGAGGCCCATTGAGCCTATAAATAGACTCATTCAGACTCAATCCAAGTTACTGAAATTACAATACACACAAAGAAAAAATTAGAGAGATTCTTGGCAAGGAAGGGTGTTCTTTCTAGTGGAACTTTGGGCTTGAACACTTTGTGCAGAAGTTGTTCTAGTCATACGACACTTGTTGGGCTGTTGTATCCTGGGGGAGACAAGTCATAGAAGGTCTGCACCGGTTACAAAGTTTAGCCAACCAAGGGCTTGAATCTCCTTAAAGAGAGCGAGTGTCGCGCCTCAGTCCAAATAGTGTTGTGTAATTTTTCTTTACGTTAATAATATTCAGAAGTATTTTCAGTTTCTCTTTGCGTTATTTCTATTACCATTGTATTTGCACCAACAAGTGCAATTTCAGTTAAATCTTGAAGTATTCAAAGAGCCAACTATTTAAGTGTTCAAAGAGCCAATTCTCTCCCACATATTCACAAACAAATTCAATTTTCAGCAGTTTTGAAACAATAAAAATCTACATTACACATTCACTATGTATATTTAAATGTTTTTTTTTTTCTATTTATATTTATTTATTATTTTCTTTTTATTCATTGCTAATAAATTCTAACTTATTTTTTATTTTTCATATATATATATATATATGTATGTCTACTTACTCAAATGAAAGCAACTAGGAATCTCTTTATTGGGAGAAATCTATATATCTATATATATAATAAAAGGTGAAGCAGAGAGAAACTCAAATAGAATTCCAAATTAGAGTTTCAATTTTGTGCCATGTGTCATTCCAATTGTTCAATTAAAATATGAAATTGGAGTCCAATTTTACTATACACGTGTACAAAGAAAATAATCAGAATAATATAATATGATTTAGGGTTGTTTTCAAGAAAACCATTACTCTGATTCATTGTTTTTATTTATTTTTACGTAGGTTCATTGTTCTGTTGGTTCAAACTTCAAAGTGCCTAGGGAACTATAATAGGAAGCCAAATATGGAAAGTGGCCATGGGAATTGAAAATAAATTTCAAAAAATTAATTAAAAATAAAAAATGAAAGAATATTGCAAGAGATGCACCACTTGGAAAAATTGAATTCCAATTAAAATTCATCGAACTTGGTAATGAGATGAGATAAAATTAATAACACATTATACACTCATGCTTTGGGAATCGGTAGTACCAATCTAAATCCATTGGACTTGCTTCGTGATAATACAACTATGAAGGATGTATAAAAACACGCACAAATCCATCTCTCTATAAAAAGAGATTGGAGAGAATTTCTTTTGCCAGCCATGCAACTTCATAGGTTTTTTCTTCACACAAATGCTCATCATGTTACAAAATGACCCATCATAAAACTACAAAATGAGTACAACTTTGAGGTTTTTTTTTTTTTTTTTTTTTTTTTAATTTAAAATTTTTGAAGCTACCAAAATTTCAATCACTAATAGAGATTGAAGATTCGAAAGCGTGAATGGATCTTTTGGATAAACATCGTCACTAAGGTTCATCTTTCTGTGTAATATTTCCAGTTAGTTTTGATTCCCTTAATTGATATAGTGATGGTTTTGTGTGTATGCGCATACATTGAGTCAATATTAACATTTTTTGAAATCCTTTGGTCCTTGCTTGATGATTGACTTCTCTTGCAGATATCAATCTTGCACGAAGATAGCTTTCAACCTATTTGGTGTGACCTTACTAAAAACAATATTTAGCACATGGGAAGAATATCCAATGTCAACATTGTGAATTCTTAAACCTATTAATTAGTCTCCTTTATGGCAAACACCTCTCTCTTAGTAGCTTCATGGCTGCCAATTCGTTTCATATTACTCTATTTTGGCTTATAGTTTTGCTACTTTTGAACATTTTTTTACTTAAGTTTGATTGCTGTGCCAAATGTCTCTAAAGTTTTATTTTCTTAAGAACCAATTAATTGTATGGGCTTAATTACCCTTTAATTACCCTTTCAATATACGCATGACTGCGACTGTAACTTGTATACTATATCAATCTATTGTGGTTTAGCTCGCTTTCTTATATATATATATATATATATACTGTTAAGTTTTGTTAATAAAATTTTATGGTTAATAATATGAATTTAGACTTAACTGAGCATTTTAAACATGAATAAAATCATGATTAATAATATATCTATTCCCATGCAGTAGCATGTGTTACATACTAGTGAACTATAATGATAGGACACTAAAAGTTACCTATTTGAATTACTCCATCCATCCTAAACTTTTGGTCTTGTTTAGAAATTTTTTTAAAGAAAATATCATTAATTGTCTTGTTTCTCAATTAAAAATATAGAATTTTCCAAAATTACCCTTAAAAAGAATTCTAGAAAAATTTACTATTTAAAGTGCTTGTCTTTGGTAGGAGCAAAATATAAAACTCAATAAATTTAAAGCTTTTAAATTTAGAAAAAAAAAAAAAAATTGCGACTTCCTAAAATAGAAAACATGACCAAAAATTTGGATGGAGGAAGTATTCTTTTTTTATATTATTAATTTGTCAATATATTTATAACTACATGAATGTTTTAACTTGAATCTTTTATTATTTGGATACTCAGAACTTCATAGACATAAGCATAAACATTAACATATATACACACACACACGCATACATATACTATTTTTTATTCATATAAATATGACAATATATGAAAAAATCGTACGTAAATGAGTGAATTCAATAGGTTGTTTGCACCTTCACCACCCTTTTTTTTTTTTTTTTTTTTTTTTTTATATATATATATAACTTAATTTTAAATTGTATTTACTAGAGATATGTAAGAACAAAATTCTTCAAGCTCAAAACTAGTATTTACTTTGGATTGCTATTATTTGTATTACTTTAATTGATTGAGGTAAAATTTGCGGCATTAGAAAGATGAAAGCTCACTTAGTGTATAAACACTTATGATTGTTTAGACCCCAAATTCAATTTTTTCAATACAAGATTATATTCAAACAATTGATGTGCAGAAGAATGATAAATATAAGAAATACCCAAATTGGCACAACACTCTAAACCATAATTAATCACAAACACAACAACAATTAAAAGGAATAGAGTAGGGAAGAGAGAAGCAAACACAAAGATAACATTGAGACGTGTTATCGAAGAGGAAACCAAAGAACTCGATGAAAAACCTCTCCGCCACCCTCCAAGCAGTAAAATGATCCACTAGAAAATCAGTTCGGATACATGAATAGCAATAGACCCTCCAAGCCTAATTTACCTGATGCACCTAAGTCCTCCAAGTTTCTTGCTCCAACAAGATTACACTGAACGATGTCTTCTCTAACTTTCTAGATCCCACAATAAGCTTCATATTGCATCCGCCATCCTTAACATCTTCCAATGCTTCCCAAGCTCCAAAAATACTCTCAACACTTTGAATGGGTGCGGGTAGTGCTTGGATAAAAATCTTCTCTTAATTGGTATAACAATGGGAGAGGGAAGGAAAAGAGACTACAAAGATTTCTCTCTAAGAATGAGTAGCTCTCTCTCTAACAAGGTGGGTGTGTTGTAAAAACCTCTCTTAGGGTTTTTCTCTTAATAGGCTTCTCACAATTTTTGTAGGTAATAAGGGGATATATAGTATGAGTGATGGGCAAATAAGTCACACCCAAAAATCCTCTAACCAATGAAATTTGTGGGTTACTCATGGGTTGACTGAGTCTCAAAAACAGCTAACACATGACTCTTCAACTTCCACAGTTGGCACTTAACTCTTCAGGTTCTGGCATGTGATTCTTATGTGACTTTTAGCTGTCTTGATCAAATCTCCACCAGTTAATACTAAACCCATTGCAAATAAATCCCACAAAAATAAAAGAAAATAAATTTATGCAATTACAACACTTTTTGTCATGGAATAAGTCAACACTAATATTATGATAAAAATCATAACTTAACACTCTCCCCCATTAGCTATCCTGTGACAAAACACCCTAAAACAAACTCTAAACTTAAACATGAGTTTGGAAATAGTGGTAAAACTCATTCATACCTAAATCTAGAAGCTGTGATGAACTTGAAAAAAATTACTTGTAACCTGAAACACTTGCACAAAACACATTAGACCCTCAAGGTATAGCAAGTAATAAAATGACAAGTATAATGTAACAAGTAAATAGCAATCAAGTAAGCATGATGTGAAACATATGAGCAACTTGATCATACACCAAAACAGTCATAATGAAATGACTACAATGGTCACATAGCAAAGCAAATGATCATCCGAACATGCATTCAATGAAGCATAATAGCATAAGGATGTATGCATGTCCAACACACAAACACGATGCAATGAGAACAACAAAGCATAGATACTAACCACAACTCAAAGCACCATAAAGCAAACAAGAAAACAAACATAAAGAAAAACAAGCAAAACAAAATTTTCTTATTAACACAATGTCTTCTCTCCCTTGGTATATGCATCTCTCCCATGGAATATCTCTCCCCCTACAAATGTACATGAGAAATAGAATTTCTCTCCCTAAAAATGTGTACAAGAGTCATATAGAAATGACAAAACTCTCTAGTATACTACTCTAGAGTATACTCTCCCCCTTTTTGACATGAATAGAAAAATGGTCAAGGAGAAAAGAGGGCAAGAGATGAAGGTATAAATAAGGATAATGATGCATGAGGGGTGTGAAATGAATGAGAAATGAAGATCAAATAAAAGACAAAACAAAATACTACAAAGCATAAGGTAAACATGACATGCTAGGATGAAGAAACAAGGTATAGACCAATGCATGACAATGGTAGCAAAAGTTTGTGCAAGAAGTAGCTATGTGCAATGCATGACCAAAATATGGAAAATGCACGTGGGGCAAAGTGTGTTAAATACACAACCAATGAACCAAACATTTTCCTAATGAGGAAATATGAGAAACCCCAAAGTTTGGTAGTCATCAAAGTCCAAACAAGGAAGAAAATGCCTAAGAGGCATTTTATCAAACACCAAGCATACGCACTATGAACAACAATGTAAAACAATGCATGAACCTCATGAAATCCACCCTTAATACGTATTCTTTTTGCTAAAGGGGCCAACATTCAAAGAAAATCATCAATAGAAATAAATCTCATACAAAAAATTTGACAAAAATTAAGTTTTCCCAACCCTTATGATGAAAAACTCAATCAAGAGCACAAAAACTATTCAAAACATAATCTAAGGATTAGAATCAAAGAAAAGAGTTCAGAATTACCTTAGAGATGTTAATGGAATGAAAAATCATTCAAATTGGTTAGGTTTTGATGAAAAAATATTGAAGGAGGAGTTTTAGAGGGGATGGGAGAAGTTTAAAATGGGTTTCCCACGAAAAGCCCTTTAAAAACTAATTCTGGACATTTTGGAGACTGAGCGAGTCACGAGACGAGTTGCTAGTGAATCGCGAGAGTCTCTGGAAGAACTCACTACTAGCGAGTGAGTCGCCAATGAGTAGCCAAAACTCACTACTCACAAATGAGTTGCCATATGAGTAGCCAAAAATTCTGACACCTGTTTTTCAACACAAAATATGCTTAAAAAATGAAAAAAGAAAAAAAGAAAAAAAGTAAGCATTAAACATGAATACAAAAAGTAATAAATATCACTTCCAAATACATATAAAATGATCAAAAATCTTTTTAGTTTGATCAAACATGTAGTTGAGCACACATACAACACATTTAATCAAGTATAATCGAACAAATGAATAAGACATTCATTGAATATTAGGCATGTGTGTTGTGTGTTGTGTGTGTGTATCAAATGTGGAATAGTCCTTAGTCTAGAGTGAAACTTTAACAATCAATTCAATCAATTTATACACAACTAGTACTACGTCAAATGATCTATCACAATTATAGAAATGACATATATGGCCTCCCACAAGCAAATGATTACATCTTTGAAGCTTTTCATTTGGCTTCTTACAATTCATAACATTTGATCAATTTTGATCTTTACATCTTTTTATGAGATCGATGTCTGAAATTTTTTATATTTCAATTTGATGATTAAGCCTTTGGCTTTTTGGCACCATACATTTCAATACATGTCACTTTGCTTTTTTTCTAGTTAAATACTAGTATGTGTGACGGCTTTTTCAGCTCATTATCTCTTTTCGAGACTGACATTGGATGAGCTCTTAAGCAAAAATAAATAAATGAGTGGGAAAAGATATAGACATAAGTCACACATGTCTCAAGATCGACAAAATTATTGACTAATCATTCATGACAAGTTTTTTTAGATCTATTTACAACAATCACACATAGATGTCAAGATTTTTTCCACAGAGATACAAGTGCATAAAGAATAAGCTAAGCTCATAAATGCACAAAGTCATTAGTATGAAGGTACAAGACTAAACATACATGTAACATGTGCTTAAACATATATGATCAAACTTTTTGAATTTTTCACTTTTTATGTGATTTTGGATTTTTACTCACACAAAACTAAAACATAAAAATAAGATCAAAAAGAAAAACAATGCATATAAAGGAAATGCAAGATGCATAAATGCATGAAGATATGACATCTAAGGCATGAAGGGTCCTACAAAGATCGAAAGAATTAGATCAAGGACCAAAAGAGCAAAAACTCAACCATGAGAACTCTTCCTCATCCAAACAAAACGATTGTTTGGAATGAGTGTCTCATGAAAAGTGAGACGAGGGTTGAAAGAATGAGAACCAAAGATGTACATAGACAAAGAGGTAAGAACATCAAAAACTTTCTTTAACAACTTACCATTTTCTCTCAAAACCGATTTTGTTTTCATAGCACAACTTCCAATAAGCTCAAGTTTCTCTTTTCTTTTGACTGTTTTAAGAGCTTGAAACTTAGAGTAATGAGGTCTAAGATGACCAAAGGCAACACAATGGTGACAAAAAATGTGTTTACATCCACTAGGCTTTTTTGGGAAGGGATCTAGCAAACATGGTTTTGTTCTTTCTTCAACTTAGGACATTGAGGTCTTATATGGTTAATCACGCCACGATGGTGGCAAGTTGGAACAAACTTAGATCCATTTAAAACCTTAGGTTGGTACCTAAATGGAGGCTTTGACTTAAGAGCCTTTCTCTCCACCTTTGATTTCTTTTGTATGAAGGAATGTACACCGATTTGTTCTTTAAGGTAGAACACACAATAGGCACAAAATCAGGTACCACAACATGATTACAACAAATATTTTCATCATTTTTAGCAATAGGTTCAACAATCAAACACTTGGCATGCATCTTAAGAGATTCATTTTCACATTTAAGCTCATTAACAAATTTTTTATACAAAACAAGTTTAGCATCCAAGTCCACATTCAAACATTCAAACATTCAAACTCTGTCAACTTTTCAAGGGAATTTTCAGCAAGTTTCTTGTATTTCTCAACCAATTTGTTGGATTCATTGAGCTTAGCAATCAAATTATCATTTTCACAAATAAACTTGCTTAAATTCTTACGAAACTTCTTAGCCTCTTTCTTAAAGAGTTTGTCATTTGGAATTTCAACAACACCCATAGATTCAAGACATGTCATCACAATTATGAGGATTAACACTCATAGAGGCATTTTCACAAACACATGGCACGTTACACTCACAAACATCCATAGAAGCATACAAAGCATTATCTATGGCAATAAACACAAGGGGTTAGGGATCACACTTATGAAACCAAAACAAGCGTACCCGCTCTAATACCAATTGAAAGCTCACTTAGTGTATAAACACTTGTGATTGTTTAGACCCCAAATTCAATTTTTCCAATACAAGCTTATATTCAAACAAATGATGTGTGGAATGATAAATATAAGCAATACCTAAATTGGCATAACACTCTAAACCATAATTAATCACAAACACAACAGCAATTAAAAGGAATAGAGTAGGCAAACACAAAGATAACACCGAGACGTGTTATCGAAAAGGAAACCTTAGAATTTGACAAAAAACCTCTCCGCCGTCCTCCAAGCGGTAAAATGATCCACTAAAAAATCAGTTGGGATACATGAATAGCAATAGACCCTTCAAACCTAATCTACTTGATGCACCTAAGCCCTCCAAGCTTTTTACTCCAATAAGGTTAGGCCGAACCGTGTCTTCTCTAACTTTCCAGATCCTGTAATAAGCTCCATAGTGCATCTGCCATCCTTGGCATCTTCCAATACTTCCCAAGCTCTAGAAACACTCTCAAACCTTTGAATGGATGTGGGTAGTGTTTTGGTACAAATCTCCTCTCAATGGGTATAACAATGGGAGAGGGAAGGAGAAGAGACTACAAAGATTTCTCTCTAAGAATGAGGAGCTCTCTCTCTAACAAGATGGATGTGTTATAGAAACCTCTCTTAGGGTTTTTCTCTTAATAGGCTCCTCACAATTTCTGTAGGTAATAAGGGTACATATTGTATAAGTGAGGGCAAATAAGTCACACTTAAAAATCCTCTAACCAGTGAAATTTGCGGGTCACTCACGGGTTGACTGAGTCGCAAAAACAACTGGCACAGCTAGCACATGACTCTTCAACTTCCACAACTGGCACTTAACTCTTTAGTTTCTGGTATGTGCTCCTCATGTGTCTTTTAGCTATCTTGATCAAATCTCTACCACTTAATACTAAACCCATTACAAATAAATCCCACAAAAATAAAACGAAATAAATTTATGCAATTACAACACTTTTTGTCATGGAATAAGCCAACACTAATGTTATAATAAAAATCATAATTTAACAAACGATAATTTAAAATAAAAGAATATTTCAAATTACACCATCCTACGTATGATGGTGCACCCCTATCCTAATTCTAGACCGATTAGATCATGGCACGTTAGTAGTCATAATTAATTGTTTAAAGGATCAATCATAATTAATTAACCATAATCACACATTTCTAGTCCTACTTATAAGGATACATATTAAGCGCTAAAACTTTATTTGGTTATAATTTTTAATTTTGTGTTACGATTGACTTGCGTTTATGTTGTTTTGGTCATTTAGAACTCCTAAATTTCTTTTAAATGAAGAATTTGAAAATTCAGTGTGTGAAACTATATCTTTTCGGTATAGTACTATTCATTTTCGGCTTTTTGCATGTTCCTATGTTGGTAAAGAAAAAAAGAGCGTGTCATAACTAGCCCAAAACATGCCCAGACCTTGAGTGTGTGACACAGATTGCGTTTTAAAATTTCGGACTTCAGTGATCTCGTCCTTCTAAATTAATTTTCTATTGGGTCCGAGATTTAACTTTACCAAGCCAAGATAAAAAAGAAAACGACAGAGTTCATTTTTCTCTCCTCCTAAAATTTGTGTAAACTTCACTTCACCTCATCGCAAAATAGCCAAACCTCGCACCAACATTTGGGCATTAGAATTAGTGTATGACTATGATTACATCTAATCTAAGCCAAGATGGAGACGAGACATGGCTGCATATATTCATGTTGCTATTGCAAAAGTTGAGTACATCTAAAACTGATCCAAATGAATCAAATCAAATACTTTTTTTAATTAGCAACATTGGTTGTGGGCTTTGTGTTTTTCACACTTGTAAATGCTCCACATATACTTTTTTCCTCCCCTTCCTGATGGAGATGTATAGGACCATTAGAGTGCTTGATTAATCCTTAGGTAAGTGTTGTTATCCCGCCACACGCATTGAAAACTTATTAATTGAAAGCCTCCACGTATATTTTTCTGGGTGATCTCAAGATGTTGGTAAGGTGACATGCACATATACACAATTTAATAATATGCTTTCAACGATAATTTAATTATTGGGGAAAAAAAAAACATAGTTTATTTATTAGTTATTAGCATAGATTTGAAGAAGTACAAAGTTTTAATGATGGTGTTTACTATATATGGCAAAAGAAAAAGTTTTACAAGTTGCTCAAGAACAACTTTTACTAGTTGAGCTTGTTTGATAAGAAAATAAATTAAGTTTTAACATATAATCGAATTTGTTAATGATCTGAACTCAACTTATGTTCCAAATAAAGTTAAATGAATATTACTAAATTTTTAATACTGACTTGTTTTGTTTACATTCCTACAAAATATATGTGTGCCTCTAGCACATACAAAGAAACTACACTATAGATACATGCATGCCTTTGGTGCATACATAGCAACTAAACCATTAATTGTCCCGTATATAATATAAGAGTAATTCTTAAGTACTTTCAAAACATCATTTTTCTTTATTCCAAGAGTACTTAATAATTTTTCATAATATAATCCCATGCAAATCTATTTGTATGAAATTTCTCCTATAATTTATAAGGCTGATATGGGATAATTCTTCATTATTTGTAATATATTTCTCTCCATGCAATAAATGGAGGCTTAAGGTGTAAACTATGAAGCCTAGAGCCGTGTAGTTCAACTAATTAGCACATCCTAGTGTTTTCAACAAAAATATATAGGGTTCAAATCTCCATAATGACGTTAATTAAAGAATTGTACTAGTGCTTTTCTGGTAGTAACAACTAGCAAAGATGTTATGCTTCATATATATAAATGGCTAGGGATAAAATGTGATAGTAATACATACACAGGACCAAAGGACCCAAGGAGGAAGTATGATTTTATGTAACAAATAAAGGCAAGATGATCACTCTTTCATACGCTTTTGCCAACCTACATATCTATTGGTGTCAAATATATTGCTTATCTTGTTTTTGATGTAATTGGTGTGATACTATTTAATTATTGGTTTTTTTTTTTTGGTGTGTGGCAATAAGTGTTGGGAAATTTAGACCCCGGTTGATAGAATTAACAAGTTTTAGACCCAAATTTTTAATTAGATTTATTATGCATAAACCTCGTTAAAACAAACAAATATAAATATCATGTCAAAATCATGCACAACGGAATAGTAAATAAGACAAGATATGATGATCCAATAAAACTAATAAAATAAACTAGTTTCACAGTAAAAAACCTAAGGAAAACCTTCCCGAAAAGCAATTTACTATAGTAAAGAGAAGTTTCAGATCTAGTAAAAAACTTTTATCCCTAGACTCTACAATTCCCGTAGATGAACTTACAGCAGAAACCTTCTACCGCTTTAGAATCTTTTAACTCTTCAATATATGAACACCATCCTTAATGCACGAATCCCAATATGTGACTAACTCTAGCAACTTGAAGAAGGTTGTTGGCTGCAAATTTCTTCACTTCATCAACAATAAAGATCAAGAAGTACTTCGTTACAAAACCCGAAGGCACAAAAGACGCAATAACTTCTTACAAAGAGAATAAGGCACTGGGTCACTTTTTGCATATATTCTCCATAATGACGGCCTTTTAAAATAAGTCTAATATATGTCTAGGGTTGTGAGAAAAAAAAAACCCTACATATACATGTTAGCATAAGCCGAAAATTAGATTTGAAAATTCTGATTTCATAGATCTCGACAGATTCAACTTCTGTCGAGCTTCTATCGAGTTTCGTTCTTAAATCTCAATAGATACTGATTCTGTCAAGGTATCAATCGAGCTTTAATGAACAGCTCTTCTTCACTTGTTTCTTGGTCCAATCTTCATGACTTTAACACTTGACTTAAACAACATTGAAGTATTAAACTCAATCTAGATCTACCCAATTACAAGTAAAGTGCATTTTGTCAAAGGATTAGTCAATTACATATAATATGTCCTTAACAATCTCCTCATTTGGCAATCTATGACAAAACTACAACAAAACAAATAATCATGAAAGAAATCTTAAATCACTCAACTCATAACCACTTGTTGTATTATAAAATAAATTTATCCCTACTACAAATTCTTGAAAAAACTTTGCAAGAAAAGAGTTCACGGCATGATAGACTTTCACAACCTGTTTTTCTTGAAACACTTAAAAAAAAAAACTCATCAAGGCATCAAGTGAGAAGCAGAAATAAAGATTGCGTACATAAAGAAACATGTGTATAAAGAGAGAAAAGAAACAAGACATGTAGAGATAGGTGAAGAAAAACAGACATCATCATGTATATATGAAAATAAAGTACAATGTATGTAAAAATTGTCATAAGACTGGTGTACAAGAAGCTAAAAGAAGCTCTTAAAACAACAAGGAGGTAAACACTCCCCCTAACAAGATGAAACACAACTCCCCCTTACAAAGGCGTGTATTTCTCCCCTAATATGTAGAATCTTAAAAAGAAACCACATTTTCTCCCCCTTTTTGTCATGATTGACAAAGGATACAAGAAGCTATAAAACTTCACTCGAAAAACATAAAGACTATCAAAGATGATCAAGGGGGCAAAAGGAATCCATATAAATGCATGAATGTAATAAAACAATATGCTATTGATGACAAGATATTAGAAAGATGCAAAAAATGTGAAAAACAATGCATGTAAGAGGGTCTAGACAGATCGAGAAGCTATCGAGCTTCTCGAGATGAAACCCAGAAATCTCGATGGATCGAGAATCTGTCGAGGATGTGTCGACCAAATAGAGAGCACAAGATTTTGGCTCGATGGATTGACTTATCTATCGAGAAACTGTCAAGGTCAAACTCAGAAATCTTGATAGAAGAGCCATCTATTGAAATTCCATTAAGAAACTATCGAGGATGCAGAAAAGAGGTTTTTCAAGGTGAAAAACACATAAGATGAGAAAGCAACAAGATGGCTACTCAAACAAGCATCCAAGCAACATGTTAAGCACTCAAACCACACTTCAAACTATAGATGCAAAGCATTCCTAGAACAAAATACATGCACATTAAACAAGTCTACCCAATTTTATTTTTCAAAAACAAGTTAAGATAGTTTAGTGAGCATATATTAACTCATGTATTTCTTGAGATGGCCAAATCACATTATACCTACACATATATCAAAAATAGCAAAGAATTTATGTGTTATGTGTGAAAACATAGCAAGAGTGCATAAGTGTTTCATATTATGACGATTTGAGATATGAGAAAAATAAAATACGCTCACACACAATCATAACTGTTTGATGGGGTCTATCACTTTTGAGGTACATCCTATAACTCACACATCTCCTAGAAACACACTTGCAATTATATTTAAAAGCAATTTGATTCTTTTTTTTTTCTTCGCATATTTTTCTTTTTAAGCATAGCATACCTGGGCATATAAGAGAGAGAAAAGAAATACCCAATTATGTAAGCCAAAATATCACAGTTTTGCTATACCGAAGCACACAGATGTTATACATGATTGACGGGTTTTAGTGGTGAGATGGTTATTTATGTCTTTCTCTTAGAATTTTTTAGTCATTCCCCTAAAAAAGAGCGATAGAAGTGTTAAGCATAAGAGATTACTCAATCATACTCATCACAAACACAAGCCACAAAGCTCACTTGCTTAGTTGTGCATTGAGATGCTCATCTAAGTTACAAGAGATACAAAGTTTAGAAAACTTTATTTCAATGGCTACTCAAGGTACACAAGTACCAATATACACAAACACACAGTATTTTTGTATTTTTCTGATTTTTGTTTTTTTTTTGTTTTTTTTTTTTTGAAAACAAAACAAAATAAAAACAAAACAACCAAACAAAAACAGACAAATAACATGAAAGCATGAAAGAAAGATGCAGATGCATGAAAGCATGAAAGAAAGATGCAGATACATGAAAGCATGATTCCAAAAGCACAAGAAATCAAGCAAATGAGAGTCCAACTTTAGATAAAAAGAATTAAAGTAGAGGATAGATAGAAAAGACAATTAAGTCTTAGGCTCCTTTCTCATCCACACAGCATGAGTCTTTGGTCGTAAAGATGAAAAGACACGTGTTCTAGTATGTCTACTAAAGGACAGAGAAGCATTAAATTTCTCCTGAAATTAAGTTAAAAGGCTTAAAGCTTTTAATAACTCTCTAAACAACTGTGTAGTTCCTTGAGAAGGAACTCGTAACCATTTGGACACTTGCTTATGAGGATACAACTTGAAGCAATTAGGACAAATGTGTCTAGAAACACCACAATGGTGACAAACATGAGTAGTTTTTGAACTACTAGACTTCCTAGAGTGGGGTCTAACAAAGGATTCAGAATTAGCCAAATCAGTTTTGGATTTCATACATTTATTACCTTTCTCAGATTGGGGCACAAAGGTAGTCTTTGATCTAAAAGCCATGGAAGAGGAAAGGCCGGAGGAAACAACATATCTTAAGCCAGTCTTATCAGAACTAGACTTTTGAGTACTTAATACCTCATCAAGCTTTGTACTAGACATCCTTTCCATTTGAATTCTAGCTTGACTAAGCTCAACGTCGAGATTCTTAACCTTCTCTTCTGATGAGGTGTTCTCCACAACAAGAGTCTCAATTAACCTTGAAGTCTCATCTAGTTTGACTAGCAGTTCAGCTTTTTCAATTTTTACCTCATTAAGCTCTTTTCTACAAAAAAAAAAAAAAAAGTCTTTTCAAATTTTATAAATTCAGTGCATAGCTTATCATAAGCTTCTTGAAGGGTCAACTTCTTGGGTACTTCATCATCAGAAGAATCTTCATTGTCACTAGCACTCTCTATAATCATCTTATTAGTTATGGCAGCAAAAGCCATAAAATGACCACTTTCATCCACATACTCATCAGAATAGTCATTCTCAGTGTCACTAAAGGTAGCAACCAACCTTTTACCTTTTGAATTCTTGGTCTTTTCCTTCATAAGATAATTTTGGCACTCTATCCTCATATGACCAAAACCTTTACACTCATGGTACTAGATAAGGAGTTTCTCATTCTTGTCCTTCCTAAAGGATTTAGATTTCCTAGGAAGTTTATCCCTATCATTTTTCCTATATTGAAGAAGCGTGATAATCTCATTAGCTATGAAGGTTAGATCCTTATCCTTGTCATCATCTTTATCTTCATCTTCGCTTTCATCTTCACCTTTAGAGACATCAATCTCTTCCTCTATACCCTTAAGAGCCAAATTTCTACTCTTTCCACTTTTTCCCATTAAACCTAATCCCATCTCATATGTTTGGAGGTTTCCTACAAGCCTAGTCAAAGAAATTTGATCAATGTCTTTCACTTTTTCAATGACAGTGATCTTGGCATTGAATCTTTCAGGTAAGGACTAAGGGCCTGTTTGGGTACAACTGAAAACTGAAAATTGAAAAACACTGTAACAAAATAATTTTTAAATGTGTGAATAGTACTGTGGGACCCATTTTTGATAAAAAAAATTGTTAAAAAATGAGGTTTGTGGCCCCCGTGATTGAAAAGTTGTTGAAAAGTTGATTAAGAGGTACTGGAAAAGTTGCTGAGGTGTGCACTATTCACACCTTTCCAGTCAACAATCACGGCACAGAGGAAAAAAAAAGGGTGAAACGCATTTTGCGTCTAGACGTGGATGCAAAACACAGTACCCAAACGGAGGCTAAAGGATTTCCTAACAATTTTGGATTTTGCTATAGATTCTCCAAGGTTGAAGGCAGAATTCATAATATCCTTGAGTTTAGCATAGAACTCATCAAATCTCTCATCCTCCTCCATCTGTATTTCTTCAAAACTACTAGTGAGTCTTTGAAGCTTCACAATCTTTACTGCCTTAGTACCTTCATAGGTGGTCTCAAGTGTTAGGGACATATTTGATGTAATTAGCTAATCATTTGACAAAATGCACTTTCCTTGTAATTGGGTAGATCTAGGATGGGTTTAGTACTTCAAGAAACAAGTGTTCAAGTTTAGTATTGAAGCCATGCAAATTTGACCAAGAAACAAGTGAAGACTATGCTGCTCATTAAAGCTCGACATAAGTCTCGACATAATCATTTCTATCAAGAATTACTGCTAAAGCTCGACACAAGCTGTATCTGTCAAAAATTATGAAATTAGACTTTTCAAGTCTGATTACACGCATATCTTTAAGTATTTGTGTAGGGTTTCTTTTCTCACAACCCTAAACATATATAAGGATTATTTTAAGAGCTGTCACAAGTGATACAAGGTGATACAAAGTGATAACTCATGCATATTGTGACTGGAGATAGAAATTGCTCTAGTTCATCATATTCTTTATAGAAACTATTGCGTCTTTATGCCAAGGGTTTTGTGACCAAAGAGCTTCCTAATCTTCACTGTTGATGAACTGAAGAACTTTGCAGCCAACAATCTTCCTCAAGTTGGTGTGTTAGTCATATACTAGGATCCGTGCATCATTGGTTAGTCACGTACTAGGATTCGTGCATTGAACAGAGAGATTACCTCTACAATACAAGTCCAATTGAGTATTGGGGTAAGGGTTCAACTATAGGTCGGTATTAGGTACTGAGATTCTTTTTACTTGTAATCGCTTATTATTGATAATAGTGGATTCTCGGGAGTGGTAATCTTAAATTCACCTAGTGGGGTTTTGCCTTGGTGATTTTTCACATTCGTAAATAAATCACTTGTGTCAAATTTCATTTCTGCTGCATTAATTTATTTGGTGATTCATTTGTGCTACCATGCTATTGCATGTTAAATTGACTTAATTAATTAACTTAGATAATTATTTAATTAATTTGCCAAAAGGGTCAATACATTTTTCGGCCTATCATCAAGAATAGTCCATGCTTCCTTGGCAACTTCCGTGGACGATATTTTCTTAAATTCCTTATTGTTCACCCCACAAAACAAAGCATTCAAGGCCCTACTATTGAAATTTGTCACTTTGATTGTTGCTTCATCCCAATCCACCAATGCTTCCTTTGGCTTAATCTAGCAAACTTCAACAACTTGCCATACTTTTTCACCAAGAGCCTGTAAAAAAAAAACTTTCATGCGAAATCTCTAGTACATATAGTTAGTACCATCAAACAAAGGAAGAATCAAAACAGATTGTCCACGATCCACAACAACAGGGATCAAGGATCACACTCAAGAAATTAATACAATTAGAGTGTACCCGCTTTAATACCACTTATTGGAAAATTTAGATCCTGATTGATAGAATTAACAAGTTTTAGACCAAAGTTGTTAATTAGATTTATTATGAATAAACCTTGTTAAAATAAACAAACATCAATATTATGTCAAAATCATGCACAGCGGAATAGTAAATAAGACAAGATATGATGACTCAGGAAAACCAATGAAATAAACTAGATTCACAGTAAAATACCTGGGGGGAAACCTTCCCGAAAAGCAATTCACTATAGTAAAAAGAAGTTTTAGATCTAGTATAAATGCCACCCTTAATGCACGAATCTCAGTATATGACTAACCAATGATGCACGGATCCTAGTACGTGACTAACTCCAGCAACTTGAAGAAGGTTGTTAGCTGCAAAGTTCTTCACTTCATCAACAACGAAGATTAAGAAGTAATTGGTTACAAAATCCTAAAATGCAAAAGATGCAATAACTTATTGCAAAGAAAATAAGACACTAGGTCACTTTCCACATATATTCTTCGTAATGACAGCCTTTAAAATAAGCCTTATATATGTCTAGAGTTGCGAAAATAGAAACCGTACACATACATGTTAGCATAAGTCGAAAATCAAATCTGGAAATTCTAATTTCATAGATCTCGACAGATTCAGCTTCTGTCGAGCTTCATTTTTAAATCTTGATAGATACTGATTTTGTCGAGGTATTTGTCGAGCTTTAATGAGCAGCTCTTCTTCACTTGTTTCATGGCCCAATATTCATGGCCCAATCTTCATGGCTTTAACGCTTGACTTGGAACAACGTGTTTCTTAAAGTACTAGACTTATCCTAGATCTACCCAATTACAAGTAAAGTGCATTTTGTCAAAGGATTGACCAATTACACAAAATATTTCCTTAACAATAAGGTATAGAATTACATTTCTATCTTATAATATTTGAGCATGCTTAATGCTTGCAATTGTAATTTCCATCTATGCTAAACCACATTACAAATACATATATATGTGGGTAATTGGTTTTTATTGTAACATAAAATTAAACATGATTTTAGTATGTGAGAATATTGTGCTATCTATTAGTTGATTGATATACTTATCGATTATTTGGGCACAGTAGTTCTATATATCTATATATATATTATGTAATGTTGAGTAATATTCTCATAAATTGTGTAATTTTTTTAATGTAAAACTCCCCCCCCCCCCCCCCCAAAAAAAAAGTAATTTCTATTTACATTTTTACATTGGAAATTTGAACTGACGGATTAAAGGAAAAACGGTTAAAATTAATAATAATAAAAATAACCTACTAAATGACAAGAGACCCAAACCGCAAAGGTAACAGCAGGAAAGCATCATTTTAGCACTAAAAATAAAATAAAAATTATCAAGAAAGCATCATTTTAGCGACCATGCATGTGAATAGAATAGTGACTATGGGTTTGTTTGAATACCGCATATTGCTGAAAACTAAAATCATTGTAGCAAAATTATTTTTAAATATGTGAATAGTGCCGTGAGATCCAGTTTTAAAGCAAAATTTTAGTTTTTTTGTATTTACGGGTCCTGTGAACAGTGCACGAGACTCACTGTTTAAAACACAAATACAAACGTGAAGGTTTACAGAGCAATCCAATCTAACACTATATGACAAACCCAACCTAGAGTTGAATTTAACAACTAAACCAATGGGTTAGACGTTTGACTGCCCCCTAAACTGCCATTTTGGACTTTTCATCCAAAACTCATCCATGGAAAAAGGATGGGATGGGACTCACCTTTGTGTGATTGCCGCTATATGTGCAACGGTGATACCAAGTATCAGTTCTTATCCCAAAAAAAAAAAAAAAATTATTATTATTATTATTATTATGTCTATGAGAAGGACAATCATTTAAAATGGTCCTCCCCAATCTTCTCAATAGAAAAAACATTGCCACTTATGCAGGGTAATCCTACTAATCCTACTAGTGAATCTAAAATTTTTTTATCTTTGTTCATGACTGAAAATTCTCTCTTCCTTCTTCTTCTTCTTCTTCTTTTTATTTTATAATAATAATCTACTAATTCCTTAAAAAAATATCATATAATACATCACACACACACGTGCGCACACACACACATATATAGACACATAACATAAGTACCATCTTTAGCCTTCTTCCTTTTTTTATTATTATTTTTTTTTTTTGTTGTTGATTATTTCCATGGAAAGAACTTGAGGTATTCAACTAAATTTACGTGTGTGGTCCGGACGTAATTTGGAGAAAGTACACAGAAGTCATTGTCGGTATAATTTTTGTTTTTATTAAAGTTTGGCCTTAAATAAAACTCGGCCTTATTTTATAGTTTCTTTTTCCGTATATTTTGTAATCATTCCGAAACAATTTTGTCTCAAAATCAAAAAGTAAATTTGTAACGATCTTTGCACGCACACAAAGCTCAAAAGAGTCCCAAAACATAAAAATTCTCAATCACATTGATTTAAAATAGCCATCTCTTAGGAGGAAGTACTCCTTTCACTATATATAATTAAAAAAATAAAAATACAAAGGGAAATTGTAAGGAGAAAGAAAAGAAAAAATGGAGTCAGGTATTGTGAATGTAATTTGGAATAAAATATTTGTAGTATATATAATTCAGCGTATGATGAATATTCATGTGATTGTTTTGCTTCTAAGCAGTGAATAAGGCTTTTTTGTTTATTCATTTCTATGGAAAGTGATTCTTTCAATATTTTTTACTTGAACTGGATCTAGTTTATAATAATCTAATTAAATATTATAAATCTAAATGTATTAACTATTTCCTCTCCCACCCAAAAAAAAAACTTGTTGAAGGGTATTTAGATTGCAAGCCTATAAAGGATCAAGGATACTTCTATCATTTACACTTCATAATATAATAATAATAAAATAGTTCAATCAACAAAGTCTCTTAGGATCGAATAAGAACCAAGGCTGAATCCTTGCTATACTAAAACTAATTGGTATTTTAACCAAATAATAAAGAGCAATTATTATAAAGTACACATTATAAGTTCAAATATACCGTATCAATAATACAATGGGTTCTATGTCAGTGTAGGCACTATAAGTTAAATTTCTATCAAATCTATTAAAAAAAATACTAATAATATATATATATATATGGTCCACCCTGCTTTTCCAAATAGTTGTATGATAAAAGCCTAAAAGTTCAAAACATAGACTACATGGATGTGCTTCCGTACCGAGTTTTTGTTTTTGTTTTTTTAATCTCGGAAAAAGAAAGTGCTCTTTCCGAATTAAACGAGCCTTATAGAGCCTTTCCGAATCTCTCTTATATAAGTACCATTCCTCCTAAAGTGCTCTTTCGCATGTGTTGCCATCCTTTTTTTATAATTATTATCCAATTTTCAAAACTAAATTATTTCAGGCAAATTTTAATTCATAATTGTTAAAATGACACTAATTGTGAATTTGTGATCAATGTATAGTAATTAAAGAATATATTAATGATATATCCGAGTAAAGTTGTACAATTCACAACTTGTCGGCTTTTTCAAGTTAGTTTAAACTTTAAAGCAAAGATAGAAATTTAAAACTTTTTTGGCTTTTCATTATTCTACTTTTGGATCTGCCCAACCAAGTCTGTCATTTGCTTAAAATACTAATGCTATGTTTTGGCTCAATGTAAAATATTTTTAGAGTGTAAAATAATTTCAGTTGAAAATGTTTTTGAGAAAGGAAAATATTTTTAGGTGTTTGGTTGCATTCAAAAAAATCTTTTGGAAAATATTTTCATATGTTTGTTTGTGTTCTTCAAAATACTCTAGAAAATGCATTTTCTACCATTTCTCACATTTTTCTCAACTTCCAAACAAATATAATAAAAATCCCAATATATAAACCCAAAGAAACAAAAAAAACAAAACAAAAATCTCTATGGCACAAACCCAACACTAGATCATGATATAGAGAGAGAGAGAGAGAGATTTGAGAGAAAAAATAGACGGTTGAGGCGGCGGTGGCAACAACGGCGACGGTGAGATTGAGAGAGAGAAGCAGTGATGGCGAGCTTGAGAGAGAGAAGCAACGACGATGAGATCAGTGATGAGATCTAAAGGCCCCATCGATGCAAAGGTAGTCCGATCTAGTCATAGTGGTTGTTGCTAGTGGGTGGATGGACACAGTGGTTCAATTGGTTTGTTTGTGGGTGGGTCAGCGTGGTCTGATCAATTCGTGGGTGGGTCATGGTGGAGCAATGGTGAGCGACGATGACGACAATGAAGGTCCAATGAAAGGAGGCATGAGGCTGCGATGGAGCTATAGGTAAGCTCTCTCTATTTCCTTCGACTAGCAATGTGTGATGTGAAGAGAGTGGAAAATGATTTGAAGGTAATTTGGAAGTGTAAAACATATTACACTCCACGTCACCATATTTTCTAGCCCACAAAATTTATTTTCAGTTTGACCAAATTTTCATGTTTAACCAAACACCATCAAGGGTGTAAAATATTTTCCCAAATTTCTTTACAGCTGAATCAAACACAACATGAAATTCAATCCCATCGAATGTGATATTATTACCACCAATTTGTATGATCCACAGGAATTAATAGTAAGGACTAAGGAGTAAGGACATAGTAGCCTACCACCTTAAATGTAATTTGTGTCACTTTTTCAATTTTCCCCTAATTTGGAGCTTAAAAATTCTTTGGAAGCCTGACTTCGTTTACTGAATCCATTTTTAACCATTGAATTAGACCATCTCACCAATTAATGAACACAACATATGGCCCATGCAACTATGAACTTTACTTTCCTTATCATGACCTTCCAATTCTCTATAAAGATCCCTATCTCTAGCTATATTTTTATCGATTCAAACTGTTCCCTCCTCTTTTAATTCCTTCATGCTTCAAATATCTCTCCCAGTCTCCCTTATAATACACACACACACACACACACACACAATCTTGATGTCCCCAAGTGCTTTCCTTATGCTAGTCATGGTCATGGCTTTGGCCATTACTAGGGCAACACCATGTGAAAATGACTCATTTCTCAATGATGAGATAGTGCTACAAAGAAAAATAACCTTGATTCTCTGAAACCCAAGAACCGATTTCTCTTCGAGGAACAAGTCATTTTCTTGCTCAGAGCTCCCTGGTTGTGATGACATGTAGCATGAAGCCAATGTCCAACAAGAAGCATTGCAAAAACCGCAACAACAAATGCAAGAAAGGGACTTCCTATGTGTATGGGATGTGTAGCTACGCATAAAAAGAAACCAACTTCAAAGAAATTAGGATAAACTAGTTTCGTAGCTATTCTTAGAAATGAATTTATAACTTATTAAGAATGCAAAAAGTACTGACTATACTTCAAAAAATTTTATAATTGATGTTATAATGAATGTACTTGGTACCTCCTTAACAATACAATAAATGGATCTTAGAATTACTTTTTGTAATTGACCACTTGGTTTATGTGACATATGAAGTAAAATTTGTGATATTTCTAACATCACTCACAACTTCTATTATTGCTATTTATAAATTTATGAAATGTGTATCTAAAAAAAGGCAAGTCATCAATATAATTGACAGGACTTTGTCGCATGCCTCTGTGTGTGTGTGTGTGGGTCATAATAAACTTACATATTATATAATTCTTTGTTAAATCTTATTCTACTTATGAACTTTTTATTGAATTAAAATTTTAAATTTCCTTAGATGGATTATACGTTCTTTTTTTTTTTTTAACACATGTCAAATTTCACGTGAATTGAATGTTATTTATTATTAGATTCAAAAAGTCACATTTTACGTATAATTTTAAATTATAAAAACTTGAAATTTAAATGTTTTACAGATGAGAGATCAATTGATTTTTGATCATCATGAAATTTTACAAGTATGGAAAGTCTAATAAAAAAAAAATGTAATCCAACAATATACTTGATAAATTTCATATAAATATAAAATTATTAAATGATATGACATTACTCAAGCAATAAACAAAAATTAAAAAAAAAAAGAAGGAAAGATTCACATGAAATTTGTTTTTGTTTTTTATTTTGTTTTTGTTTTTATGAGATCAATAACCCGACAAGATGATTTCCATAAGACTGAAGTGCAAGTTTTCTTGCTCTCATATGCGAATGTGAAAATATGAAAATATTAGCACATGTTTCATATTGTATATCTTGGTTAGTGCATGATTATGATTAAATTCAAGAAACATTTTTTAATTTTTGATATTTCAATAATTGGAGGAATGAAAATCTAAACCCTAAATATCTTCATTTCAAAACACATAAAATTTTTAATTAGTTGAGTTATGAAATTCTTGACAAATTCAAGAAAGATTAATTGTCCTTGATTTTAAGTTAATCAATTTGCTGTCCATAAGTCAACTATCAGTACTAATAGTACTATATAATTATGTTTTTTGGAACTAATATTTTTGTGTGTGTATACATACAAATATATATATATATATATTTACATTGTAAATCATTTTTTTTTTTTTTTTTTTTACAAACACATCATACATCACTTTGAGACATATAAATGATAAAATACAAAGATTATTCAATCAATACCTTTCCCTTTATTCTTTCCCTGTCCTTTTTATTTTATAAAACCGGGACATTTCTTGCATATTTTGATACTTATATATAAATAAATATAAATTACGTACGTACTCAACTTGTTGTTATATAATAATCGTGTCACCGTCAGACCAAAGTATTTATGGCGATTAACATATTGCTTTTCTTTTTCTTATTTGGCCAAATTTAACAAGACTACCTTTATAGGAAATCCACTACTTCTTGTGATTTCTGATTTTATACATATATATATATATATATAGGGAATTCTAGGCTTTTGCCCATATATTTTTTTTAAAAATCTAGTAATATATCTCTGTTTTGAAACTATTTAGGTCCGAGTCCCTGTTTAAACTGGATTTTCTTAAAATCGAGTTTCAATGTAAAACTCAATTGGTTTAAAATCGAGTTATGCCAAATAAAACTAAAAAAAAAAAAAAAAATGTGGAACTCGAATTCATGGAGCTCGAGCTTCATAAATTTTTTTTTTTTTTTGATAGCCTATACTTGATTTTCTACAAATCGAGTTTTACATTAAAACTCAATTTTGGGAATATCAAGTTTCAAAAAAAGGACACGAATCTAAATAATTTCAAAATAAGAATATATTGCTAGATAAAATAAATAAATAAAAAGCAGAAAAGCCCATTTTCTCCTCTTTATATATATATATATATATAAAATATAGTCAACCATAGGTTTCAAATATATTATACTAGTATTAGTATATATTTGTTAACGAGTAAGCCCAAAGAATTGCTTGAAAAGGGGAAGGAAATAGCCTAACCCACCTAACTTTTTTATTTTTTATATTTTGACTTATATAAAATATTAGAAATGTTATTAATGAAAGAATATAAGGTACAAGGTGTACAACTTATTTGACCAAAAAAACTCCACTGTCGAATGGGGGCCAAATGAATTGCATGCATGGCATGCAAAACTATCTCTAAGTGCCTTAAAATATATCTATAAACCAATTGTATAAACACAGAGTCCTTAAGCAAGCTTTTGGTTCCTATGGGGCTCATTACCAAAAATTCCGAGCTGTATCTTCTGAAATATTTTTCTCCATTTTCAGCCGAATTTGGAGTTTAATATTTCTTTGGAAGCCTAACCTTCGTATACTTGACTCTGATAGGCCGTTGAATTAGACCACTCCACTAATAGTAAGGACTAAGGGGCATTAGAATATATGCAATTTAATTCTTTTTCAACCAAACACGTTATCTTTTAGTATCCAATCTTCTCTATAAATACCTCTATTCCTCCCTCCATTCTTTCCATCCTAAGCTTTCAAACCTTTTACCCTTTATTCTTCATTTAGTTCATTCCCACTTCCATCCATATAATCTCTCTATCTCTCTTTCTTACACAAACACACACCCAAAAACATGAAGTCCCTAATGCTATTCTTTGTCCTGGTCAATCTCATGGCTTTGTTCATTACTCTTTCCGCTACAACATCTAACAATGAACAATTCCTTAACGAGGATGATGAAACTCAAGAAGCAATTTCTCTCCGAGGGACTAGCCGGTTTCTAGCTCAGAAAAATGCCCGAGTTGTCATGACATGTGACAAGTACCCTAGAGTTTGTCGTGCCAAAGGCAGCCCGGGCGAGATTGTTGTAAGAAGAAATGTGTGAATCTGTTAACAGACAGACTCAATTGTGGGAAGTGTGGGAAGAAATGTAAGTACTCAGAGATTTGTTGCAAAGGTGAGTGTGTAAACCCTAGGTCCAACAAAAAGCATTGTGGAAGTTGTGGCAACAAATGCAAGAAAGGGAATGTATGCGTATATGGGATGTGCAGCTATGCTTAAAGTTAAAGATGAAAAACCAACTTCAAACCAATCAGGATCAGCTAGTTGTGCAGCAAGCTAGCTATACTAGAATATTAATGTGTTTCATTATACTTATAGCTATAGATGAATTTGTTAAAGTGTGTGACTAATAAAGGCGAACCATCACCAATATTTGATGGCTATTGCCGTTGGTAATGATTATTTTCATTAATTTCTGTAATAAGCTATTTGTTCATTCGATATTCTTGATTTGGTGTAAGTTCTAAGGTTGTTTCTGAATTAATTCATGTAATTATTTTTAGTTTTATAAGATAATTCATGTCAATCATATATTCAATCATTATAGTACACTGTCATTTCAATTTGCAGGGCGGCTTAGCAATTAGTTTGAAAAATTCGCAGACTCAAAGGTTGTTTTCATGCTATGATTGACGATGAAGCCATGCCTCACCCTCCACTATTGTAAATGATGAAACCAAGATTGCATTTATGATATTAACTCAGTATTATTTTGGTACGTGCTACATCACAACCTCTACAAGCCAAATGAAGAATTTTATACTCCTATTGATATATGTTTTCTACAAAAGTTGGGATGCAACAGACGAACACAAATCATCTTGTTCCAGTTTTTGTATTTTATCATATAGTCTACCAATCAAAGTTTTTTTTTTTTTTTTTTTTTTTTTTTTAACTCAGTGTTTGATCATTTTTAATTTTTAATCTTAGTTATTTTATAAATAAAATCAAATAAATACATGATAAATTGTAATTGTTTGAACATAAAAAATGTGGTAAAAAATTTGTTTTTGCAATAGTATATATGAGCAGGTCCCCATTTTTATTTTTTTGGTTAAAAATAAAATAAAAAAAGGTAGAGGGAGGCGACCCATGTAACTTCCCTACCTGAGCATGACTATAATAGGTCTCCATATCAATTATGATAAGAATTTGACTTATAGTTCGTTAAATTTAGCATGTAGTGCACTATGAAGACAATTTTAAAATAAGAGTTTTAACCATTAAACTAACCTAGTTGCCTAATCGATATGCACCAAGTGGTCTAGGGGCCATGTAGTGGGCCGTACTAATCATATTTTTGGAACTAGATAGCCGCCGGGCTCCAGTGCTCAACCTTGGTGTGATTAATTTCTTCCCCTAATCACGTTTGGGGGCTGACCGTTTCAAACTATAATCACACTTTTCATCGTTCACTTATTTTAGCATTTGTTTACTCGATTTTTGTTTTCTTGCAACAAATGAAAGAGAGATCTGAATTCAGTTTCCCCTATTAAGGCGTATGAATAGTGTAACCACAAGACTTTTTGTAGGATGTCTTTATTTTCTTTTTTTTTTGAAAGTGGAATAAATCTCATTAAATCTTAAGCATATCCAGATACAAAGTCTCTAGTGCAGGAGGAGGGGATTCCTCTATCCAAACACTCTCATCAACTAACTCTCTAGCAAACTTTGCCAAGCAATGAGCCACTCCATTTGCTGTACGACTCACCCACCCAATATACACATCACGTAGACCAGCACACAAGCACTGTATATCCTCATACAAGTGCCCCAGCCGTGACCCATTAGGCTGTGAACGTTGAATCCTCTGCATAACAGAGACGTTATCACCCTCTACCAGTAGCTCGGTGAAACCCGCATCGACGGCGAACTCCAAAGCTTTGCGGCAGGCCAGCACCTCAGCCTCCTCACTACCTGAAACTGGCGGTCCTCTCGCTGCTATGGCTGCCATCACTTCTCCTTCCCCGTTGCGGATCACTGCACCGAAACCCGACGCATTAATTTCCTCGAAAATAGCTGCATCAAAGTCTAGTTTAAATCCATTTCTTGGCGGTGGCTTCCGGTGAACATCTCTTTCAACCTGTCTTCGAACAGCCAAGTGTTGTTGGGCTTCTCTAAATTCTTCCAAGAAGTCTGTTGCTCTCTTGTTCAGCCGAGACGGGTCCTGCATGCTCCCCCCATGAAAAATTGTATTTCGTTGATTCCAAATCAACCAAGCCTGGACAAAGAAAAGCTCGAGCTCCTGGGTAGTTAATTTTTCCATTAGTTTCTCCACAAGTTGCAGCACATCAAGTTGTCCTCCTACACATTTCTGCAAACGTCTCGCACACCCCGCCCACACGTCTTGAGCCACACTACACTCTCACAAGGCATGGATTGCAGATTCCAATTCCCTTTTGCATAGCATGCAAGGGCCATCATCAACAATTTGTCTTCGAGCTAGCTTCTCACGAGTTGGCAGGATATCATGGCAAGCCCGCCATGCAAAGATCCGGACCTTAATTGGTATATGGAGTTTCCGGAGCTTGCCCCACACCGTGCTGCACCCCGTCGACGAAGAACTCTCCCCATTTACATCATGCTCCCTCTTGAGCTCTCTAGCCAAATGGTACCCTGTTTTGACCGAAAATTCCCCCTCTGTTGAGTGCAGCCAAAACAAAGTATCATTAATTTGTCGACGGCGCAATGGAATCCGAAGAATAGCATCCGCATCTTCATGGTGAAATCTCCTCTCAATTAGGCTCCTATCCCACGTCTTTATTGACCAATCAATTAGCTCCGAAACATGCCATTCCCATTCTTCTTCCTCTGGTATATGCAACTCCCTATTTGTGGGATGGTTCGGAATCCATTTATCTTCAAGTACTCGGATTCCAGAACCATCACCCACCCTCCAGCAACATCCTTTCTTCAGAATCGGTTGAGCCGCAATAATACTCTTCCACACATAAGAGCTATTATTCACATCCCCTACCTCCAAAAAATTACACCGCAGGAAGTACTTCGCTTTAAAACACCTGTAAAACAGAGTCTCCTTTTCCTTCGGCAACCTCCATCCTTGCTTGGCCAGCATCACCAGATTAAAACACCGGATATCCCTTAAGCCCATGCCACCTTCCTTCTTTGGTTTAGATAGTGAATCCCAACTCTTCCAAAGAATCTTCCTCTTATTACCTACCTGCCCCCACCAAAACCTTGCACACATGGCATTAAGCTCATTACAAAACTTCACAGGTAGCTGGAACACTCCCATAGTATATGTTGGTAGAGATTGGGCAACGGCCTTTATCAACACCTCCTTACCGGCTCTAGATAGGATAATCCTCTTCCATCCTTGTAATTTTTTCTAGACTTTATCCTTTAGAACGGCAAAGGCTTGATATTTTGAGCAACCAATCAGTGTTGGTAGTCCTAAATAAGTTTCAAACCAGTCCACTTCCTTAACATTCAGCCGGGTTTTAATCCAATTTTATTGTCCACCAGCTATATTGCTGCTGAAAAAGATAGAAGATTTCTCAAGGTTTATGAGCTGCCCTGAAGCCGAGGCATAGAGCTGTAAAATATCCGCTAATGCCAGAACTTCATCTTGAGTAGCTTTGCAAAATAGTAGGGAATCGTCTGCAAATAGTAAGTGGGATATGCTAGGAGCCCTTCTACATATAGACACACCATGCAACCTATTCTCCGCTTCAGCTTTTGCAAGTAGTGAGGAGAATCCCTCTGCACATAAAAGAAACAAATAAGAAGATAATGGGTCTCCTTGCCGGAGCCCTCTGGAAGGAGTGATATTGCCAAAAGATTTTCCATTGATGCGGACAGAGAACGAGGGTGTAGAAACACAACACATGACCCGTTCAATCCACACCTCTGAAAATCCTAGTTTTGTCATGATACCTTTCAAGAAAGCCCACTCAACCCGATCGTATGCTTTACTAACATCAAGTTTCAAGGCAAGGGAACCTCTTCTACCTTTTTTCCTACAATGCATGGCATGTAACGACTCATATGCAACAAGAAAATTGTCAGTGATGAGACGTCCAGGAACAAAAGCACTTTGGGAAGTAGAAATTAAGTTAGGGAGGATTTGCTTCAATCTGTTTGCTAAGACCTTTGAGATAATTTTATAAATGACATTACAAAGGCTAATGGGTGTGTAATCAGTTATTTTTTCCGGTGACTTTATTTTATGGATGAGAACAATATGTGTATAGTTAAAATCAGGTTCCATAATGCCATTATTCAGAAAATCCAACACTGCACTAATTACATCATCTCCAACAATATGCCAAAATTTTTGGTAGAAGAGAGCATTCATACCGTCAGGTCCAGGAGCCTTTCTTGGTCCCATTTGGAACAACGCTGCTTTGATTTCCTCCGAACTGTATTCACTGGACAAAATATCCTGCATATCAGTAGAGACCTTAGGATTTACTGCAGTTAGGCATTCCTCCAATTTGTCACAATCACCAGCCTTGAAAATATTCTCAAAATAATTGGTAGCCACACCTGCTATCTCTTCCATTTCCTCAACCCATCTATCATCCTGATTCTTTATCCCTTGAATAAAATTCCTCCGTCTTCGTTGTGAGGCCTTAGAAGAAAAAAATTTTGTATTTTTATCCCCATGTTTAAGCCAAGAGATTCGAGAACGTTGCGCCCAAAAAATCTCCTATTTAAGCAAGAGGTCATCCAACTCCTTACTAACCACTAGAAACTCAACTTTATTTTATTCAGTACACTCACCCCTGTTCAGCTCCTCTATCTTCCTTTGAAGTGCTTTTATTTTTTCGGTGTTAGGTTGGGTTTTAGATGCCCCCCATGCATGCAACTCCCTACCACACTCCTCAATCTTCTTTTTTACATTTGCCATAACAGAACCCATGCCTTCCCTTTTATTCCAACCTTCTTCGACCACAGCTTCACAATCCTCCCATAATAACCAATTTTTCTCAAATCTAAACCCCATCTTGCTTTTAAAGAGGCGATGCTTGGCTGTCTTGGTTTGGGGAATGATTGGTAAATGGTCAGATACGTGAGATGACATGTGTGTAACCGTACTCTGTGGGAACTTAACTTTCCATTCCTCAGTAGCAACAGCTCGGTCAAGACAGTCTTTTGTGTTGGCAAGTCCAGGTCACTTGTTATTCCATGTGAATGGATAACCAAGAAAACCCAGGTCTCTGTTAAGGAGCATTGTTCCAACACTTCACGGAACTCATCCATCTGCTTGTAAGGAGGCGGCCTATTACTTAGCTTCTTGGCGGAATGCAATATCGCATTGAAATCTCCAATGCACAACCAAGGGCCATCCACAAACGAAGACAAATGCAATAATAGAGCCCAAGATTTAAATTTCTGACTAAAATCAGGCCACCCATAAAAACATGTAAGATACCATGCAAAACCATGCTCTTCAACCACCTTTGCCAATATGTGATTCTCAGTAAAATTGATTACTTCCATTGCAACATCCTTCTTCCACAGCAAGGCCAACCCACCCCCTGAATCATGCTTCTTCACTATTAATTTATTTGCAAACTTTATCTCCTTGCAATGCTTCTTAAAACATGTTTTATCAAGACGTGTTTCCATTAAAAAACAAACCGCGGGCACTTGATCCTTCAAGAGTTTTTGAAGGCCACGAACTGTCCAAGGGTTCCCAAGCCTTTGGCAGTTCCAACACAAAAGTCTCATTGTGGCCGGCAAGGGTGTTCCGACACCCCTGCCACTATAAAATCATCTAAGTCATCTTGTAATTTTCCACACTTTGACCCTTGAACCTCCAAGCTTTTTGCGCTTTCTTCCTCCCAGATTGTTAAAGCACTTCTTTTCCCCAGTAAAGTGTTTAAAACACCCTTATTTTCCACCTCAGACCCATATTCCATGCGTATAAGCCTATTCCATTTGGGCCGTGGCTTTAAAGGCCCATCATGAACTGAGCCTGCCACTTGTTCCACTTTGGACTGCACTACCTCACTCACATCAACCTTACTTGGACCCACCGAATTAATATCCAACACGTTGAAGCCAAAACATCTGTTACACCAACATTCCTCTCCATCACACAAGCATTATTAACTCCCTGAAAATCCAGACCTGTTGCTGAAGTTTCGATGCCCTCATTATCGCCTAAATCATGGGCATTAATTCCTGCTGAAACGTCTCTCTTCGCCACCACCATGTTTTCTTGTTTTCCAGATCGGTCAGCCACCTCCTCTGCCGTTTCAACGCCATGAGTTGATCGTCCCTGTCCACCCTTGTCTGGCTGCCACAAACGTGCCCCCAAAGATTTCAGCCACTCTCCATATTGATAAACTACTTCACCCCCACTCTTAGTCACCGCAAAAAAGCCAACACAGTGGCGAACATCATGCCCTAACAAGCCACAATAGTGACAGAACATCGGAAGCCGTTCGTATCTGTAGGTAACCCAAGTGCAACCCCCCTCCGAGCCTGCTATGAATCCACCTCTCCGGATCGGTTTCGCAATTGGAAGCGCAACCTTGACCCTCATGAAGAGATTCTGATGCTCCTATTTTTGCCTCTTCTCAACTTCCTCCACAATCCCTAATCTCCTTCCCACTTCCGCCGCCACTTTTGGAGATACCTTATCAAATGAGGCCCCCCAAATTTGGATCCATAAGGAGACAGACTCAAATTTCACGTTCTTGGCCGTCATACCTTTTTGCCATCTGCGTAGCATTAGGGCTTGGTTATCAAACGACCAAGGGCCCCCATTGAGCACTCTCTCCATATCAAATTCCGTTTGAAATTTTAACTAGAAAAGATTTTGTCCAACTTCCACAATCTGGACTCCATCATGTAAGCCCCACGCCTTCTTAATAGTATTATAAGCCACCTCTTGTTGAAAGGTTTGCACGTAAGAAATTTACCCAGTAGACTCTACGCACAACTTTCAATCTCCTCCTTTCTTTCTTTATCTTTATCCTCTATAACTTCTTCCTCCTCCATTGTAAGAGTCAAGTTTTCTAGACTATTGACCACATCGTCTACCATCACGCCCAAAAAAGAAAAGACAAACCCTCAGTACAAGACCAAAGGAGGGAGTAAACTCGTGGGAAACGAGAGAGAGAGCTCCTACCTAGAGGAGAGTTCAACAGTCTTCATGGATGTCTTTATTTTCTTGAAGATTCGTTTACTAGGATCTTGTATTTAGTATTTAAATCTTCATATTCAAAAGTTTGGACCCCCCCCCCCCCCAAAAAAAAAAAAAAAACTCTTGGATCTTCATATGATTGCCAATCTATTTCTTATATTTCTAATATGAACTATATTTTTGTGAAAATGCTCTATTTTAGCCACCGGCAAAGATAGGGGAGGCCATGGTATCTCTTTCTCTAACCTATTAATGCTACTACAACTCTGTTTATTTTAATGGAAAACCATGTGTAAAAATAATTTTTCTGTATTTTCTATTATTTGGTAATATCAGAAAAAGTTAGTTAACGGAAAATTATTTTTAGTCAACAAAGGAGAAAATGACTTATATTTAGATATTGTTTTCCACAAATTTTTTTTTTTTTTGGAAGACAACTCTATCACACAGTAAGCTTAGAAAAGGAAATTAGAAAATTATTTTTCAACTCATTTAAGTTTGCTGCTAAACATAAAAAAATAAGATAGTTTTATAGAAAATGTATTTTTTTTAAATAGCTCATTTTCTAAAAAATATTATCACCGAAACAAACAAAACGAAGAACAACTTTACTAATAAACATGTGTATAGTTTCTACTTTTGTTGTTTATGTTGTAAGATATTCCTACGGCTGTATTTCTATAATATAATTTAAAACCTATTTTAGTACAATACAAGAATGTAGAGAGCACAACTTATTTGTAATAAAGTTAATTTATGAAAAGCATTTTTTTTTTACTTAAGAATTTTATTATATTTAGCATCTTCTTCCTGGAAAAAAAAAAAAAATTTCTGACTTTGCCAATGATTTTAGTGATTTAGCTAAATCTTGGTAATATTTTTGACAATAAATTTTAGTAGAAGGCTTTTTTTTCTTTTTTCTTTTTTTGTCAAAAGCATAAAGTCCAACAAATTAAAGATGCAAGAATTAAATTGACATTCGCATAAAGTGGTAGGCAGTCACTTTTATTATTATTTTAGAGAATTTGAATACTATCTAATAATAGTAAGTTTTGTAGTTTTCTTTAAGCTAAGAGATATTATAAATTGTACTATATATACCGCATAAACGAATTCCATGAATTTTAAACACATAAAAGATTTTAATGCTAATCACATTTAATATTCGGTCAATATGTAGAAAAATCATCCTCTCCATTTCAAACAAAACAATGGAGAAATTCCATTTCATGGTTAATCTTCTAGACCATAAAATGCATCCTAATACCAGGATGTAACCTTTTATAATAAAATTGACAGTAACTCCACCATTTTTCTTTCTGTAACAATCTACTCATTTATTTTTCTTCATTGACATACTAAATATCATGTTGGCCTTTACTCTTTATTATTATTATTATTTTTAATAAAGAGATAGCAACTTTCATATGAAAAAGATAAAAGTAATAAATCTTTTGCCAAAATAGACTCAATCATATAAGGATTATTTTCTATCAAAGTTACATAACTATCAATACCCTTGGTGAATTATGCCAAGATATATGCTAAGTTGCCGCACATGAGATACTTGAGCCGATCTAAAATCTTGCCATCTTTGTCAAATCCCCACTATAACATTATTAATAGCCACCGGTGGAGTGTGAAAACTCAAAACCGCAGCAGCTACATTTTTTAAGTCACATTCAAACACGGCATCAAGAATACATGCATACATCCCAAGCAAAGCTAACTTCTTCCTCCAAAAAGCCTTGGCCTCAGCCTCTACCGAAAGGCATATGGAGGTTCTTAATAAGTCTAGCTTCCACCTGTATAATTGAGTGCTTGCTCCCGTGAAATAAGTTGGTGCATATTTCTATATAGAAATAGGAAGTAGATATTCTCAATGTTTAATATTTGACCACCGCTATTTTTGGCACTTAACCCTAAATCTTGTTTCCAATATTTTAATTAAAGTTGACATAATTTTTGCCCTGATATATCAATCATGGTCCATTGAGTGTTCGACTTGACTTCCCAAGAAATACAAAGCAGCGAGCCCCTTAGTGAAAGGGAACTCCATGTTGATGCAAATAAAAGAAATTACCGTTGAAGGTTGAGACTGATCGTAGAAGGATCAACACGCGGACATGCAAATGTTGAAAACACAAAAGTCCGAGCTCCCACGTCTTTATAATTTATATTTTTTAAGAGAGAGGTCTCCATAATGTATCTATAGTTGGACATTTGACATGTAGTAATAATAATACTAATTGTAATCGTATTCATCAAATTGAAACCAAATTCCCCAGCTTTGTAGATATACAAATTATTGACATTATTTTTGGTCAGTGCATAATATATTTCTAAGCCTACCCCCGAAAATTTCTCCCTTTATATTTGTAGTTATGCAAGGAATACAATTATAATATTCAATTAAAAAAAAAAAAAAAAAACTCAAGACTCGTATATTTTCTATGATATCAATGGGACAAGTCGGCCAAGTTAAGCTCGTGCACCCACGTTTATTTTGGTGGCCAAAATCACACCAAATTAATAAATATAAATTCATCCCCTAAATCGTGTGCACCTGCTTCTCTACATCAACACCTATTTATATTTCTCTTTGTCCCACCTACTTCATTGTCTCACACATACAATATAGCCATGGCCTCCCTATCCCTTCTCTTACTATTGCTTTCATGTTCTCTAACACACATTGCTTCAATCTCAGAAGCAAATTACTCCCCCACTACTAATTCCTTGTCCACAAACAAAATTACTAATGTAATAGACGCATGTTGGCGCACCAAATCAAATTGGGCCTCAAACCGCGGTGCTTTAGCAGATTGTGCTGTAGGCTATGGCAAAGATGCAATAGGAGGGAAATATGGTGCAATATACGTAGTCACAACAGCTGAAGATGACCCTGTAAATCCAAAACCTGGCACACTTCGATATGGTGTTATCCAAACACAACCTCTTTGGATCATTTTTGCCAAGGACATGGTCATTACACTCAAGAATGAGCTCATTATGAATAGTTACAAGACCATAGATGGAAGAGGAGCTAAAGTTAAGATTGCATACGGGCCATGCATAACAGTGCAAGGTGTTAGCCATGTTATAATACATGGGATTAGTATTCATGATTGTAAGCCAGGGAAATCTGGACTTGTTAGGAGTAGTCCAACACATGTTGGACATCGTCGAGGCTCAGATGGAGATGCCATTTCCATATTTGCATCTTCATATGTTTGGGTTGACCATTGCTTTCTTTCCCATTGCACTGATGGCCTTATTGACATAATTCATGCTTCAACTGCCATCACAATCTCCAACAACTACTTCTCCCAGCATAATAAAGTATGGAGATAACATTTTCCTTTCACTATATTCGTTCACTTTTAAGATTTTGAGTCCTAAGGTCAATGGGTCTCACCTCCACGTACCTTAAGGTGGCCTAATTTCTGGGTCTCGACCCCAGTAGTTTCAGTTTCAAAAGGGGGAAAATCGTCAGGCAGCTAGTTATACTTAGGGTTAGCATTTTTTTTTCTTTTTTTCTGGAATCGTTTTTTATATGCATTTAAACGAGAGGGGGGTCCCAAATTTCGAACCCCGAACATCTTTATAAAAAAACACTAGAAAGTGTCAATTGATTTAAAATCATTGCCTCCTAGAATGTCTTAAATTTTGAACTCCGAACATCTTCATAAAAAAAAACACTAGAAAGTGTCAATTGATTTAAAAATCATTGCCTCCTAGAATGTCTTAGAATTTGATAAGAAACCTATCCATGCCTTAAAAAAACATATATTAGTACCACCATGAGCTCCATCATCAACTTAAGTTTACTTTCCAAATAGGTTTTATTTGGATTATATGTAACTAAATATTGATTGTGCTTGCAGGTGATGCTACTTGGACACAATGATAATTTCACTGCAGATAAAATTATGAGAATTACAATAGCCTTTAACCATTTTGGCGTTGGCCTTGTACAAAGGATGCCTAGGTGAGGGAGACTATTTTTATGATTTCCAAAAGTTAAAAGCAGTCACATTATTCTCATATCAATTATGTGAATATTGCAGGATCAGGTTTGGATATGCCCATGTAGCCAACAATAAATATGAAGAGTGGCGTATGTATGCTATTGGTGGCAGTTCTAATCCAACCATCTTCAGTGAAGGAAACTATTTTGTAGCAGCTTCTAATCTTCGCTTTTCAAACAGGTAACAAAATGAGCAAGATGTTCACTAAAACCTTTCGAAGCAACTAGCGAGTGAACTATTCAAAATGATATAGATGTGTTTAATTGCTTTAGATTTTCTTAGGGCATATCTCTTTCTTGTATGATAGGTTACCAAGAGAGAAGCAAGCAATGGATGGAAGAATTGGAAATGGAGGTCTTCAAAGGATGTATTTCTCAATGGTGCTTATTTTGTTCAATCTGGGTGGGGAAATTGCGATCCATACTACTCTCAAGCTCAATCATTTGTGGTTGCTAATGGATTAATGGTGCCTGCTCTGACTTCTAGTGCTGGTCCTTTGAAATGTGCATATGGTAAAGCTTGTTAATTTGGCAAAGTATTTTTGTTACAACCTTTTTCCTTCCTTCCTCCCTGAAGTAATATACAGGAAGCTTCATTGAAGCATGTAAAACATTTAGCACTCGAGAGTAATTGGAAGGGAACGTGTACCTGAAGGCTTGTAATCAATCATAAATATCATTTTGAGACTATCCAAAATAAGTTCCAAGTAATGGATGTAAAAACCTTTTACCAAATATATATATTTTGGTAAAAATTATTCACCACTTCGGGGTAGTGACCTCTCATCTCACATGGATGGAAAACTCTGTCACGAATTTATTTAAAGCAAACCATTATTATGTGAGAAAGGAATCAAATCTCCTCATCTATTTTATTGTTAAAGATTTTATAATTTGTACTTAGCAATGCTCATGGTATCGCGTCATTTAAGTTTGAAATTGATATGTTTCTAAATACAACTTTATATTTATAATATTTAATTTAAATTATGTTTTTTTTTTTTCAATATAAAAAGAAGACACTATTGTTCGTGAAGTATTGATTATATAGACATTGTGACAAAACCAAATGGATATCTGCCAGTACTCTGCTGATCCCTGCTATGCATTTGAATTGAAGGTTGATTGAAATTATTGTATGATATCAAGCAAAAGATAGATTTGCACCTTGCCTCCTCTTTTGACAGATCTTCATTAAATCTTTCACTTTTGAGTCAACATATATATTAATTATGAAGGATGCATAAGAAAAAGAGGCAAGCTAGTAACTGTAAAATTAAAGCAAAATCAAGTGCTCTCTTAATTATTTAATATAGACAAAGAAACAGAAGCCATCAAAACAGACATGTTAAAAGTGTAAAAAGCAATCAAAAATTTAAGAAATGAAAAGAAAGGCATTTGGTTAAATTCGAATGTCTTCTGAAAAGCCTGTTCTCGTTGCTTCGAACCCCACACTTACTGGTGCCTGGCTCTCACTTTCTTCAAGTACCATACTCCACCTACAACTCCTAGGCCTCAGCAGCTGAAACTGCAGTTACTGTCCCAGCACAAGTTGTTCATGAACAAGTTTTACTAGTTGAGCTTGTTTGATAAGAAAATAAATCAATTTTTAACATATAATTGAATTTGTTAATGATCTGAACTCAACTTATGTTCAAAATAAAATTAAATGAATATTCCTAAATTTTTAATACTGACTTGTTCTTTTTTACATTCCTACAAAATATATGTGTGCCTCTAGCACATACAAAGAAACTACACTATAGATACATGCACGCCTTCGGTACATACATAGCAACCATACTCTTACTTGTCCCGTATATAATATAAGTGTTGTAAAGTTGTAATTTACAACTATTTTATGTTGGTTTTAATTCTGTGCCAAATTTGATTGTAAATTTCTTCAATCATATTTTCCTGTATTTATGTGGGTTTCTAATTGTAAGGGATGAGTGTGAGAGAGTGTGAAGACTCAAGTTTTAAAAGATGAACAAGTAGATTTCGCGAGTGTCTCATGAGAAACTTACCCGCGAAAGAGCCACTGTAGAGCATATGACTGAAAGATGAAGAGTCATGCCAGCCAGGAGATTTTCACAAGTGTCTCGTGGGTAAGGCCAATCGCGAAATACTCATGAAACATTCTGTTTGGCAAAAAGTTGTGTTTTGCTTTATCAAGTCTTTACCATATATATATATCCTCATTACCCACAAATAGTAATGAGTACTTTTCAGAGAGAAAACATTAAAAAATACACTTGAGAGTTAGAGATTGCTATACCCACAATCATCTACACATTTTTTTTTGTGTTTTCTTCAACTCCTACCTCTCCATCTCTAAATCTTTAAGAGGTTGACAGCCCAAACACTTACCACACCCTTTCAGAGTGTAAAGTGAGATTTTGGTACTGTTGGGAAGTATTGGAAGGAGCCATTCATTGGCGAATGCAATTAGGTTGAATTGCGGATCCGGAAAGTTAAAGAAGACAAAATTCGAAAAGCCAATTGGTAACAGGAGCTTGGAGGGCTCAAGTACATAGGGTAGACTTGGCTTGGAAGTCTTTTGTTATTTATATACTCCAACTTTATTTTCTAGTGAATCGATTTCGCTTGCAGGGTTGCGGAAAGGTTTTTCGCCAAGTTCTTCGTTTCCTCTTGAATAACACGTCTCGGTGTTATTTTGTGTTTGCATCTCTCTTCCCTACTTTTTAAGCTTTCTTATTATTTTGATAATTGATGAATATGACTTAAGGTGTTATCGGTTTTTGCACTCATTTACTCTTATTTCGCATCTAGCTTAAGTTAGAGTAAAAGCAATCTAGCCGTAATTTTTATTTGGGGGTCTGAGCAAGCTCTTGTGTATTTACAAAATTCGAGCTTTCAATTGGTATCAGAGCAGGTACACTTACCGAATTTCATTATTCTAGTGTGATCCTAGACCTAGTGAGATGGATAAACTCAATCCCTCAATGCTCCTTCATTCTTTTATGGGAGTAACTATGCTTTTTGGAAATTATGTATGCGTGCTTTTCTTTGTGCCATTGATGAGATGGTGTGGGATTCTTTGAGAATGGTATGTAAACCCACTACTGCCAAATCCGAATGGATAAGGCTGCTCTTCTTTGGCAAACACCAATAGCAAAGCTATTAATGTTATTATGTGGTGTTTCTACTGATGAGTTTCACAAGATTTCGCTTGTGAAAACTGCTAAAGAGGGTGGACTATTCTTGAGACAACCTACGAAGGTACCAAGAAGGTTAAGGATACTAAGCTTCAAATGCTCACTACTCAATTTGAAGAAGTAAAGATAAGCGACGATAAGTCATTTGATTCCTTTTATGGGAGACTTAACGAGATAGTGATTGCCAAGCTCAATCTTGGGGAGAAGACAAAAGATGCCAGGGTGGTGAGAAAGATCTCGAGATCCTTACCCGAAAGCTTCCGGGCAAAGGTTACAGCCATAGAGGAGAGTAAAGATTTGGATGAGATAAAGATTCAAGAACTNTCTGTTTTCTTCATTCCTATGTTATATACTCCCATCTCCCCCTGTTTCCATCGCACACGTGTAGTTCTTATCCTGGGAGCTCCTTTCTGTCCCATCCAGTACCTACCGGAACCTTCAGCTTAGTGGCCATAAAGCTGCTTAGTTACTGTTCAGGTATCACCTCCACATTAATGCGGCCAGACTGTTAGCTGGAAAGCATTTAATGTGGAGGTGATGGCCTCAAAAGATATTTGCTACCTTCCCCGACGCCTCCTAAACTATATCCAATTTCCAGTTCAGATACAACTTGGTGGGGTCTTTCTGCTAACATGAAGGTTACCTTGACCTCGGACTTTGTCGTCCTCGGACGTGTGTTATGCCGCTGTACATAATATCTACTCGTTTCTTTCACACCACCCATCTGATAAGAATAAAACTTTCTAGGCTGTCCTCGGATTACTAAGTGTTCTCGGATTGGGCCTTTGGGCCCCGAGCCCATTTCTGAGGATTACTATACCTTTTTAACTAACAGGCCCCACATTTATAATATTTAATTTAAATTATGTTTTTTTTTTTTCAATATAAAAAGAAGACACTATTGTTCGTGAAGTATTGATTATTATAGACATTGTGACAAAACCAAATGGATATCTGCCAGTACTCTGCTGATCCCTGCTATGCATTTGAATTGAAGGTTGATTGAAATTATTGTATGATATCAAGCAAAAGATAGATTTGCACCTTGCCTCCTCTTTTGACAGATCTTCATTAAATCTTTCACTTTTGAGTCAACATATATATTAATTATGAAGGATGCATAAGAAAAAGAGGCAAGCTAGTAACTGTAAAATTAAAGCAAAATCAAGTGCTCTCTTAATTATTTAATATAGACAAAGAAACAGAAGCCATCAAAACAGACATGTTAAAAGTGTAAAAAGCAATCAAAAATTTAAGAAATGAAAAGAAAGGCATTTGGTTAAATATCGAATGTCTTCTGAAAAGCCTGTTCTCGTTGCTTCGAACCCCACACATTACTGGTGCCTAGGCTCTCACTTTCTTCAAGTACCATACTCCACCTACAACTCCTATGGCCTCAGCAGCTGAAACTGCAGTTACTGTCCCAGCACAAGTTGTTCATGAACAAGTTTTACTAGTTGAGCTTGTTTGATAAGAAAATAAATCAATTTTTAACATATAATTGAATTTGTTAATGATCTGAACTCAACTTATGTTCAAAATAAAATTAAATGAATATTCCTAAATTTTTAATACTGACTTGTTCTTTTTTACATTCCTACAAAATATATGTGTGCCTCTAGCACATACAAAGAAACTACACTATAGATACATGCACGCCTTCGGTACATACATAGCAACCATACTCTTACTTGTCCCGTATATAATATAAGTGTTGTAAAGTTGTAATTTACAACTATTTTATGTTGGTTTTAATTCTGTGCCAAATTTGATTGTAAATTTCTTCAATCATATTTTCCTGTATTTATGTGGGTTTCTAATTGTAAGGGATGAGTGTGAGAGAGTGTGAAGACTCAAGTTTTAAAAGATGAACAAGTAGATTTCGCGAGTGTCTCATGAGAAACTTACCCGCGAAAGAGCCACGTGTAGAGCATATGACTGAAAGATGAAGAGTCATGCCAGCCAGGAGATTTTCACAAGTGTCTCGTGGGTAAGGCCAATCCGCGAAGTACTCATGAAACATTCTGTTTGGCAAAAAGTTGTGTTTTGCTTTATCAAGTCTTTACCCATACTATATATATCCTCATTACCCACAAATAGTAATGAGTACTTTTCAGAGAGAAAACATTAAAAAATACACTTGAGAGTTAGAGATTGCTATACCCACAATCATCTACACATTTTTTTGTGGTTTTCTTCAACTCCTACCTCTCCATCTCTAAATCTTTAAGAGGTTGACAGCCCAAACACTTACCACACCCTTTCAGAGTGTAAAGTGAGATTTTGGTACTGTTGGGAAGTATTGGAAGGAGCCATTCATTGGCGAATGCAATTAGGTTGAATTGCGGGATCCGGAATGTTAAAGAAGACAAAATTCTGAAAAGCCAATTGGTAACAGGAGCTTGGAGGGCTCAAGTACATAGGGTAGACTTGGCTTGGAAGGTCTTTTGTTATTTATATACTCCAACTTTATTTTCTAGTGAATCGATTTCGCCTTGCAGGGTTGCGGAAAGGTTTTTCGCCAAGTTCTTCGGTTTCCTCTTGAATAACACGTCTCGGTGTTATTTTGTGTTTGCATCTCTCTTCCCTACTTTTTAAGCTTTCTTATTATTGTTGATAATTGATGAATATGACTTAAGGTGTTATCGGTTGTTTGCACTCATTTACTCTTATTTCGCATCTAGCTTAAGTTAGAGTAAAAGCAATCTAGCCGTAATTTTTATTTGGGGGTCTGAGCAAGCTCTTGTGTATTTACACAAATTCGAGCTTTCAATTGGTATCAGAGCAGGTACACTTACCGAATTTCATTATTCTAGTGTGATCCTAGACCCCTAGTGAGATGGATAAACTCAATCCCTCAATGCTCCTTCATTCTTCTATGGGAGTAACTATGCTTTTTGGAAATTATGTATGCGTGCTTTTCTTTGTGCCATTGATGAGATGGTGTGGGATTCTATTGAGAATAGGTATGTAAAACCCACTACTGCCAAATCCGAATGGGATAAGGCTGCTCTTACTTTGGCAAACACCAATAGCAAAGCTATTAATGTTATTATGTGGTGTTTCTACTGATGAGTTTCACAAGATTTCGCTTGTGAAAACTGCTAAAGAGGCGTGGACTATTCTTGAGACAACCTACGAAGGTACCAAGAAGGTTAAGGATACTAAGCTTCAAATGCTCACTACTCAATTTGAAGAAGTAAAGATAAGCGACGATAAGTCATTTGATTCCTTTTATGGGAGACTTAACGAGATAGTGATTGCCAAGCTCAATCTTGGGGAGAAGACAAAAGATGCCAGGGTGGTGAGAAAGATCTCGAGATCCTTACCCGAAAGCTTCCGGGCAAAGGTTACAGCCATAGAGGAGAGTAAAGATTTGGATGAGATAAAGATTCAAGAACTTGTTGGATCTCTCCAAACCTATAAGCTCATACTCCCCTCTCACAAGTCTAGAAAATCACTCTCTTTTAAAACTATAAATGAGAGAATGGGTGATTCCTCCGAAGAAGACGATGTAGAAAAGGAGGTGGCGTTTCTTGCAAAGAACTTCCGAAAATTTCTCAAGATAAAGAACAGTGGGAAGTCATTTGGTAAAGGAAAATTCTCATCCTCAAAAAATGACAAGAGGGAGTTCAAGAAAAAAGGATGAGAAAGACTCATCATCAACTCAAGGAATCATGTGCTATGAATGTAATGGGCAGAAAGAACGTCCAAACTATTTGAGAGGAAAATGGGAAGTGTTTACTACCACACTTAGTGATTCAGAAAACTCAAATTTTGTCGCGAAAAGAGAATGTGATAGTGAGGGAAACTATTTAGCCTTCATGGCAATTACCACGGTTGACTCTAGAAATGATTTGAGTAACTTGGTTGATGAGCTTGGTGTACATTCTGAAGTCGAAGAAGTTTAAGATTCGAAAGATTCGGATGTGTGTCTCAACGAAGGTGAGAAGAACTTTCAAGAAGTGTATGATACGTTACTTGAAGATTGTGGCAAATATGCCAAGGTTGCAAACAACATCGTAAAGAAGATGAAGAAAATTGAAGAAGAGCATAAGTATACACTTGTGCAACTTAAGGAGGCAAAGTGTGAAGCTAAAGGGCTAAAGGAAGAATTGGTGAATGCCTACTCGAAAATCAAGTTCCTTGAACTTGAAATCATTCAAGCAAATGTTAAAGTGAAGCGCATATCCACCAAGAAACTTGATAGCATGCTTTCCTCTCAAAAATCTTCAAATGACAAGGCTAGTCGCTATACCAGTGAAGGAAGCTCAAGCAGCGAACCCAAGAAAGAAGTAAGGTTCGTATTGGCCAAAAATGTTGAGAAATCGAAAGTGGAGAAGCCCGAAATTGAGACCCCTGTAGTTGTAAAGAGAACCATTGGTACAAAACCAAAGGAAAAAGGGAAGTCATTACCCAAAAGTCAAAGGAGGCCTCAAGTAAATCATTTTTGTCATCATTGTGGCTTGTGGGGGCACACAAGGACAAATTGCTTCAAGCTTCAAGCACTCAAGAGGGCTGATTCTTTTCGTGGCCAAGACACCTCAAAAAGAATGCCAAAGGGAATTCAAGCTAAAGGAGAAATGAGGGACAACTCATTGGAGATGTTATGGAGATGTTGAAGAACATTTCATCATGCCTTGCTACCTTCACCCCAAGGTTTGAGAGTTATGTCAATCGCACCCCTCCGTCTAGGGATCTCAACCCAAACACTCATATAGTGTGGGTGAAGAAGGGTACTCATGCATGATCATTCACTATGTCCATGCAATAATGCTTCCAACGTATTAGGGTTATACTTTCACATCAGTTGGTGTCTTTCAAATTCCAAGAGACAATGTTGCTGAAGAAGGTGGAGACACTAAAGAGAAAATTGAGCATTTCACTTTAGTTCTGGAGGACACTACACAACCCTCTTCCCAAGCACGTACACGAGCACCCGGTCATTTTGATCATCTAATCGAAAGGGTTGAATAGATGTATGGCATGCCAAACTCTCACATGTGACACTCCTTATCTCAATTCACCCATAGAATGCCAGATCACTGCTCTCTTGTCTCAGATTGATGACATGATGAGGGACCAGCAGCAGCAGAACTTAGAGTCAGAGTCCATGGCATTCTAGCATCTTTGGCCATTCCGGTCAAAAAGGGGGAGTACAGCTTAAGGGGGAGCATAGTTTAGCACACCTTAGTATAAATTGGTTTATTATGGTGGTTTTCTAGTTTACTTTAAAGTTTTTATAGCTTTTGGATAGTTTTTACATTGCTTTTGTTTAAAGCTTTTAAGTACTTTAGTTTAGAAAGTTTAAAACTTAATTATCTTTAGTACTTTTTGTGTATCTTGGTTTTTATAGCCGTTTTGATGCTTATTACTTTCTATTGCTCTTAGCTTTAGTTTCCTTAATGCATCATGCTTGTTGAACATGCAATTGATTTTAACATTGCTCTTAATTGCATTGTGTGTCTGGATGATCATTTACTGGATAAATGTTCGTTGTAGTCATTTCTTAATGACTATTCATGTTTGATCAAGTTATGCTTCATAACTTATATCTATTTTGGTGTCTTGAT
>NW_027069476.1:999155-1028748 GCF_002906115.3 Quercus suber
CACACTTGATGCACACACTTGATCACTTGACATGTTTTGCATTTCACTCATGCTAGATAAGTATTGTTTCATGTTTAACACTTAAAACATGGTCTTGTGACATTAGGTTTTACGTTTTTATGTTCCTTTTAGGACTTTTATTCATTTTCTTGGACTAACTTATTTCTAATCAAGTTTGTTTCCTTGTTTGTTTTTGTCTTTGTTTCTTTGTGTTTGTTTTTGTTTTGCAAATGTCTTCTCTTAAGAAATGAGCCACAAAGAAGTCTTCAAAGCATCAATGCACCTCCTCGGATGCATTCTGAAGTGATGATGCTGATATGGCCTTTAATGATCACTACAAAAAGGCCCCAATCATCTTGGAAAGGACTGTGGACTTAAAGTCCTTAGAAGGCACTTTCATTCCAAAAGTGTTCAAAGAAAGGATGTGGGCAAAGCTGTTGAACCCGATGGGTAATGTTTATGAAGAAGTCATTCAAGAATTCTATGCCAATACCAGTATGGAAGGGGATTGCATAAATTGCTGGCTGAAAGAGAGAGAGTTCTATGTCACAAGGGAATCAATTCAAGAGATCTTGGAGGTTTGTCCAACGACTCCTCACACATCCCTACAATATAATGAGAGAACGGAGAAACTAGAACCCTTTGTGGAAGTCCTTGGTGGACAAATCAATAAGAAGGCCTTGCACACCATTCCGTTCACTCTGGAGATGCAAACTTTGGCCTATATCATGATCTTCAACCTCTACTTGGTGAGGAACTTAACGAACTTGTCAGCACCGTGGTTTATATTCCTATTTGATCTTTTCACCCAAAAAGAGATCAACATATGCAGTCACATCTGCCACCTCTTCACCAAATGCATCACAAAAAGGAATTCAAGGCTGACTCTACCATTTCCAAGGCTTGTCATGTCTCTTATCACAAAGGCAACGGTGAAGATTCCGAGTGGACTTCCGGTGATGCAAAGAGATTATCCAATAAGTGCACAAACCATGACCCGAAGCAAAGCTTATATTCCTAGACCGTCAGTTGGTGTCTTTCAAATTCCAAGAGACAATGTTGCTGAAGAAGGTGGAGACACTAAAGAGAAAATTGAGCATTTCACTTTAGTTCTGGAGGACACTACACAACCCTCTTCCCAAGCACGTACACGAGCACCCGGTCATTTTGATCATCTAATCGAAAGGGTTGAATAGATGTATGGCATGCCAAACTCTCACATGTGACACTCCTTATCTCAATTCACCCATAGAATGCCAGATCACTGCTCTCTTGTCTCAGATTGATGACATGATGAGGGACCAGCAGCAGCAGAACTTAGAGTCAGAGTCCATGGCATTCTAGCATCTTTGGCCATTCCGGTCAAAAAGGGGGAGTACAGCTTAAGGGGGAGCATAGTTTAGCACACCTTAGTATAAATTGGTTTATTATGGTGGTTTTCTAGTTTACTTTAAAGTTTTTATAGCTTTTGGATAGTTTTTACATTGCTTTTGTTTAAAGCTTTTAAGTACTTTAGTTTAGAAAGTTTAAAACTTAATTATCTTTAGTACTTTTTGTGTATCTTGGTTTTTATAGCCGTTTTGATGCTTATTACTTTCTATTGCTCTTAGCTTTAGTTTCCTTAATGCATCATGCTTGTTGAACATGCAATTGATTTTAACATTGCTCTTAATTGCATTGTGTGTCTGGATGATCATTTACTGGATAAATGTTCGTTGTAGTCATTTCTTAATGACTATTCATGTTTGATCAAGTTATGCTTCATAACTTATATCTATTTTGGTGTCTTGATTGCATTTTACTTGTTCCAATACATACCTTGTATTCTATTTGTCATGAGTTTAATGAAAGTTTGCTGTAAGTGCAAGTGTTTCAAGATACAGGTGCATACGGTGCAAATGCTTCATAGCTTCTAGAATTAGGTGTTAGTGAGTTTTGCCTATATTCCAAAACTCACATTTAAGTCTAGAGTCTGTTTAAGGGTTTTATCACGGAATAGCCAAAGGGGGAGATTGTAAAATTGTAATTAACAACTATTTTATGCTGGCTTTAATTTCGTACCAAATTTGATTGTAAATTTCTTCAATCATATTTCCCTGTATTTATGTGGGTTTCTAATTGTAAGGAATGAGTGTGTGAGAGAGTGAAGACTCAAGTTTCAAAGGATGAACAAGTAGATTTCGCAAGTATCTTAAGAGAAGCTTACTCGCAAAAGAGCCATGTGTAAAGCACTTGACTGGAAGATGAAGAGTCATGCTAGCATAGAGGTTTTTGAAAATGTCTCGTGGGTAAGGCCAACCCGCGAAGTACCCACGAAACATTTTGTTTGGGAAAAAATTGTGTTTTGCTTTATCAAGTTTTTACCCACACTATATATACTCTTATGATGAGAATGCAAAATGTCATATTTTCTCCCCTAATATTTAGTCTTCTATACTCATTTGGTACCTAAATGTACTCATTATTCTTATATTTTGATTTAGGATGCAAATGGAGGCGTTCAGTGCAAAATGAAGCTAATTGGGCGATTTTGGACAATTTTGACATCGCTTCATAATATGGGCATAACTCTCTCATCCGAGCTCCGATTGAGATGATTCAAGATTCTATGGAATTCCAAGAAAAAGCTCTACAACTTTCATGTTTTGAGTTTTGAATGATACTCACTACATCAAGGTTGTAATTGGGCTTGAATTTGCTGCACCTGCACTACTAATGTTCTAGAACATTCCTTAGCCTACAATTCTAATACATATATCTGATGCAGTTTATTTTTGGAAGTTTCTAGATCTGGTGCACGAAATTTCCAACTAAAAACACCACTTTCCTAGTTATATTAGGAATCTATTTAATTTTTTTATATTTTCTTTAATTAATCAGATTTGGATGTTGTTATTTTAGTATAATATTTAGATTATTTTTAGAAGATCTTGTAGGCTTGGAAAGGGGGAATTGACACAGACGCCTCTCTCTCCCATCTTCTCAAATTTTCTCCTTCGAGCTTTCATCATGGGCCGACTTGGCTAAACTTTTATGCTTGGTTGAAGGAAACGGAAGCTTCGGAATCAATAAAATTATGAGATCTAATTTGTTTTTACTGTTCAATTTTATGCTTTGAGTATTGGTTGTTCTTCTATACCTATTTTCATGATTGTCTTGTTTAATTACTAGGAAGCCTACTAGTTTATTATTTGTTGCAATCTACTGCTAGGTTAGATATCAAACCCGTAATTGTTTGATCTCTCTAATTTGTGAAGTAACCAAAATTTAATGATTTGCTACGTTAGAAATTATTAGATCTTAGGAAGAATGCTTGACTAAATTAAATACAATCGCTTGTGCTTATGTTGTTTAGTTTCATTGATCCCTCTAATTCTTAAGGCTGCTACTAGATTAAACATTTAGTGCTTGTCTTCGGTTATTTAGTAGTTAGGGTTTATTAGTATTGGAAATATAGACCTTGGTTGATATAATTCATAAGTTTTAAACCCAAGTTGTTAATTAGATTTATTATGAATAAAACTTGTTAAAACAAATAAACATCAATATCATGTCAAAACATCAGAAAAAATAAATAAGACAATATATGATGACCTAGGAAACTAATGAAACAAACTAATTTCACAATAAAAAGCTTAGGGGGAAACCTTCCCAAAAATATCCACTATAGTAAAGAAAAGTTTTAGATATAGTAAAAACCTTTGTCCTAGACTCTACAATCCCGTAGATGAACTTATAGCAGAACCTTCTACCGCTTCAAAACCTCTAAACTCTTCAATATATGAACGCCACCCTTTTTGATGCACGGATCCCTGTATATGACTAACTAAAGATGCACGGCTCTTAGTACGTGACTAACACACCAATGAAGATTAAGAAACACTTTGTTACAAACCCTAAGGCGCAAAGGCGTAGTAGCTTCTTTCGGAGAAAATAAGGCATCGGTCACCTTTTACATATGTTCTCCTTGTATTCTCTTATGTGACGGCCTCTGCAATAAGCTTTATATATATCTAAGATTATGAGAAAAGAAACCTTACACAAATACATAAGCATAGGCCGAAAATCAGATCTGGAAATCTAAATTTCGTAAAGCTCAATCGATCAAAAGGTGTCAAGAAGCTATCGAGGGGACAGGTGATTTCTCGATCGATCCACCAGCTGTCGAGAGGTGTCAAGATTGCGATAAAAAATAGCTGAAGAGCTCGATAGATAACTTAGCTATCGAGAGGTGTCGAGTAGCTATTAAGCCTTAAAAATTCAGCACTTCTTCACTTGTTTTTTGGATAGATTTGCATGACTTCAATAATACTTGAACTCTTGTTCCTTGAAGTATTAAATACATCCTAGATCTACCCAAATACAAGTAAAGTGGTTTTGTCAAAGATTAACTAACTACACAAAATATTGACATATGTTCCTAGCATGATCCACATATGTCCTAACAATCTCCCATTTGCCAATCTGTGACAAAACCATAATAAACAAATGAGATATAAGAGAAGTCATAAATCACTCAACTCATATTCACTTGTTGAATACAATAAAATCTATCTTAACACAAACTCTTGAAAAACTTTGCAAGAAAAAAGTTTATGGCAAGTAGACTTTGACAACCTGTATTTCTGAAACACTTTAAACAAAACTCATCAAAGCATCTTAGTGTGAAACAAAAAAATAGATTGCATACAAGTAATAAAAAACATGTGTATAAACCTAGGAAAGAAACAATACATGTAGAGGTAGGTGAAGAAAACATACATCATCATATAAATATATCAAAGATAAGTACAATGTATGTAAACATGGTCACAAGAATGATGTACAAGAAGAAAGAGGTAAGCACTCCGCCTAACAAGATGAAACACATCTCCCCTTACAGAGGCATGTATTTCTCCCCCTAACATATAGAATCTTAAAAAAAAACCACAAAGTCTCCACAATTACTCTCCCTTTTTGTCATGATTGACAAAGGTACAAGAAACTAGAAGTTTCCCTCGAGAGACATAAAGATGATTAAGGGGACACAAGAAATCCATATAAATGCATGAATGTAATGAAACAAGATGCTACGGATGACAAAATAATAGAAAAATGCAAAACATGTGAAAAACAAATCTCTCAACAAGAGAAAATGTCATGCACATAGATTCAAAACACACACACACACACACACACACACACTAAACAAGTCTAACCAATTTTTATATTTCAAAAACAAGTTAAGACAATTTAGTGAGTATACATGAACACATGTAAACCTTGTGATGGCCAAATCACATTGTACCTGCACATGTATCAAGAGTAGCAAAACATATTGCGTGTTGTGTGTGAAAAATCGCAAGATTGCATAAGTGTATACATGTTATGACGATTTGAAATATGAGAAAATTACTTTAACTCACAGACAATCATAACTGTTTGATGAGGACTATCACCTTCGTGGTACATCCTATAATTCTCACATCTCCTTAAATACATGTTTCCAATCATATTTAAAAGCATTTTGATCTTTTTGTTTTTTATTTTTCTTTACATATTTTTCTTTTAAGCAAACCATGCATGGGCATATAAGAGAAAGAAAAGAAATACCCAATGATGTTAAGCATTTGACATTCCAATTTTGCTATACCGAAACANGTTCACCTAGAGCCTACAAAAAGACTTTCATACGAACTTTTCAGTATGTAAAATTAGTGCCATCAAATAACGGACGAATCAAAAGAGATTGTCCACGATCCATGACAACAAGGGTCAAGGATCACACTCAGGAAATTAATCCAATCAAAGTGTACCCGCTCTGATATTACTTGTTAGGAAATATAGACCTTGGTTGATATAATTCATAAGTTTTAAACCCAAGTTGTTAATTAGATTTATTATGAATAAAACTTGTTAAAACAAATAAACATCAATATCATGTCAAAACATACAGTGAAAAATAAATAAGACAATATATGATGACCTAGGAAACTAATGAAACAAACTAATTTCACAATAAAAAGCTTAGGGGGAAACCTTCCCAAAAATAATCCACTATAGTAAAGAAAAGTTTTAGATATAGTAAAAACCTTTGTCCTAGACTCTACAATCCCGTAGATGAACTTATAGCAGAACCTTCTACCGCTTCAAAACCTCTAAACTCTTCAATATATGAACGCCACCCTTTTTGATGCACGGATCCCTGTATATGACTAACTAAAGATGCACGGCTCTTAGTACGTGACTAACACACCAATGAAGATTAAGAAACACTTTGTTACAAAACCCTAAGGCGCAAAGGCGTAGTAGCTTCTTTCGGAGAAAATAAGGCATCGGTCACCTTTTACATATGTTCTCCTTGTATTCTCTTATGTGACGGCCTCTGCAATAAGCTTTATATATATCTAAGATTATGAGAAAAGAAACCTTACACAAATACATAAGCATAGGCCGAAAATCAGATCTGGAAATCTAAATTTCGTAAAGCCAATCGATCAAAAGGTGTCAAGAAGCTATCGAGGGGACAGGTGATTTCTCGATCGATCCACCAGCTGTCGAGAGGTGTCAAGATTGCGATAAAAAATAGCTGAAGAGCTCGATAGATAACTTAGCTATCGAGAGGTGTCGAGTAGCTATTAAGCCTTAAAAATTCAGCACTTCTTCACTTGTTTTTTGGATAGATTTGCATGACTTCAATAATAGACTTGAACTCTTGTTCCTTGAAGTATTAAATACATCCTAGATCTACCCAAATACAAGTAAAGTGCGTTTTGTCAAAAGATTAACTAACTACACAAAATATTGACATATGTTCCTAGCATGATCCACATATGTCCTAACAATTAGATCATTTATTTTCTAATTAACTGCAACTAAGGAGAAATAGGAAAATAGTTCCAATGGTGAATATTTAAAGTGTGAATTGATATATACTTGCATCGATGATCAGTTGTAAAATTCCAATGGTGGATGTTGACTTAAACCAAGGTTTGTTCTTTTGATTAATTTCAATATTTTAATCTGAATTTTTTCTTAGTTGTTTTTCTTAAATTGTTTTCGTTATACTCAACCACCCCCTCCCCCCAATCCTTGTTCACGTAGCATAAAACTAGGCTAGATACTCTTCGTGGGAACAATCCTTACTCACACCACTACATTTATTTTAAGAGTAGAGGTTTATTTTTTGTTGCTTGCGACAGCACACCAACATTACCACAAATTGTAAGGACCGCTTTTCAGAGACAAAACCCTAGAAAATACACTTAAGAGTTAGATATTGTTATACCCACAATCATCTACACATTTCCTTGTGGTTTTCCTCAACTCCTACCTCTTCATCTCTAAATCCTTGAGAGGTTGATAGCTCAAACACTTACCATACCTATTCTAAGTGTAAAGTGAGATTTTGGTGCTGTTGGAAAACATTGGAAAAGCCATTTATTGGCAAATGCAATCAGGCCGAATTGCGGAATCCGGAAAGCTAGAGAAGACAAGGTTTTAAGAAGCCAATTGTTAGCAGGAGCTTGGAAGGCTCAAGTACATGGGGTAAACTAGGCTTGGAGGGTCTTTTGTTATTCATGTACTCCAATTTTATTCTCTAGTAGATCAATTTCGATTTGGAGGATCGCGGAAAGGTTTTCTGCCAAGTTCTTAGGTTTTCTTTTCGATAACACGTCTCAATGTCTTGTGTTTGCATCTCTCCTCCTACTGTTTAAGCTTTCCTTTTATTGTTAATAATGGATGAATACGGCTTAGGGTAGTGTTATCGGTTGTTTGCATTCATTTACTCTTATTCCGTACTTAGCTTAAGTTAGAGTAAAAGCAATATAGCCGTAATTTTTATTTGGGAGTTTGAACAAGCTCTTGTGTATTTACACAAATCTGAGCTTTCAAGTATAATTCTTAAGTAATTTCGAAACGCCATTCTCTTTACTCCAAAAGTACCTAATCATTTTCCATAATATAATCCCATGCAAATCTATTTATATGAAATTTCTCCTATAATTTATAAGGCTGATATAGGATAATTCTTCATTGTTTGTAATATATTTCTCTCTATGCAATAAATGGAGGCTTAAGGTGTAAACTATGAAGTCTAGAGCCGTGTACTTCAACTTATTAGCACATCTCATTGTAACTATCAACTTATTAATAAATATATAATTTAAAAAAAAATAAAAAAAAAAAAAAAGGCTTCAAACTATGAATGAAATTTGCTATAGTTATGGACTTTTTTTTAATAAAATGTTTACTATTGAAATGAGAATGATGATTAATCTCACATCAACAACATAATAAGTAAATTTTCTAATTATTTTTTATCTTGTGATTAGAGTTAGATAATAAAATTTATAATATCTTTAATATTAATCTTATAAAATTCAGAAGAAGAAAAAAAAGTTGCTTTACTCGCTGAGAAAGGGAGAGGGACCTAATTACAAGGACCTAGCATATATCCCATAACTATGCGATCAAGGGAAATTTCCTGAACGCCTACTACAATGCACTAGTCAACACAATAGACATGTACCAATTTTTGGTTCTCTTCTTTTCCCAAATGTCTCTCTTACATTTCTAAAATATGAATTTAATTGGAAACTAAACTCCCATTTACTTGAATTTCATATGCTGTTGATAGACTACTACTCCAAGACAACTTACATACCATCATATACCCCTCTATAAGTACCTTTGAGGCTTTAACATCCCATATTCTTTCCCATCTTCAAACTACTTATATAATTAACCCTCTCTTACTTCCTCTCTCTGCTCACGCATACACATACACATACGCACAATGGCAATGAGCTCATCAAAAATCATGCTCACCTTGCTGGTTTTAACTATGTGTATACTGTATAGCCTTATCTCTTTCAACTGTTGATGATAAATCACATGTCAACTTAAAGAGTGATAACGCTAATGAACATGTGTTACCATAAGGCGAGGAACCCAAGAAGGGGTCGATTTCTTGCCCAACAGGTCAAAGCTGTGAGAACTTGTGAAGTGTACCCTAAACTCCGTCGCGATAAGAACAGCCCGGGGCCTAATTGCTGCAACAAACAATGTGTTAATCTGATGAAAAACAAACTTAACTATGGGAAGTGTGGAAAAAAGTGCAACTACTCTTTAATGTGTTGGCAAGGGAAATGTGTGAACCCATCCAGTGATAAGAGACACTGTGGCCGGTGCAACAAGAAGTGCAGCAAGGGAAGTTCATGTGAGTATGGGCTATGCAGCTATGCTAATTAAAGAGTTGTACTAGTGCTTTTCTGGTAGTAACAACTAGCAAAGATGTTATGCTTCATATATATAAATGGCTAGGGATAAAATGTGATAGTAATACATACACAGGACCAAAGGAGGAAGTATGATTTTAGGTTACAAATAAAGGCAAGATGATCACTCTTTCATACGCTTTTGCCAACATACATATCTATTGGTGTGAAATATATTGCTTATCTTGTTTTTGGTGTAATTGGTGTGATACTATTTCCATCTATGCTAAACCACATTACACATTACAAATATGTATATACGTGGGTAACTTGTTTATATTGTAACACAAAATTAAACATGATTTTAGTATGTGAGAATATTGTGCTATCTATTAGTTGATTGATATACTTTCGATTATTTGGGCACAATACTTCTATCAAAAAAAGAAAAATTATGTAACGTTGAGTAATATTCTCATAAATTGTGTAATTTTTTTATTGTAAAACTCTCTCTCTCTCTCTCTCTCTCTCCAATACAATATGCAAAACTTTTATTTTACTTCCTTTTTTTTAACCTCCACCACCCCTACCCTCCAAAAAAGTAATTTCTATTTACATTTTTACATTGAAAATTTGAACTGACTAATTAAAGGACAAACTATTAACATTAAATATAGGGGTGGCAAAATAAGCCCAAACCCATTTGCCCATCCAAACCCACCCACTCTAATTGAACCCAAACCCACCCAATTATTAGTTGGGTTAAATGGACACCAACTCAATTAAACCCAATAATTATTGGATTTTAACTAAAAACCCATTGAGCCCCATTTAACCCAAAAACTATATTCCCAAATTCAACTTAGCCCTTTCCCAAAAAAAAAAAAAACTCCAGACGTTGTTTTCATTTTCTTTCATTTTCTTGGCTTCCAAACCCGTCTCTCTCAAACCCATTCAAACCAAAACCCTCTCTTTCTCTCTTTGCTCCTACATCCATGTCGTCCTTCAAACCCCAGCTACCAAACCCACAACTAGAACAAGAAGAAGAAGAAGAAGAAGATGAATCCTCCAAACCTCAAAGCAAGAAAGAAGCCGCAAAGCTTGAGAAGCTAAAGCACCGCCAAGAAGCCGCCGTGGCCTACGGCGTTTAGTCGCTTTCGATGGAGGATCCGCTTGCCGACAATTACGGCGACATTCCAATTTTGGACCTCCAGTCGAAGGTCGCTTCCGTTACCAGGGTCTGGACCGAGATCGGCAAGTTGGCTGAGCCATTGTACGAACAATAGCTTCTTCGTTCTCCGATCAACGTCAAAATCAAACAACTTCTTTGATAGGGTTTGCAATTTGTTTTCTTTTTCTTTTTCTTTTTTTCCTCTCTCTCTCTCTCTCTCTCTTAATTCTTTAATTTAGCTATGGATTTCGGTGTGGTTTCAAAATCGAAAGCTGAGGTTGGTGAGGTTGTGGAGAAAGATCCGACTAGACGATATGTTTGGGTATGAGATTCACAATCTCTTTTTGCTGTTTGTTTGCCAAGAAAATTAGGTGCAAAAGATTTTTTTTTTCTTTTTTTTTCTTTTTTTTTGAGAAACAGGTGCAAAAGATTGAATGTAGAAATTTGAGTTTTTTCACTTTAGGGCATTTTGGTAATTTTGATAATTGGGTGAGTTGGTGAGTTAGGGTTTACCTATAATAATTGAGTTGGGTTGAGTTTGGGTTAGAAGTATTTAGTTGAATGAGTTTTAATTGGGTAAATGAGTTTTAAATACCTAACCCAATTATGCCCACCCTAAATCCATCCATTTGACACCCCTAACATTAATAAATAAATAACCTACTAAATGATAAGAGGCCCAGACCGCAAAGGCAACAGCAGGAAAGCATCATCTTAGCACCAAAAATAAAATAAAATAAAATAAAAAATAGCAGGAAAGCATCATTATAGCAACCATGCATGTGAATAGAATAGTGAGTATGACAAGCCCAATCTAGAGTTGAATATAACAACTAAACCAATGGGTCAGACGTTTGACTACATCGTAAACTGCCATCTTGGACTTTTTGTCCAAAACTCATCCATGGAAAAAGAATGGGATGGGACTCGCCTTTGTGTGATTGCCGCTACATGTGCAACGGTGATACCAAGTGTAGGGTTGGTATTTGTGGTCCAAGCCCAAAAACAATTAATTTGTAGAGTATGGGTGAAAGAGCTAGGTTAAGTATGGGATTGATAACAATGAATCACAACTTTCAAACACAAGCCAACATGAATTTATACGTAAAATCTGAAAATTTGAAGAGCTACACTATTGTTTATCTGATGAACAATAATCTTAGGGTTACAATCAAGCTCTCCTTTTCTTCCTCTTGTTAGGAGCTTCCTTCCTTTATATAGTTACCCTTCTCCTCATCTCCATCGTCCACTTATTCTTCATCCATGAGTTTGCTTGAGTACATGTCACGTCAGGCATCTTCTTTTAGTTCTATGTGAGTGGCGGTAGGTTAGGATGCACTGTTCAGGGGTCTTCTCCACATAAATGCGGTTAGAAAAGTTGCTACAGTGCATTAAATACGGTGGTAGCAGCTTTCCCCTTAGATATTTCTCCATCCTTATCGTTCCATAGCATACTCAGAGCTTATCTTGATCAGGTGGAGTCCTCGGAAGGTCATTTTGGCCTTTCATACATTCAATTGATTTATAATATTGTGTCAGAGGATTACAACCTCTTCGGACAGGAAATATCCTCTTCGGATTGTGATAATTCTTCCTTCTGAGGATCCCACTTCCGAACGGGCCCTACCTTTTCTATCTTCTTCTTCTCGGTCGTAAAATAGCCCTCTTATGGGCCTTCGGCCCATTACGTTGGGCTGGGCCTTTTTCCCCCCACACCAAGTATTTAAAACGGTCCTCCCCAGTCTTCTCAATTGATAAAACATTGCCATTTATGCAGGGTAATCTTACTAGTGAATCTAATAATTTTTTATCTTTGTTCATGACTGAAAACTCTCTCTTCCTTCTTCCTTTTTTTTCATTTTTTTTTTTTATAATAATAATCATCTACTAATTCCTTACAAAAAAAAACCATATAATACATCACACACACACACGCACACACATATATATAGACACATAACATAAGTACCATCTTTAGCCTTCTTTTTAAATAACTTGAGGTATTCAACTATATTTACGTTTGTGGTCCGGATGTAATTTGGAGAAAGAATAAAGAAGTCATTTTCGGTATAATTTTATTTTTTTTATTTTTTATTTTTAGTTTGGCCTTAAATAAAACTCTGCCTTATTTTATACTTTCTTTTTTCGTATACTTTGTAATCATTCCGAAACAATTGTCTCAAAATCAAAAAGTAAATTTGTAACGATCTTTGCACGCACACAAAGCTCAAAAGAGTCCCAAAACATAAAAATTCTTAATCACATTGATTTAAAATAGCCATCTCTTAGGAGGAAGTACTTTCACTATATATAATTTAAAAAATAAAAATACAAAGGGAAATTGTAAGGAGAAAGAAAAGAAAAATGGAGTCAGATATTGTGAATGTAATTTGGAATAAAATATTTGTAGTATATATAATGGAGCATATGATGGATATTCATGTGATTGTTTTGCTTCTAAGCAGTGAATAAGGCTTTTTGTTTCTTCATTTCTATGGAAAGTGATTCTTTCAATATTTTTTATTTGAACTAGATCTAGTTTATAATGATCTAATTAAATACTATAAATCTAAATGTACTAACTATTTCCTCTCCCACCCAAAAAAAAAAAAAAAACCACCTTGTTGAAGGGCATTTAGATTGCAAGCCTATAAAGGATCAAGGATACTTCTATGATTTACACTTCACAATATAATAATAATAAAATAGTTCAATCAATAAAGTTCCTTAGGATCAAATAAGAACCAAGGCCGAATCCTTAATATACTAAAACTAATTGATATTTTAACCTGATAATAAAATGCAATTATTATGGAGTAGATATTATAATTTCAAATACATGGTATCAATAATATAATGGGTTCTAAGTTAGTGTAGGCACTATAAGTTAAATTTTTATCAAATCTATTAAAAAAAACTCAGAAGAAAAATAAAAAATAAAAATAAAATGGTCCACCCTGCTTTTCCAAATAGTTTTATGATAAAAGCCTAAAAGTTCAAAACACAGACTACATGGATGTGCTTCCGTACCGGGTTTTTGTTTTTGTTTTTTTAATCTCGGAAAAAGAAAGTTCCCTTTCCGAATTAAACGAGCCTTTTGTAGTGCGTTTCCGAATCTCTCTTACAAACGTACTGTTCTTCCTAAAGTGCTCTTTCGCATGTGTTGCCTTCCTTTTTTTTTATAATTATTATCCAATTTTTAAAACTAAATTATTTCATGCAAATTTTAATTCATAATTGTTAAAATGACACTAATTGTGAATTTGTGATCAATGTATAGTAATTAAAAAATATATTAATGATATATCCGAGTAAAGTTGTACAATTCACAACTTGACGGCTTTTTCAAGTTAGTTTAAACGTTAAAGCAAAGATAGAAATTTAAAACTTTTTGGCTTTTCGTTATTCTACTTTTGGATCTGCCCAACCAAGTCTGTCATTTGCTTAAAATACTAATGTTGTGTTTGGCTCAATGTAAAATATTTTCAAAGTATAAAATATTTTCAGCTGAAAATATTTTTGGAAAAGGAAAATATTTTTAGGTGTTTGGTTGCATTTCAAAAAATCTTTTGGAAAATATTTTCATGTGTCTGTTTGTGTTCTTGAAAATGCATTTTCTACCATTTCTCACATTTTTCTCAGCTTCCAAATAAATATTATAATAAAAGTCCCAATATATAAACCCAAAGAAACAAAACAAAAATCTCTATGGCACGAACCCAACACTAGATCGTGATATAGAGAGAGAGAGAGAGAGAGATTTGAGAGAAAAAGATAGAGGGTTGAGGCAGTGACGGTGAGATTGAGAGAGAGAAGTAGCAACGATGAGCTTGAGAGAGAGAGAAGCAACGACGATGAGATCAACGGTGAGATCTAAAGGCCCTGTTGAAACAAAGGTGGTCCAATCTAGTCACGGTGGTTGTTGCTAGTGGGTGGGTGGGCACAATGGTTTGATCAGTTCATTTGTGGGTGGGTTAGCATGGTTTGATCAGTTCGTGGGTGGGTCACGGTGGAGCAATGGTGAGCGATGACGACGACGACAATGAGGGTTCGGTGAGAGGAGGCATAAGGCTACAGTGGAGCTATGGGTAAGCATATTACACTCCACGTCACCATATTTTCCGGTCAACTGAATTTATTTTCAGTTTGACCAAATTTTCATGTTTACCCAAACACTATCAAGGGTGTAAAATATTTTCTCAAATTTCTTTACAGCTGAATCAAACACAACCTAAAATTCAATCCCATCAAATATGATATTATTACCAATGATTTATATGATCCACAGAAATTAATAGCAAGGACATAGTACCCTACCACCTTAAGTGTAATCTGTGTCACTTTTTCAATTTTCTCCTAATTTGGAGCTTAAAAATTCTTTGGAAGCCTGACTTCGTTTACTGAATCCATTTTTAACCATTGAATTAGACCATCTCACCAATTAATGAACACACCATATGGCCCATGCAACTATGAACTTTACTTTCCTTATCATGACCTTCCAATTCTCTATAAAAATTCCTATCTCTAGCTACATTTTTATCCATTCAAACCAGTGGCGGAGCCAGGATTTTAGTTTAGAGGGGGCAAAATTAAAAAAATAATATTAAAAGTAAAATTAATCTAAAAAATATTAATCAATAATAATAACAAAATAAATAAATAATTACAAGAAAATATGAATATATTTTATAGTATTAAAATAAATAAACAAAAATAACCAATTCATAGTCATAGCTACTACAAATTTTACTAACTGATATGGTAAAAATGTGATTAGTGTTACTTAAACAATATAATAAATATATGTTTGAAATTATTTTTTTGTGGTTGGTGAGATGCCAATTTGTAAAATATAAGTAATAAAATTTGTAATATATTTAACATCACTCAATAATAAAATGTTGAAAGATATCATGAAAATTGTGAAAATAATGATATTAAATAAAAAAAAATAGTGAAATAGGTGCAACATGGGACAGGCAAAAGCTGCTTATAACTTATACGAATAGTTAAATTGGAGAAAAGGTACATGGTTTGGTCTTTGAGAGTAATTTCCTTTTCCTTTCTTTTCCTGTCACTTTCAAGTGGGAGTTCTTTTTTTCTTTTTCTTTTTTTTCTCTATGTCAGGGAGTAACTAGAGTAGACTACAAATGCAAGGATATTTTAGGAGTCAGGGGGCGCAGGTGCCCCCCCTCGCCCCCTCTGGCTTCGGCCCTGATTCAAACTGTTCCCTCCTCTTTTAATTCCTTCATGCTTCAAATATCTCTCCCAGTCTCCCTTATATTACACAAACACACACACACACACACACACACACAAAATCATGATGTCCCCAAGTGCTTTCCTTTGGCTTTAGCCATTACTAGGGCAACACCATATGAAAATGACTCAATTTCTCAATGATGAGATAGTGCTACAAAGCAAAATAACCTTGATTCTCTGAAACCCAAGAACCGATTTCTCTTCAAGGAACAAGTCGCTTTCTTGCTTAGTGCTCCCAGGTCATGATGACATGTAACAAGTACCTAGGGTTTGCCATGCTAAGGGCAGCCCAGGGCCAAATTGTTGCAAGAAGAAATGCGTGGATGTGAGGGCAGACAAACTTAATTATGGGAGGTGTGGGAAGAAATGCAAGTAGTCAGAGATATGCTGCAAAGGTGAGTGTATGAACCCAATGCCCAACAAGGAGCATTGTGAAAACTACAACAACAAATGCAAGAAAGGGACTTCTTGTGTGTATGGGATGTGCAGCTACGCATAAAAAGAAACCAACTTCAAAGAAATTAGGATAAACTAGTTTCATAGCTATTCTTTGAAATGAATGTATAACTTATTAAGAATGCTAGAATTACTGACTTTACTTCAAAAAATTTTAAAACTGATGTCATAATGAATGTAATTGGTACCTCCTTAACAATACAATAAATGGATCTTAGAATTACTTTTTGTAACGGACACTTGGTTTATGTGACATATGAAGTAAAATTTGTGATAAACTACTCACAACTTCTATTATTGCACTTTCTCAAAAAAAAAAACTTCTATTATTGCTATTTATAGATTTATGAAATGTGTATCTAAAAAAAGGCAAGTCATCAATATAATTGACGGTACTTTGTCACATGCCTCTCTGTGTATCTAAAAAAAGGCAAGTCATCAATATAATTGACGGTACTTTGTCACATGCCTCTGTGTGTGTGTGTGTTTTGGGGGGGGTTTCATTATAAACTTACATATAATATAATTCTTTATTAAATCTTATTCTACTCATGAACTTTTTACGTTCTCATTTTTTTAACACGTCAAATTTCACGTGAATTGAATGTTATTTATTATTAGATTCAAAAACTCACATTTTATGTATAGTTTTAAATTATAAAAACTTGAAATTTAAATGTTTTATAGATGAGAGAGCAATTGATTTTTGATCATCATAAAATTTTGCAAGTATGGAAAGTATAAAAAATGAAATCCAACAATATATTTGATAAATTTCATATAAATATAAAATTATTAAATGATATGACATTACTCAAGCGATAAAAAAAATTAAAAAAAAAAAAAAAAAAAAAAAAAAAAAAAAAAAAAAAGAAGAGGAAAGATTCACTTGAATTTGTTTTTATTTTTGTTTTTGTTTTTGTTATTATGAGATCAATATGAGCCCGACAAGATGATTTCCATACCCCCAAAGACTGAAGTGCAAGTTTTCTTGCTCTCATATGTGAATGTGAAAATATGAAAATATTAGCACATGTTTCATATTGTATATCTTGGTTAGTGCATGATTATGATTAAATTCAAGAAACATTTTTTAATTTATGATATTTCAATAATTGGAGGAATGAAAATCTAAACCCTAAATATCTTCATTTCAAAACACAAAAAATTTTAATTAGTTGGGTTATGAAATTCTTGCCCTTGATTAATTGTCCTTGATTTTAAGTTAATCAATTTGCTGTCCATAAGTCAGCTATCATGTACTAATATTACTATATAATTATGTTTTTTGGAACTAATACTTTTGTGTATATACATACATACATATATATATATACACACACATTGTAAATCGTTTTTTTTTTTTTTTACTAACCCATTGTACATCACTTTGAGACATATAAATGATAAAATACAAAAATTATTCAATCAATACCTTTGCCTTTATTCTTTCCCTGTCCTTTTATTTTATAAAACCAGGACATTTCTTGCATATTTTGATATTTATATATAAATAAATATAAATAATAAAGTTACGTACGTACTCAATTAGTTGTTATATAATAATCATTCACCGTCAGACCGAAGTATTCATGGTGATTAACATATTACTTTTCCTTTTCTTATTTGGCCAAATTTAACAAAACTACCTTTATTGGAAATCTACTACTTCTTGCCATGGTTTTCAAAATCAAATCGTTCAATGAATTGTTAAAGGAAGAAGTTTAAGGTTTTGATGGTCGGACCAAGGTCGAACTATAATGACTTCATAATTAATTTAATAATTATTTAAAATATAAATAAATATATTAAATTAATACAAATAGAAAAATAAAATAAAATAGTCAAATTAAATATATTTTTCATAAAAATTCCATAATTTATTTAACATGCCATTTTATTAGCAAAAACAAAACAATAGATACAGTGATGCACTTAGATATTTTGAACAAAATTTGAAGTATAATAATAATATAAAAAGCTCTTTGTTCCCCTTTTCTTTTCTTTTTTTTAGCTCTTTCTTCCATTCCATGTTAATAACTCTCGCTTATAGTACAAAATTTTGAATTAAAGTAGCATTGTCCAATCAAATCACGTGGGTGGGTGGGAGGCTCATAAACATCAGGGTATTGAAATGATACTTTTACTATATTTATAGCAATACTTTTACAACAAAATTTATATGAGAAGTTGTCATTAGTTTTAATTTAAATTTATTATTAAAATTATTTTTTTACTCATCAATATTAACTAATAACAATCTATTACTAATAACAATTTATTACTTAAAATTTATTGTAAAATATTGTAAAAATATTGAGGTAACATTTGATTTTAATTTTTTACTCTTTTTCCTTTCTTTCTTTGCATCCATACGGACCATACATTTCTTTTTCTTTTTTTCTTTTTTCCTCTTGTTTTTTCTCTTCCACACACGTATCCCCATCCCCACTCCTCTCATCTTGTTTTAATTTTTCCTCCACACAACGTGTCATCTTACTCCTCTTTGCTTTTATTTTTCTTTCTTCGTCTCTAGCTCTCTCATTCTCATTCTCTCTCTCATACATCACTTTGAGACATATATATATATATATATATAGTCAACCATAGGTTTCAAATATATTATACAATTTAAAATATAAATAAATATATTAAATTAATACAAATAGAAAAATAAAATAAAATAGTCAAATTAAATATATTTTTCTTAAAAATTCCATAATTTATTTAACATGCCATTTTATTAGCAAAAACAAAACAATAGATACAGTGATGCACTTAGATACTTTGAACAAAATTTGAAGTATAATAATAATATAAAAAGCTCTTTGTTCCCCTTTTCTTTTCTTTTTTTTAGCTCTTTCTTCCATTCCATGTTAATAACTCTCGCTTATAGTACAAAATTTTGAATTAAAGTAGCATTGTCCAATCAAATCACGTGGGTGGGTGGGAGGCTCATAAACATCAGGGTATTGAAATGATACTTTTACCATATTTATAGCAATACTTTTACAACAAAATTTATATGAAAAGTTGTCATTAGTTTTAATTTAAATTTATTATTAAAATTATTTTTTTACTCATCAATATTAACTAATAACAATCTATTACTAATAACAATTTATTACTTAAAATTTATTGTAAAATATTATAAAAATATTGAGGTAACATTTGATTTTAATTTTTTACTCTTTTTCCTTTCTTTCTTTGCATCCATACGGACCATACATTTCTTTTTCTTTTTTTCTTTTTTCCTCTTGTTTTTTCTCCTCCACACACGTATCCCCATCCCCACTCCTCTCATCTTGTTTTAATTTTTCCTCCACACAACGTGTCATCTTACTCCTCTTTGCTTTTATTTTTCTTTCTTCGTCTCTAGCTCTCTCATTCTCATTCTCTCTCTCATACATCACTTTGAGACATATATATATATATATATAGTCAACCATAGGTTTCAAATATATTATACTAGCATTATTCATCAAAAAAAAAAATATTATACTAGTATTAGTATTAGTATATATTTGCAATTAGTAGTCAAAGATATTAGGAACTAAGTCAAAGTGCTTCCCTGACGGGTTTTGTCTACTTGGAAAAGAGCAACCTGTTTTCCTCGTGGCCTTTGAAGTTTGAACAAGAAAATTTGAGATTCAAAAATCTCAGAGACTGGTCAGGTAAGACTAGAGATGCAAATTGCAATGCAACTATGCAAGTGTGACATTCTTTCTAGTATGTCTGAAAATGAAAGACCTCCTCTGGTTTTTATAACAATCTGAAAGATTTTGTAAATTCCTTTCCGGAGAAAGGAGAAAACTTGCTTAAAACATTAGTTCTTAAGAGCACGACCTGAGCATTGAGGTGTATGAGATTTTTGGAGGATTGGGTTGGTTTTGCTTTGTATGCTAAACATGGTATGTTGATGGATCTTGGTGGATTTGATGATTTGTTGTTATAAAGGCAATGATAGTTTTCTTAAGCTGATGAATTTGGAAGTTCATGACAATATTCGTTAACAAAAATTTTAGAATTAAAAACTAATTCACAACTGTTCACATAACTAACTGTAAATAGTAAAAAAAAAATAAAAATTGAGGGTCTATGTAAAAATGAAAAATATTGTCTTTTTATTTTTTTGAGGAAGAAGTCAATGTAATTTATTAAGAAAAACCCGATAAATCGGTTTAGAATACAGAATAAAATTGTGATGGAACATCCTCCATCCAAACTAGAAAATCTGGTATGCCTATTACATATCTAACCAGACTATACACTAACCTGTTGCCTTCCCTCTTTGTACGAGAGTAACACAGCTCATCAAATTGTTGAGACAAAAACCTTGCATCATCCAAAAGTAATCCGTATGGCACCAACACCATCCCATCCTCCCTTAAACCCGCAATGACAGCCATTGAATCTCCCTCTAACACCGCCCGTTTCACCCCTACATCAGATGCAAAGGAAAGAGCCCACGTCGCAGCCATAGCTTCGACATCAAAGACTCCTAGTACCTGATGCACTGCCTTCGAACATGAGGCAATTACTAGACCTCTGCTATCTCTAATAACCACTCCAATACCAGATTTCTTCTCCTTTGGGAATATCACACCATCAAAGTTAATCTTGAAGCCACCTGATGGGGGAGGCTTCCACGTACAACTCGTTGGTTGAGTGTGAATGGGAACTAAATTAAGACTGACCTGTCTTGCTTGGAATTCAGCTAGCCAATTTTTTGAGAGGAGAGCGATCTGGTGGATGGCATTTGCGGGTTGATTAAGCCGCACTCGGTTTCGCTAGTTCCATATGGACCAAACCGTGACTGCAAATAACTCCAGCAACTGTGTGTGTTTGATTATCCATGATAACAGTTCTTTAAAAGTTAAGAATTGAACGTCACCTCTGAAACTCCACTGTTCCGTATCTGCCCAAACCAAATCAAGCTCAGAGCACGACCACAATGCGTGTAGTGAGTTTTCTGTTGCAGCTCGGTATCTCACACATAAATCCTCCTTTGTTATTTTGCGCCGAAACAGAGAGTATTTAGTTGGCATGGCTTCGTGGCATACCCTCCACAGCAGTGTCTTCACCTTTTGTGGCACGTTCATGGACCATAACTGCTTCCAAACCTGTGTATCTTCATTTGTTGCCGGATCATGAGCTCTCTCTATCAACTCTTCCTCCATTTTTAAGAACTTATACCCGATTTACAGCTGTACAATCCATTGATCGTTGTATTTGGAAAAAACCTTGCCTTGAAAACCTTGTAGAAGAGAGTATTATGGTCATGCAAAAGCCTCCAAGCTTGTTTTGCTAAGAGTGAGTCATTGAACATGGCAAGATCTCTAAAACCCATACCACCCACTGTTTTTGATTTAGTCAAATCTTTCCATTTTACCCGATGGATTTTTCTTCTATCACCACGTTGTCTCTACCAAAACTTTTTTATCATAGCTTCAATCTCATTGCAAAGGACCAAAGGAATTTTGAAACATCCAATTGTGTAAGTTGGGATGGCTTAGATGACTAATTTTATTAACACTTCCCTACCCACTTGTGAGAGTAGCTTCCCTTTCCAACCTTGAATTTTTCTCCACACCCTCTCCCTGATATAGTTGAAGCTTGCTTTTTTCCCTTTCCCAACAAATGAAGGTAGACCCAAATATTTCTCATATTGCATAATTTCCGGAACTCCCAAGCTTCTTTGATGTTATTCTTCATTGCAACATCAGTTGTTTTGCTAAAGAAAAGGGCTGTTTTGGTTTTGTTTATTTTTTGTCTTGATGCCTCCTCATAATCATTCAAAATATCCAGCACCCTCCCATGTTCCTCTATGGTTGCCCTGCAAAAGAGAATACAATCATCTGCAAAAAGCAAATGTGTTAGTTTTGGGCCTCTCCTACATAAGGATAAATCATGGATATCCCCATCCATCTCCGCTTTTTTAATCATCCCATTCAGCCCCTCCGTGCAAAGTAAAAACAAAAATGGAGATAATGGATCTCCTTGCCTTATACCCCTTGTAGGGTGAATCAAACCACTAGACTCTCAATTTACCAAAACTGAGTAAGTAATTGTGCTCACACACACCATAATAAGATTAATCCACCCTTCATTAAAACCCATCTTCTACATAATACCTTCAAGGAAATGCCGCTCTACCCTATCATAGACCTTGCTCATATCTAGTTTAATGGCCATATAGCCATGGCTACCAGAAGTATATCTTTGCAAGCAATGTAAAGTCTCAAATGCCACCATAATGTTATAAAAAATTAATCTATCCTTAGTAAAAGCAGATTGGTGTTCTAAAATGATGAAAGGTAGTATTTTCTTCAAACAGTTGGCTAAAACTTTGGAAAAAATTTTATACAACACATTACAAAGGTTATGGGACGATATTGGTGAACATGCTCGGGGGAATTAGTTTTTGGGATAAGTGTAATAAGAGTATGGTTTAAGGGAGTAGGTAGGGTACCTGAATTTAACCACATCCAAATGGAGGAAGTAACATCATGGTTTACTGTGTCCCAAAAATGTTGGTAAAAAAGGGGAGGCATCCCATTCAGTCCAGGAGCTTTTAAAGGAGCCATTTGTTGCAAAGCCACTTGAACTTCACTTGCATCAAAGGCACAGCTAAGTGAAAAATTCATCTCCTCTGTAATAACATTTGGTACAAACTCCAACACCCTTGCAAACCCATTATGTCTCGATGAAGAAAAAAGAGTGTTAAAGTAGCTTACAAAAACTGGTGCTATCTCCTCTGGATGGGCTTTCCAATTACCATCTCCATCTCTAACTCCCTCAATCAAATTTTTCCTATACCTCTTCGTGGCACAACTATGGAAGTACTTCGTATTTTTATCCCCATGTCTGCCCATAGTAACTTCGACCTTTGGGCCCACATAGTTACCTCCCTATCCCTTAACACTTCTATATCCTTCTTCAATTGCCTAACCCAAGTATTATCCCCACTAAGGACAGCCACACCTTCGGCCTTGAGGAGTAAATTCCTCAATTTTTCCAATTCCCTCCGCACATTCCCAAATACATTCCTATTCCACCAACTCAGATCCCTACCACACTTCTCCACCCTTTGTAAAATTCCCTCACTAGACCCGGTGGTACTAGAGCTATGCCACACTACTTCAACAATTTCATTACAACCCGGATTAGATAGCCACATTTCCTCAAAACAAAACGGCTTCTTTCTATTATGTGGATCCAAACCAGAAAAAATAATGTGAAGGGGGATATGATTGGATGAGTCACAACGTAGGTGATGAACCTTAGTCCCAGGAAATTTTAAAAACCAACTATTTGTGGCTAATCCTCTATCTAATCTTTCCCATATCGAACTTCCATTCTCAAAGTGCCTAGCCCATGTGAATTTAGGACCCACATAACCCAAATCCATAAACCCACACTCATCTATTACTTCGCTGAAGAGTTGCATTTGATTGTGAGGTCTAATTCTACCTCCCACCTTCTCATCTTGCCTAGTGATCTCATTAAAATCCCCAATGCACAACCATGGAGTATTAGATTGAGAGTTAAGGTACCTAAGTTTATCCCATGCTTCAGTTCTCCTTGCTGTCTCTGGCTCACCATAAAAACCCGTCAAACGCCATTCATTATCTAAATCCTTATTGATGACTGCATGAATATAATACTTCGATGAATCCACTACTGTCAGATTGATCGAAGACTTCCAAAATAAAGCCAATCCACCACCTCTCCCTTCCCTTGGGACCAGCCATCGATGGTCATGCTCAATACTTCTTTGTACAATTTCCAGCCTTGCATCATCTGTAAGTGTCTCGGCCAAAAACACTACAGAGGGATCTTTTGCCCGTGTAATTTCCACAAGTTCTCTTCCTGTACGTAGATTCTCAAGTCCACGACAGTTCCATGCTAAGCAACTCATTGCTCCTGACAGGGCTGATGATCAGCCTCCGCCAATATAAATAAACCTTCATCATCTCTCTGAGAAACCTGAAACCACTTTGATGGCACTTCTGAAAAAACACTTGAGACTTGAGAATGAATAGGCCTTTTTCTTCTTGTGGTAAATTGAGTGGGTGGAATTTCAGTCAGTGTTTGTGGTCTGCTTCTACGGGTCCAAGAAGGAAGGACACGTCTCTAAATATTATTATTTGAAGCCCTATCAAGCACGTGAGGAGGAGATGCTTCACTAGGCTGACTTGGATTTGTTTCACTTAATGAATCACGTGGCTTTGAGAGCCCAATTGTATCTGGACTCATTCTTAACCCCTCTGACTTTTGTGGTTCTTCATTCTTCTCTTTTAAGGCCGAATCAATTCCATTTGGACAGTTGGACTTCCCATTTAAATTGGGATTTAAAGGCAGTGAAGATACTGGGCATGCATGATCAGTGGGATTAATTCCTTTTTTGCCGTTACACATTGAATGCGTAACAGCTCCTTGCCTGTAACGTTCACTGCCATTTAGGTCATGCTCCGATTCAGAGTTACCACCGGGCTGGTTCTGCTTTCTGGTTGCTCCTCTTCCATCGGCTGAGATGTCTGTCCAGTCTTCATACTCATCTTCCTCGTAGAGTAATAACCCGGCACCACAATGGTATTCTTTTTGGAAACCACGAATGGAGGAGCACGTAGGCTAGGACCGAATTCCTTTTGATCATTCCTTAAAGTCCCCTCACTTTCAATCCAAATCTCACAGTCCCTATCGTCGTGCGTAAGTCGACCACACCAATAACAGATGTTTGGCAATCTCTCATACTGGAAAGAGACCCACACTTGCTTACCATCTTTCAACAAGATAAGTCGACCTCTGCATAAAGGCATTATGATATCTACTGAGACTTTGACACGAATAAAGTTGCCCCCGTCGTAAACCTTTGAATCTGACTGCTTGATCACTTCTCCCACCCCTCCGCATATTTTTTCCGCCGCCTCAATGGTCATATACCTTAATGGGAGTCCGTGGACTTGTACCCAAAAGGTAGTCCGATCATACTTGATGTCCTCAAGTGATCTGTCATTGTCATAGCGCTGCTTAACAACCAAGTGCTTATCGAAGCTCCATGGTTTGCTACCAATGATCCTGTCTACATCCTCTTTGTCTTTGAAAGAAAATAAAATCTTATGATCACCAGTATGCTGAATTTTGAAACCCCTTCTTGCTCGCCACAAAGGATTAAATATTCTAGCAATCGCTTCAGCATTAAGAGCTCTTTTAGTAAGAAAGCTTGCTGCAATGGAGAAAGTTTTTACACTCTCTTCTGGCGTAAGGCAGCAACCTGGCCCTTCTCTCTCAGATAGGGAAAGGCGTGTCCAAGATTGTGCAAGGTCCTCCATCGAAAACTGTTTCCCACACCCCTGAAAAAAACCCACTAGCCAAGGAATACACTTGATATTCCAAGGAACCTAACAGCACCTTCAAATGAAGGCAACAATCAATTCTACAGTACAAGAGAGGGCAGCAGAAGAAACTGAGCTCTCAAGTAACAGAGAAACTCTCGGGAAGGAAAACACATGGAATGGCCCTCGAAACTTCTCTTTTAGTGGATCTTGTTCAATGTTTATTGACGAAAAATATTGTCAATCTTAAACTTTGATATAAATAGTTGTGACAAAAAATTGAATTAGTTTATGATTTTAAAAGTACTCATTCATTAAATATTGATTGAATTAACAATAACGGTATATTTGAGATTTGAGAGCTTGCATTTATCCAAGAGGGAATGCATTTCTCCATGTAATTTTCAGCTTCTCTCACAATAAATTCATCATGGGCTTCGTCCAGGTCTTGACTCTTTGAGTGATTTAGATTTTTCTTGATAAGTAGCAGTTTTTTTCCAAATATGTTAAGCCTATTTTCTTGGGATTGTGCTTTTGGGCGCCAAAAAAAAAAAAAAGAAATGGTACCAAAGAATACCGATTGTACGTAACTTAATAACTTTTCTATTACATTGTTATTTGCAAAATTCCATCAGCGGATTGAAGATTCTCTTTGTTTCAACACTTGGCGCCAAATATTGTGTTAGTTCAATTCATAAACTTATTATTTATGTGTATAGTTTTAAAGTTAAAAAGAATTAAAAAGTTAAACATTTTATGAATGAAATAATTATTAATTTATTTTTGCTTTGATCTTTTACAAATATAGAAGGTACAAAAAGAAAAGAAAATATAACTTTTGTCAATATATATAATTTAATAATTTATTTTTAGGATGTGTTCAGACTCCTATCTTATACATAATCACAGTACCTTTACTCAGTAGACTTCTCCTCCTATTACAATTCTAATATATAAAACCAATAGGTCCCACTTAGTAATGATTAAAAATAAAAAATCTCTACATGAATAAGATAGGAGTCTGAACACACTACACAGTAGCTTGATGGACTTTTAAAAACTAAAACCTACAACTATAATATAAAACCATGGGTCTCACTTGGTAATGATTAAAAAAAAAAGATGTTTCATATCCATAAGTGATTTTGGCATTGATCTTACTGGTTGCAATAATTACTGTTGAGTATACTTCATCTTTGCAGAAAAGAAATCGAGATTGAAAGTTGGGCACCACTTTTCTCGAATTTGGTATAACCTGTCCAGCCATGTATTGTCCTTTAAATTATGCATCTCAATCATTTTGCTCCAAGTTGACTCAAACTCCATTTCATTTGAACACCCACCGTATAAGCAATGATTAAATCTTTGATTGAAATCTGGAACACCATAAATTCCAACAAGATTTTTTTGAGCATTTTTACTAATATGCCATAAACAAAGTCGATGACGAGACTCACTGAAAACCATATTAATAGCATTTGCCATCGCTTGGTCTTGATCTGTAAAAATAGATTTCGGTTGTCGACCTCCCATTGCAGTCAAAAAAGTCTCAAACAACCAAATAAACGACTGAGTTGTCTCGTCTGATAAAAAAGCACAGCCAAACAAAACATTGTTCCAATGATGATTGATTCCCACAAATGGTGCACAGATTAAGTTGTACTTATTGGTTCGATAAGTGGTGTCAAATATAAAAACATCCCCAAAAGAGTCATAATCTACTTTTGATCTACCATCTCTCCAAAAGAAATTTGCAATTCTATTATCTTGGTCTACTTGCACCGAATAAAAAAACATTGGATCTTCACTTTGCTTTTCTTTAAAATGATTAATAATACTTTGCCCATCACCAGCTTCCATAATTTCTTTTCTTTTTGTTTGCACAAAATTATGACAATCTCGCCTAGAGAACCCAACATTATTTGCACCACCAAGTTCTTTTGACAAAAATGAGTAAGACTTTATTGCTTTTATACCCGAACTAACCATTGTGCTAATTATATTCCCATGAGCAGGTAGCACCTTCCTTCCTGATCTCAAGTTACATCTTTCTTCTGGAGTTGCAAATTCATGATTGTGTGTGTCATTAAAGTGTGAAACACTCCAAATATCATTTTTTACATCAAACCGAATCCTAGCACGACAACCCGTTCTTACATCTAAATTATGATACTTTTTAACATTAGAAGGGTCTTCAAACTCTTTAAAACCTTGTTTTGAACACACAAATTCCCGTTGCCGAATAACACCATTATACTCTCGTTTTTCGAATGCTAAATCCCTTTTTAAAGCATACTCATTATAAAGGTTATATGCTTCTTCTTCAGACCTCACTTGCATTCCAATTTTAATTTCATCACATTCACCCAAAGTTACATTTTCAAACTTTTCCCTTTTATCATTGTCCCCAACAGCAACAAAAGCATTATTTGAAAAATCCATGACTAGTCGAACCTAATCATGGAAAAAAAAAGATATATTGAATGAACATTATGAAAAGATGAATATAAATATACATAAATCACCATAAAGTCATAAAAAAAAAAAAAAGAATTGCTGCCAGCCACCCGCTGGTCCTCAGCCATAAACACATTGAAACTCAAGTGAGCTTTATACCAATTATCAAAATAACATAATTTTTCATAATAAATCAACCAAAGACTTAATCTAAGAAAATGACGAAAAGATAGATTAAATACCTCAGAGGAGACTCTTAGTACGAAAATATTTATTAAAATCAATTCCTTCAGCAAAAACAACAGAACAAAAGCATTGCATCCATCCCTACACCATGGAAAAAAAAAAAAAAAACTATTACAAGGAATGAAAAAAAATTGTGAAAATTCTAAGTAAGCCAACACATATTGCAAACTTAAATGCGTCTAAAAGAAATCATCTTTAACATGAATAGCTGAAAAAGAAAGAAAAAATCTAACAAATAAATAATACCTGAAAATAAAGCACAACCATCAAATACATTAAATCAACTAATAAACAAAGAAAGAAGCTTTATTTATCTACTTATAAAACTACATTATACTAACAACTTATAATCTAATCCAAAAGAATAATTTTTTGAAAAAAAAAAAAAAAAAACCTTTTACTGTATTATTAGTGCATTCATCCTCACTGAAGCATTTTAGTAGACAGTACAAATTCTCTTTTTAATAAGAAACAAGACACATGTATAAACAGAAAATTCAGAAAATAAAATGAAAAAGAGTGAGGAGAAACCTTCTTGCAAAGTCAGTGTTGAAAGCGGCGCGAAAACTTTAGGCGATTTCGTGCGTTTTCCAACGAGACCGATGATGATCGGCGATGCTAGGTAGCGGCTGTCAAGGTTTGGAGTTGATAGAGGGAAGATGGAGGTGCTGGTGACTGGTGTACTACAATGGTGCGAGAGAAACAGAGAGAGAGGGCGTTTTCCGACGAGACAAAGGTCGGTCTCGTCGGAACTGTTGATGACCGGTGATACTAGGCAGTGGCTGTCAAGGTTTTGAGTTGAGAGAGGGAAAATGGAGGTGCTAGTGAGTGGTGACTGATATGGTTCAGTGCTGCGAGAGAAACAGAGAGAGAGAGTGAGAGAGAAAGATGAAATTTGTTATTTTGGAGAAGGGGAAAAGGCAGAGACGCAGAATGGCGGGATAGGGGAAAATTAGAGGGCAAGTGTGTCTTTTTGCTTTATGTGACCTGAGTATGCTGAGCTATTTTTTTAATACATGTGTCAATTTATTATTGGGCTTAGAAACACCAGATGGATGCTGAGTTGGAGATCCAGAAACAGCATATACTTTCTCCATTTAGTGGGCCGTACTAATCATATTTTTGGAACTAGATAGCTGCCGGGCTCCAGTGCTCAACATTGCTGTGATTAATTTCTTCCCCTAATCACGTTTGGGGGCTGACCGTATCAAACTATAATCACACTTTTCATCCTTCACTTATTTTAGGATTTGTTTACTCGATTTTTGTTTTCTTGCAACAAATGAAAGAGAGATCTGAATTCAGTTTCTCCTTATTAAGGTGTATGAATAGTGTAACCACAAGACTTTTAGTAGGATGTCTTTATTTTCTTGAGATTCGTTTACTAGGATCTTGTTTTTAGTATTTAAATCTTCATATTCAAAAGTTTGGACACCCCCACCCCACCCCCCCCCCCCCCC
>NW_027069476.1:1038477-1216653 GCF_002906115.3 Quercus suber
TGATGAAGTATGACTTCGTCAGTTGATGAATGCGATCACGGACGAACTAAAACCTCGTGATCGACCTTTCCTGATGGATGGTCACCGGTGTGGTGCCTGCCACAACGTCTCCGATGCTAAAGTCAGTGTGCGAAAATTATGAGAGTATAGCAAACACACAGTCTCAATGTAAGAAAAATGTTCATACCTCTCCCGTAGGGGAATGTGATGGATTTATACATGTTGTTGTGGATTTTAGCCGTTGGGTGATTTATGGTGCTTTAACTTCCCTCTGCGTAACGTCTGCTGGCATTATTGAGTGGTTTTAAGTTGGTCCCAACGGTCTGTTCGTCTGAATGTGTAACCGCCCCTTATCATTTACTAATGGTAATGATGGAGATATCCTCGTCAATGACACGAGTTCTCGTCACTACCGATCTTACTCGTCATCAGCCTCACCTCTTGCAGGATTTATATCGTCAGTCCCATCAGTTGCCCCCGGATTCCATGGTCGTCATGACACGTCGTGTTGACCAAGGAATGTGAAAGGTTTCTGGGCAGAGGGCGGTTGGGTTTCTGAGCCGCATTTAATGTGCTGCGGCGGTTCCTTTTGAGTTGTGGCCCACGTGGCGCTTTTTGGTTGGGGGAGTTAAGGCTGCATATGATGAGTCTTCTTGATTTTCCCGCTGGTTTTTTAGCTTCCCAACATTGAGTTTTTAAACTTCTCCTTTCCCCATTTTCTTTACTTTTTCGAAAAAGCTCCCTTTCAACATTGCTCTGGTGTTCTTCTTCTCCCCGGCGATTTTCTGCGCAGTGCCATTGTTGTCTTCTCCGAGGTAAGTTTCTTTTTTTCTTTCGGCTTACTTTTTTTCTTTGATCCCTCTTGTTGTCGCCGATTTCTAATTTTTCTTTATCTTTGCTTTGCTGGTTGCTTCTTTGTTTCCTTCCTTTTTTTTTGGTTTTGGGGTGCCTTAGACCTCCTGTTTTCTAGCTTTCCATGTGCAGTAGCCTTAAGGTTAGGTTAGAGTGCCCTTCAATCTCATTCTTGTTTGCTCGATTAGGGGGTTTTAGGGACTTTCCCTCATTTAGAAAACTTTGTTCACGAAGGCAATAGTTTGTCTGTTGTGTTGGCTGATTTATTGCCAATCCTTCACCAATCTATTGAGTGGTTTGAAGAATTAGTGAGGGGAAGGACGATGTCAGAAGTTAGGTCTAGCGAGCTTGATACTGGGTTGTCGTCTAGCGGCGACCCAGCAGAAAGGGATACGGCTGTCTCCGTCCCTCGTGAAGTTAGGGCTTTCCATGCCCTGGAGGAGAGGTGTGGATTGGACGACGATACCCTTAGAAGATTCCGCGATAGATTCCAATTTCCAGACCGGTTAAGGGCCCCCCGGGCAAAAAAAAAAAAAACCTCTTGGATCTTCATATGATTGCCAATCTATTTCTTATATTTCTAATATGAACAATATTTTTGTGAAAATGCTCTATTTTAGCCACCAGCAGAGATAGGGGAGGCCATGGTATCTCTTTCTCTAACCTATGAATGCTACTACGACTCTGTTTGTTTTAGTGGAAAACCTTGTGTAAAAGTAGTTTTTCCATATTTTCTATTGTTTGGTAGTATCAGAAAAAGTTAGTTAACTATTTTTAGTCAACAGAGAAAAAATGACATATTTTTATATATTGTTTTTCACTAATTTTTTTTTTTTTTTTTTTTGAAGACAGCTCTATCACACAGTAAGCTTAAAAAGGGAAATTAAAAAATTATTTTTCAACTCATTTAAGGTTGCTATCAAACATAAGAAAATAAGATAATTTTATATAAAAAAAAATTTTAAATGACCCATTTTCTAGAAAATATTATCACCAAAACAAACAAAACAAAGAACTACTTTACTAATAAAGATGTGTACAGTTTCTACTTTTGTTGTTTATGTTTTACGATATTCCTACAGCTGTATTTCTGTAAAGTAATTTAAAACCTATTTTAGTACAATACAAGAATGAAGAGAGCACAACTTATTTGTGTTAAAGTTAATTTATGAAAAGCATTTTTTTAATCATTATTTTTTTACTTAAGAATTTTCTTATATTTAGCATGGTCTTCCTGGAAGGGGAAAAAAAATTCTGACTTTGCCATTGATTTTAGTGATTTAGCTAAATCTTGGTAATATTTAACAATAAATTTTAGTAGAAGGCTTTTTTTTTCTTTTCTTTTTTTGGTAAAAAGCATAAAGTCCAACATATTGAAGATGCAAAAATTAAATTGACAATCGCATAAAGTGGTAGGCAGTCACTTTTATTATTATTTTAGAGAATTTGAATACTATCTTTAAACGAATTCCATGAATTTTAAATACATAAAATATTTTAATGCTAATTACATTTACTATTTGGTCAGTTTGTAGAAAAATCATCCTCTCCATTTCAAATAAAACAATAGAGAAATTCCATTTCATGGTTAATCTTCTAGACCATAAAATGCATCCTAATACCAGGTTGTAACCTTTTATAATAAAATTGACGATAAATCCACCATTTTTCTTTCCTTAACAATCTACTCATTTATTTTTCTTCATTGACATATTAAATATCGTGTTGGTCTTTACTCTTTATTTTTTATTTTATTTTTTTATATATATAAGGAGATAGCAACTTTCATTATGAAAAAGATAAAAGCAATATATGCATCTTCTACCAAAATAAACTCAATCATATAAGGATTATTCTCTATCCAAGTTACATAACTATCAATACCCTTAGTGAATTATGCCAAGATATATGCTGAGTTGCTGCACATGATATACTTGAGCCGATCTAAAATCTTGTAGTCTTTGCCAGATCCCCACTATAACATTATCAATAGCCACCAGTGGAGTGTGAAAACTCAAAACCGCAGCAGCTACAATTTTTAAGTCAAATTCAAACACGGCATCAAGAATACAAACATCCCAAGCAAAGCTAACTTCTTCCTCCAAAAAGCCTTGGCCTCAGCCTCTACCGAAAGGCATATGGAGGTTCTTAATAAGTCTAGCTTCCACCTGTATAATTGAGTGCTTGCTCCCGTGAAATAAGTTGGTGCATATTTCTATATTTCTCAATGTTTAATATTTGACCGCCGCTATTTTTGGCACTTAACCCTAAATCTTGTTTCCAATATTTTAATTAAAGTTGACATAATTTTTGCCCTGATATATCAATCATGGTCCATTGAGTGTTCGATTTGACTTTCCAAGAAATACAAAGCAGCAAGCCCCTTAGTGAAAGGGAACTCCATGTCGATGCAAATAAAAGAAATTACCGTTGAGGGTTGAGACAGATCGTAGAAGGATCAACACGCGGACATGCAAATGTTGAAAACACATAACTCCGAGCTCCCACGTCTTTATAATTTATTTTAAGAGAGAGGTCTCCATAATGTATCTATAGTTGGACATTTGAAATGTAGTAATAATAATACTAATTGTAATCGTATTCATTAATTGAAACCAAATTCCCCAGCTTTGTAGATATACAAATTATTGACATTATTTCTGGTCAGTGCATAATATATTTCTAAGCCTACCCCCGAAAATTCCTCCCTATATATTTGTAGATAAGCAAGGAATACAATTATAATATTCAATTAAAAAAAAAAAAAAACTCAAGACTCGTATATTTTCTATGATATCAATGGGACAAGTCGGCCAAGCTAAGCTCGTGCACCCACGTTTATTTTGGTGGCCAAAATCATACCAAATTAACAAATATAAATTCATCCCCTAAATCGTGTGCACTAACTTCTCTACATCAACACCTATTTATATTTCTCTCTTTGTCCCACCTACTTCATTGTCTCACACATACAATATAGCCATGGCCTCCCCATCCCTTCTCTTACTATTAATTTCATGTTCTTTAACACACTTTGCTTCAATCTCAGAAGCAAATTACTCGCCAACACCTTGGAGCTATGCCTCCACTACTAATTCCTTGCCCACAAACAAAATTATGAATGTAATAGACGCATGTTGGCGCACCAAATCAAATTGGGCCTCGAATCGCGGTGCTTTAGCAGATTGTGCTGTAGGCTATGGCAAAGATGCAATAGGAGGGAAATATGGTGCAATATACGTAGTCACAACAGCTGAAGATGACCCTGTAAATCCAAAACCAGGCACACTTCGATATGGTGTCATCCAAACAAAACCTCTTTGGATAATTTTTGCCAAGGACATGGTCATTACACTCAAGAATGAGCTCATTATGAATAGTTACAAGACCATAGATGGAAGAGGAGCTAAAGTTGAGATTGCATACGGGCCATGCATAACAGTGCAAGGTGTTAGCCATGTTATAATACATGGGATTAGTATTCATGATTGTAAGCCAGGGAAATCTGGACTTGTTAGGAGTAGTCCAACACATGTTGGACATCGTCGAGGCTCAGATGGAGATGCCATTTCCATATTTGCATCTTCATATGTTTGGGTTGACCATTGCTTTCTTTCCCATTGCACTGACGGCCTTATTGACATAATTCATGCTTCAACTGCCATCACAATCTCTAACAACTACTTCTCCCAGCATAATAAAGTATGGAGATAACATTTTCCTTTCACTATATTGGTTCACTTATAAAATTTTGAGTCCTAAGGTCAATGGATCTCACCTCCACGTACCTTAAGGTGTCCTAATTTCTGGGGCTCGACCCCAGTAGTTTCAGTTTAAAAGGGGAAAAATGGTCAGGCAGCTAGTTATACCTAGGTTTAGCCTTTTTTTTTTTTCTAGAATCTTTTTGTATATGCATTTAAACGAGAGGAGATCCCAAATTTCTAACCCCAAACATCTTCATAAAAAACGCTAAAAAGTGTCAATTGATTTAAAAATTATTGGCACCTAATATGTCTTAGAATTTGATAAAAAAAACCTATCCATGCCTTGAAAAAACATATATTAGTACCACCATGAGCTCCATCATCAACTTAAGTTTACTTTCCAAATAGGTTTTATTTGGATTATTTGTAACTAAATATTGATTGTGCTTGCAGGTGATGCTACTTGGACACAATGATAATTTCACTGCAGATAAAATTATGAGAATTACAATAGCCTTTAACCATTTTGGTGCTGGCCTTGTACAAAGGATGCCAAGGTGAGGGGGACAATTTTTATGATTTCCAAAAGTTAAAAACAGTCACATTATTCTCATATCAATTATGTGAATATTGCAGGATCAGGTTTGGATATGCCCATGTAGCCAACAATAAATATGAAGAGTGGCGCATGTATGCTATTGGTGGCAGCTCTAATCCAACCATCTTCAGTGAAGGAAACTATTTTGCAGCTTCTAATCTTCGCTTTTCCAAACAGGTAACAAAATGAGCAAGATGTTCACTAAAACCTTTGGAAGCAACTAGCAAGTGAATTATTCGAAATGATATAGTTGTGTTTAATTGCTTTAGATTTTCTTAGGGCATTTCTCTTTCTTGTATGATAGGTTACCAAGAGAGAAGCAAGCAATGGATGGAAGAATTGGAAATGGAGGTCTTCTAAGGATGTATTTCTCAATGGTGCTTATTTTGTTCAATCTGGGTGGGGAAATTGCGATCCATACTACTCTCAAGCTCAATCATTTGTGGTTGCTAATGGATTAATGGTGCCTGCTCTGACTTCTACTGCTGGTCCTTTGAAATGTGTATATGGTAAAGCTTGTTAATTTGGCAAAGTATTTTTGTTACAACCTTTTTCCTTCCTTCCTTCCTGTAGTAATATACAATAAGCTTCATTGAAGCATGTAAAACATTTAGCACTCGAGAGTAATTGGAAGGGAACGTGTATCTGAAGGCTTGTAATCAATCATAAATATCATTTTGAGAGTATCCAAAATAAGTTCCAAGTCAATAGATTATTGGTGTAAAAACCTTTTAACCAAATATATATATTTTGGTGAAAATTATTCACCACTTCGGAGTATAGGCCTCTCATCTTACATGAATGGAAAACTTTATCATGAATTTATTTAAAGCAAACCATTATTACGTGAGAAAGGAATCAAATCGTCTCTCAATCTATTTTACTGTTAAGATTTTATACTTTATACTTAGTAATGCACATGGTATCATGTCATTTAAGTTTGAAATGATGATGTGGTTCTAAATACAACTTTATATTTATAATATTTAATTTAAACTATGTTTTTTTTAATATAAAAAGAAGACACTATTGTTCATGAAGTATTGATTATTATAGACATTGTGACAAAACCAAAAGGATATGTGCCATTACTCTGCTGATACCTGCTATGCATTTGAACTGAAGGTCGATTGAAATTTTTGTATGATATCAAGCAAAAGATAGATTCGCACCTTGCCTCCTTCTCTTTTTACAGATCTTCATTAAATCTTTCACTTTTGAGTCAACATATATATTAATTATGAAGGATGCATGAGAAAAAGAGGCATAAATTGTAGCTATAACTGTAAAATTAAAGCAAAATCATGTGCTCTCTTAATAATTTAATATAGACAAAGAAACAGAAGCCATCAAAACAGACATATTAAAAGTGTAAAAAGCAATCAAAAAATTAAGAAATGAAAAGAAAGGTATTTGGTTAAACGTCGAATGTCTTCAGAAAAGCCTGTTCTCGTTGCTTTGAACCCCACATGTTACTGGTGCCTTGGCTCTCACTTTCTTCAAGTACCATACTCCACCTACAACTCCTAAGGCCCCAGCCGCTGAAACTGCAGTTACTGTCCCTGCACAATAAGAAAAACATAATACAAGTCAATAATTCCTTCACATAATTCAAGCCCTTTACTTTTGAATTCTTATATCAAATTTCAATCCATCACCTGCAATAACTCCAACCCTCCTATTATGCCCAGAAACGCTATGATCTGCACAAGGGTATCCAAGTTAATTTGCATCAAATAAAGGGTATTGAATTTGGTAATATACAGAGAGTCACATCATTCAAAATTTTAAATGACATTCACTATACACATCTTTAGATTTGTAATATTTAATCTAAATCATGAAATAGATTTATTTCAAATAAATCATCCAAATTGGAACTAATATATATCTACGATGAAATTTCTAAGTAGATGCAATTTGTTCTCAAAAACCTTGAACGTACCTTGACAATAAGTAGTAACATTTCTTTCCTCACATAGGCACAAGAAATTCTGTGTCTGAGTGTCAAATCCACAAGTCCCTCCTCCCTTCACCCTATCTTGACACTGAAGGCAACGTGTGGTAACCGGAATATCAAAATCAACCCTGATCCCATATTCAGGGACTTGATCATATGGTTGTGGAGAACCAATATCTTTCCAGTACACACTAGTATAACTTGCACAATACTTAAGCATTAGCCTCAGAGATTCAGTGGCTTTAGGATAGTAAGAACAGCAAGAAGTACTCCCACTCAATGCAGAGGGACACTGCGGTAAGTGCCTGCAAAGATAACTAGCACTGTCACAAGACGAGTCACACCGGTCAGGGAAGTGTTCACAAAAGATAGGCTTTGGCTGAATGATCACATCATCTTCACTACAATTGAAGAATAGGTATTCATTCTGAGGTGAGAGTGAGAAATGCGTGCTTGTGTCAAGGCTAAATGGCCTTGTTGGACGAAAATTGTCAGTGTCTTGGCAATTCCACATAAAAGGATCAGTGAGTAAAATGTGACGCTCAGAATAGCTCACATTTCGAACTGAGTATCTCCCAGAAGGTGTTCTGAGCTCAAGTTTTCCAGAATCTGAACAGACAAGAATGTGCCTGTAATAAGGGCTTCCACAACCATCATCAATGCCAAAAGGGTATTTGATAGGAATATCCCCACAAGTGGTTCTACAATGGCTGGCTTGGGCTGTTGTGAGGCTTAGAAATGGAAGCTGAACAAGTAGAATGATTAAGAAAAAGAAAGAACATGTAGAAGGTGGTCTATTTTCTGATAGGTTTGATCTGCAAATGAAGATAGAACCCATGAGAGACATGATAGAGGTTTAGAATCTTTAGATGGTTCCCGTGAAAGATTTTTATGATTTAACAGAAACAGTCGGATGAGTAAAGTGATGCCTTATGGACACAGAAAGAATCTCTAGGTGCTACTTTAATCTTTCTCTTTTTTCCACTTTTTCTTTAGTATTCTTTTAGGCATTTTTGTGATTTTTTATTATCTTCATTTTGTTGCTTTTGCTTTCTGGTTTAAGAAGGTCGGAAGTGAGTGATAATGAGTATGTGTGAACTTTAGAGGCAGATGGTCTAACATTCTTGATTCCTTTGCTTGATTGAGCCTTTTCTTTTGTTGAGAACAAAAACAGATCCTAGGGAAGATGAGTTCAATAAATTTATGTGAACTAACATGTCTCATTCGCCACATTCACTTTGTTCTGAGTTATGACCCAACATAATATAATGTGATTAGCCTCCCATACCTACGCCAATAGGAGGAAATAAAGGAACAGTTTCACTATGAAAATGTAGATTCCTCAAACCCAAATCTTGGGGTCTTGTTGAATCTGGAGGCTTGTTCGGTTGTTAAGATTTTTAATTCTTGTGAATTTAAGAATCTTATGAGTTCAAATTACCATTCAATAAGGCTCTTAAAAACTAGCTTAATCCCATAAAAAAATAAAAAAATAAAAAACTAACCAAAGAAATTTTAAATTAAGTGTATGTTTAAGAGAGGAAAAAAAATCACCTCGCATTTATATTAAGGTGAAACCTAATAAATAATTAATAAACTTTTGTTAAAGTATGCCTTAGGGCACCTATTTTAGAGCATTTATCACTCTACTTTCCATCCCTTTTTTTTTTTTTTTTTTAGAAACTCCCTACTTTTCTACCTTTTTTTAGAAGCAGTAAATACTTCTTTCTTTCTTTTTTTCTTTTTTTTCTTTTTTTGTGCTGAGATTAGAAGCAGTATATACTCTAGTGACAATCAAACAGCCAACACATTTTTTCTATGTTTAATGACAAAACTATTAAACCTCTTTTAAATTTTCTTTGTTTACCCCATATGGCCATTCCCATCATTTTACAATATGTGTGTAGTATGTAACAAAAAAAAAAATGCAAACTCTCCTCACACCTAGTTTAAGCAAACTTTGGCTTCCTCAGACTGATAGATGAGAGTAGTAGCTGGAGTGGTTGAAGTCAATTTTGGGAGGAAAATCGAGTAAAACTCATGGCTAGGTGAGTTGCACCTTTTCAAGCCACTTTCAATCTTCATTCTTCAGTATCATAGGAAAATCTCAAATTGCCAAGCTTTACTTCAATTGAGATCGACTTGCCAATGATGGCATGATAGTGATTTTCGTTGTCTTTTATGACAGGTTTAGATAGAGGGGGTGTTGATTTTTTTGGCTAACTTTGAGAGAAAGGAGGAGGAGAGTATTTTTGTCCCCTTTCTAAATAAATGGCTTCTCGCATAGATTTTATAATTTCTAAAAAAGTAGACTCTACTCTCTATAAACGTGGTGACATTAAATTCTTATTTTCTTATGTTATAAGATAAATTATTTAGTCTTTCTAGAAATCCACGTCAATTAAGCCTAATGATCCTTCCAGGTCCTTCTAGATCCTTCCATTCAATAATATAATACCATGTATTCAATTTAATTGAATAAAATTCCATGTCACAATTCCTATCACTAACCCAATAAAAAATAAATTATATAAAAAAAAAAAAATATATTCACCATCATGGTAAAGAGAGTGAATTAATTCTCTAATAAAAGCCCTACATACTCTTTGAAGATGGGCTTGGGCTTACATGTTAACAAAAGAAATAAACTTGGACAAGATTAGAACTTTAAAAACCATTTCTTCTCTCTCACCCTTTTACTTACTGAGCACGATCCGAACCTAAGGCTTAAGCTAAAGTTCAAGGATTCATTAAATCATCTTATTGTCTGATTTAAAGTTGCTAATTACCCATTGATACAACTATTTAGGTGACCTTCCCCTTTGATTGACATTTAAAAAGAATTAAACCTTAGAAGGGACATTATTTTATGCATAAATAAAATAACAATCATAGCTAGGAGAGGCATTGTTCATGCAAAGAAAAAGATACCATCATGGTGTAAAGGTTCAATACAAGCACAAATGACACGAGCACAAATGGGTGTAGCGGTAAGACCCAAAAAGAGAACTTGAGCTAGACCCATATTAAGACTAAGTACCAAAAATGAAACCACTTCACTACCCATGGCAGAGCAAAAGCCCAAGCCCTCTACAGTATGCTCCATGTCCAGTCAGTAAGGCACCCATCTGTGGGCCAACAGGAGCCCTGATAATAGTAGGGGTCCTGTGGAATGGGAATAAGGTACACCCTTCTTTTTTCTTTTCTTTTTTTTAAATAAGATGGTATTTTAAATTTATCTCTTCCGCTCTATAATGATTGTTCTTTATCATTATATTAAAACACGAATTGATTTTTTTGTGTAAAATAAGATCAAAATATAAATTTTTTATTTAACGACTAGAGACTTTATCTGTTGAGTTATCTAAAATCTATAATTGCATATTTTCAATAAAATGATCTTTTGTAGCTTGTAGCAGTAAAAACTAAAAGCTAAGCTAAAACCTAAATTCTCCGAATCTAGTATTTTACCACTAGTGATTGTAAATCTTTGCAGTATTAATTATGTTTTCAGTTTCTTATTATAATAATCATGCTAATAATGTTCCCTCTTTTATTCATTTACATACTTGGGTTCGTATTGCTTGCTTTGCTAATTGCTATACTACCCGTGTATCTACAAGGATCAAATATCAGAATCATCCATGAGTCCCTTTCCCAATTACATCACAATATATTGGCCACTTCCACAAGACTTCCATTTCACACGGTTTCTGTGGGCATTCTACTAGAATTCTTTCTTTCTTTCTTTTATTTATTTTTTTCTTACCTGTCCTTCAAGAAATTTTCTTTTTGTCATTTGCATCATGTACTTCATGTTCATGACCTTTTCTTTTTTCTTTTTTCTTTTTTTCTTTTTTAACTTGCACTCAGGACACCTCATTTGGCTCAACAAATGGGTAATCAAATAAGCCACTCAATTAGTGAGGAAGTAGAGAGAAAATCAAGCTATCCATGATTATAAAACCTCACCAACTTCAGCATAAAGCATATACTTTTCAAAATAAGATTATAAAATAAGTAATGTCATTTGTCTAAACGTTTTCCTCATTCAATACTTTTTAGTTTTATTTCCCTCCCTTTTTAGGGTTAAAGCTTTGATTATGGTCATGGGCCTTTTTCTACTATCACTTAATTGTCGCTATCCATGCATTGCACAAATGTACCAATAGTCAAGTTCTTTGTGACAGCCTGAATTGTTACGGCAAACAAATGTCATTTTAATCTATGCAAAGCAAAAGGAAGCTCAAACAAGTTTGTCTAGTAATGGCCACCAAGCAATAATACCAAAGACTTTCAATTAACGCGGTTTGCGTGAACAACTTACAATCTTTTTAAAAAGGAACCAAAATACGAAATGTCCAAGCACTTTGGTTGACAATGACCAAAGGATTTGAGAAGCAGTGAACATATACATAGGCTTGTTATAATTGTATCTACTATTTTAGTTGAATAGTTTGGTCTAAAAAGAAAGCCTTCATCCATTGACAAATCTGCTAAAACTTTAGAGGATACCAAAAAAAAAAAACTAGAAAGTTTATGGAAATCACTCTAAAATGAAATGATCAATATTGTCACACGAAATAAAGTCATGAAATTTCAAACCAGTTTCCATATATGACATGGTGTGAAAGGCTTCTTCTACATGCCTCTCTCTCTTGCACTTAAGGGGAACTTTTTCTGTTAAAAGTCCACAGCCTTAGGCTTAATTGTCTATCGAAAGTTGGAAACTCTTGGACCATTCTTTAGTTTTTTAGCGGTTTAACACAAAGCACACGGTCCACCCCACACCATGCCTCCAAAGTCCGAATTTCAACTTTTAGGCCCATCAATATATGGTTCTTGAAAGGGACGGTATGAACTATGAACCGACCTAGAAATTCAAGTATTTTGGCCTAATTGAAAGTAGGAATTAATAGCTTATCTTCATCTTATATAAATATCATAGAGTTTTAAGGGTTAGGAGATCTTACCTTATGAATTGAGTTAGACTTCGGATTTGAATTCCCTTCTCCAACATTTTTCCAAACGAGTACCACAACCCCATTTTCATCATTTTGTCCTTTCTATATTTTTTTATCCCAAACCAATTGGTCATTTTTGTGAATATATTTACAAATAAAAAAATTTGGAGGAAGTAAAATATTGGGGAGGGGCTGATATGGTCCCCTTGATCCCACTTTCTTTTTTTTTTTTTTTTTTTAATTATTAGTTAATATTATAGCTTAATCAGTTAACAACTCTTAGTCTTACTAAGTGATTCGACATTCAAATCTCCCACGGTAACACTATCAAATTATCAACCAAAAAAAAGGAAATATGTCACTCTTCATAATTGGGTTCGGTCAAGAGAACAATTGGTATATCAAGATGAAATTGATCCCACCCTATAACAAGAGAGCCCATTGTAATGGCTCCCAACCTATTACAAGATGGGGCTGGATCTAATGTTCTCTATAGTATAGTAGGTTCTATCGATCAATGAACTGAACAAGTACGAGCTTGGATGGTTGAATGATATTTAAAGCGTGTCCTTCAAAAGTAAGCTTGAGTCTTTAACTTTATTAGCGGCCAAAATGTTGTACACTTGTACTTGCTTCAATAATACGGGGATCGTCAAGCTTTAGAAAGTTAATGCAAAGGAAAAGAACTTCAAGTTTGTGATTTCTTCCCCCCCCCCCCCCCCCCCAACGAAGTAGACGTGCCTTGTTGTTTCTCAGTGTACCATCGAAATCAATTTTCACAAAGGGTGGGGTAGGGGGGGGCTCTAGTCTCAACTTTCAACCTTGTTTGAGAGACCCGCGTTGTATTTTAGCTATCTAAGCCTTTATTATATGGGTTTCATACATTGGATTAACCTACCTTGCAAATTTTAGAGGATCAGTTTGAAACCTTGAATTGGGTTTTCAATATGTTTGTTCATATTCATTCACAACTAGCCACAAGACTCACAACAAATGACTGCAAATATAGGGTGATTTTTCTTTTTCCCCATACTTCGGGAGAAATTTAGGTTTGATGCTGGGTCCATAAGCAGTAATCTGAATTTTTCTCTTTTCCAATCTTTTCTCATATGATTTCAGCAAAATACTAGATAAATTTGGTAGTAAAATAGATTACATGCATTGAGATGTATTATGTACAGTACTTGTAAGGGCATTATTTGCAGCCCATGTTCAATACATATGGGGTTGTGGGTTAATGAGCCCAACACAATAAATTTGTTGAGTGTGGATTAAAGAACTAGGTTCAAGTGAATATTACAACGGCTAGAAATGGTTCTTAAGATAATCATGCAAGAACAAGGCACGTAAAACTGGGTGAACGTATCACCGAGGAGACAAATATTTATATATCTCTATGAGATTGTTAACAGTGGTAATTGTAATAACGACTATGTTCTCTCCCTTCTCTCTCAAGGGTCTCTCACATTATATATCTCCTCTCTGGCAATCCTAGCCATCCATTTGTTAGCTACCCAAGCCACTACTTGAATACCCATCCCATCAGACACCCTTTCTAGTTCCCTATGAGTTGCGGTAATCAAAACAACACTGTTCAGGGGTCTCTTCCACATAAATGCGGCCAGAAAAGTAGCTGCAGTGCATTTAATGTGGTGGTGACAGCTTTCTTTTAAGTATTCCTAAATTACCATCATTCTTTGTAAGCGTATGACGCCCATCTTTGTTGCTGGAACTCCTTAGAAGACCACTTCGATCGTTGGGGTACAAGTGTGGGAATCATACGTAATGTCCGAGAATGAATTACTGACTACCTTCCGTTTATTCTCTGTTTGTGCAAACCTTAAAACTGGAGTTTCCAAAAAGTATTTATCCCTTCTCAAAGAAGCCACTGTCCTCGGACCAAGCACAAGGCCCAATACGTGACTTTGGGCTTTTATCCCTACACTACTAAATCACTTTCTATGGACGAAATTTTCTATCAACAAATTCTTATAATTTTCACTAGAAAGCTCAAGGGAGATAGAACCAACCCTTTTTCTTTGTATGCTTTTCTTTGTATGCTTTTCTTTGTATGTATATAATTTCACTCATCAAACAGGGCCAAAAAAAACCATTAAAAAAACAAGGATTTGGTGCCCTTTCAAAGCTACATCCCGTTATAGACAGACAGAACCAAATTGGCCTCAAGATTGTTATAGTCACATATTAACCAGGTCGCAAGGAGTGAGTAGCCCCTCCACTCAAAACATACGCAAAGCATCAAATAAGATGCTTTCAAGAAATATTATTGGGTGCGGTATGTTTGTGTGTGTTTGTTTTGGGGTTTGTGTGAGTGGTAAAAAAATAAACACAAGAGGACTAAAGTCAAGAACGAGTTCGCTGTCTAGTTGACAATGAATGATGGATTTCTTTTGTTTTCACTCTATATATTAAAAAAAAGGGGTAATCGTGGTTTGTTGTTTCATGTCAAATATATCTATGGCGAAGACTGTGACGGATTTGTCGGTCTCAAAGGCGTTTGAAAATTGAGAGAAATGTGTTTGAACCACGTAAATAAACAAAGGAAAATTTTGAATCAGAAGAAGCCAAAGTAGTTGAAACAAAGAACCAAAGATGACTTGTCCAATTAAAGAATTATCAAGGTGCTATCCAGAAAAATCAGACCTTTTAAATTAAAGTAATTAAGTCTAAATTTTTTTTTTTTAAATACAATTTTTTTTCCCCAAATAAAAATGAGTATATATCTAGTATGGACTCATTGACTTTACATCATATAACAATGAGGGTAATACCACGCGTACTACTAGGATCCCATCAAATTTCTAAATGCACAATATTTTTCACAACCATTGAAATAACATGTATTATATCAAATATTTTTTATTATCATAAGCCAGCAGTAAGTCAATGTGAAAGAATAATACTATAATTACAACATTTGTATATTGACCTCACACCACATAACAATAAGAGTAATATCAAGCATACTACCAGAATCCCATCAAATTTCCAAATGCACAAATTTGTTTTTTCACAACTGTTGAAATAGCATGTTCCATATCGATAGATTTATATTATCATAAGCCAGCAATGAGTAGATGTGAAAGAATACTGCTCTAATTACAATTAAATGTGTGCTTAACATTATTGTAAAATAAATTGACATGATTTTGTCCCGTAGTGTGAAAGGTATCTTTAAATTATTTGTGGGTTTACGCCAACCTTCTCATCAATGCCGTTCACAGCATGGTTCTTGATGGATAGTGTGCTAATTTTTCTCTAATCCAAGCTGTCCCAACCTAACCAGTACACCAAATTCCTGCGTCATGCAAGTAAGCCACATGGGAAGTATCACATGGTGATAATCTCAGTCAACTGTCTTTTTCTTCGATGTGTGTATTTAGAAACTTTCGTAGTTTTAGGGGGTCGGGGTGTTGACATTTTGATCGATTTACTATTTTTGATGCTCTTCCCCATGCTATATAATGCAAGCTTTCATTAATATCGATATCTCTTGCCCAAGTTAACAAGAAAAAGAAAATCAACTAAAATTTGGCAGCAAATAAAAAATTATAATAAAAATAAATAAATAAAACAAAGTCTCGTATCTTTAAATACTATTAATACTAGTGATTATCTTTCACAAATCACCAAGAAAATCGGTATGAACCATATGGTTGTGCTAGCTATTGTTTAAAGGCAAAAGAATAATTCACTCGGTGCTAAAGGATTTGAAATACAAGAGAGAAGCCTATTTATCCTCATAATAAGTCCATTTTTAAATTTTAAGAGAACTATTTGTTTTATTTTTCATTCATATTTTTTTCTTAATTGAATAAAAGAATAGATACATTGGATGATTCTTGGGTATTAAATAGCTAACAAGACTTGTGATATTGAGCTGCGAATGAAGAAATAATGGATGCGTCTTAATTAGATCTTTTGAAAAGAGAAAATCGCAATGAGGAATTTGTACCTGAACTAGCTGACTATTCTAGTCTATAATGATTAACTATTCTAAATCCTTCTTTTGGACTCGGAAACCTTGAAGCATTAATCAAGCAAGGGGTGCATCACTCACATCATTCCACAAATTCATAATTGGTTAACAAAACTTTAAAAGTTAACACTATATTAAATACAAAACATGTTTTCAACCGTCACTTGAGAAAAAATATTTAACTTTAGGATAAAACTTAAATACAGTATTTAAGTGTTGTTCCTTAGGTTCTCCTCTTAAAATTCAATTATGTAACTATATTTAACTAAAAATACAATTCCATTATATGAGAAAAAAGCCATGTGGCTAAATTTTAAAAGAGAAATTTAAGAAACAGAACATAAGTACTGTACTTAAGTTTTGTCCTTAACTTTAATTTGGATCTAATTATAAAATCATTATATAAAAAACTAAAAAAAAAAAAAAAACTCTAGTTATTGTTCACGTGTTTTAGAATTTGGGGTTTTAGTTTATAAGTTAGGTAAATTACGTATTTAATATCTATTCTTTACACCATATTTTGATTTGAGCCCTAACTTTTTAATTATATCAATTTGGTTCCTAACCTTTCACTGTCGTGACAATTTATCTCTTGAATAGAAATTGCTAACGTGGTTAATAGCCAAAATAAAAATTAATTTCCGTTTATGTGGTAATAAACTAATATTTATTTTGGCTGTTAACTACATCAGCAATTCCAATCTAAAAAATAACGGAGACTAAATTGACACATCACTAAAAGGTTATGAACCAAATTGACAGAATTAAAAAGTTAGAGACTAAATTGAATTATAGTGTAAAGGATATAAACTAAATACGTAATTTACCCTAATAAGTTTAATGTTTTAATTAGGGTTTTTTAGGGTTTAAGAACTTAAAGATTCTTAGGGATCGTTTAATTCAGATTAAAACATTCTTTATTATTATGATCAAGTCATGCTTTAGAGAGTAGACATTAGAATTTTTTTTTTTTTCCCGTAAAAAAAACAATCTACTAAAGTCTAAAGGCTCTAAAAATCAATTTCTAAAAGAATTTGTAAAAGAAAGCTAAATTGAAAGTTGAAACGATGTATTTAAAAATGGAAAATGATCTCTCCATTTCAAATACAACTCAAATGTAAATTGACATAAGTTTTTGACTTTTGTCCCATGTATCCTTAAATGATGCCAAAGTTTTAATTCACGCTTCATCACCTTATCGACATGATGTGGAAAAAAAAATGATGCTTATACGGTTGTTATAGTAAAATTAGACGCCTATATTTATATTAAAAATAATGAGTTCATAAAAAATATATAATGAGAACTTTCATGATCGGTATCGTCCAGTAATCTATTGCAGTTTCAACAATTTGTAACAAAATTTTAAGGCCATTGAGTTTGGACATAGAGTAGCATATTACATGGTACCATTAAATCAAACTTATATATATATATATATATATATGTATGTATGTATATATATATATATATATTCTTGTTGTGCCATAGAATTTCAGTTGTTGTGTATGCATATAATGATTTCACCATTACATATAAAAGGGGGTGCATTCAACACAGTAGTCTCTCAAGTCGAGTCGGATTGATAGGTTGAATTGGATTCTAAATCAAGTTCGGTTGGGTTTTAGTTGACAAAATTTTCAACTATGTTATGTTTAAGAATTTTTTTTTAATTTATTATTTTGATTTATTTCAAATTTTGGGTGTTAGTTTTAATTTATTTTGAAATTTTGAAAAAAAAAATTTAATTAAAATATTAAGCTTTATTTGGATAAATTTATTTTCATCTCAAATGAGAAAGTGTTGTTTTCTTAAAAGTATCACATTTTTTTCATCAAAGTATAGCTGTAATTTTACACAGTAAACAAAATAAAGTTATTAAAATAAGCTTAACCAAGTTTACATTGAGTCCAATTGTATAAATTAGGGTAAAATATAATCATCTCTAAAGTTTGAACTATTGTCAAGCAGGTCTATGACATTTGAAAATTAGCTAATTTGATCCCTGAACCATATGCTAAATATAAGAATTACATTTCTAGGAGCATATACTTTAGGGACCAAATTGGTTACTTTTTAAATATCATGGATTTGCTTAGCATTAGCTTAAACCTCAAGAGTACCGATTGTATTTTATGTTATAAATTATAATTATTTATTTAATTATTGATATTTATAATTGAAAATCAAACCTAAATTTTTTTTTTATTAAATCTGAAAAAATGGCCCCAAGCTGATAACTCAACCTAACCTAACACAATGATATTTTCCAATTTAAAAAGGTTGAAGCAGCTTTCGGTACAAAATTGACTCCTAACTTCGGATTAGGTTGACAAAAATTCTAAAAATATAACTTAACCTATGTGCACCTTTGATTGCATTGAGTTTTTCTTTATCGTGAAAAGAAAAAAGAGTAAAAGAAGATGGCGGAGGAGAGAAATGTACAACCCTGATTTTTTTTCTAACCTTAAACACTTTTCTTTTTTTTTAATCCAAAAACCAAATAGAAAAGGAACATAACTATTCAATAAAATTGGCTGAATCTGGATCTAGATACAGAAATCAATTATCAGAAAGTCAAATTCATGCGTTGATAAGTTCATTAGAGGTTCTTCAAATATTCAAATTTTGAAGTAAATTGACTAGTCTGATAATTTTATCATTTTTCTTCAAGAGCGTTGGTTGGTGGGGAAGTAATTTTCTTCAAGTTAAAAGAAATAAAACTAGGGATGCCATTCCTTTAATTCAAACCCAACCACCATGAAGCTTCAGAAAGAAAATGCGTACACAAAGAGGCTTAAATTTGACAATATAAAATCAGGTCGCAGAGGAAATAAAACTTGGGTACCTAAAGAAACCACCAAAAGTCACTCATATTAAACCCATTGTTTAAATGCACACGTTGTAAACCTGCTTTTTTTGTCAAAGAAAATGAACAAAGCATGCATGACTTTACTCTTCTTTTCTTTGCTTTTCTTTTGGATCTCTAATTCTCTATATGAATATGGGAATTGGGACTATTCATTTCTTCTAAACCTTTTTCCCTTAACTTTGGGCGCCGTATGTTTGAACAGATTCTGAGGAAAGAAGAGAAACCTACTAACTTCTCTCTACTATTTCTCTTTTGTGCACCAATTTCCTAATAAGACAATGTTGCATGCATGGAAAAGTTCTTCAATAATTGATGGATTCTAATTTTCAAGTCCAATGTATGAGTTTGGCTTATCAGCAAAACAATTGGATAAGTTAAAGACAAATATTTTTCACATTGATGACATGCTGTAGTTAGAATAATATGATTTTCATACAAAGATAAGATTAAAATGTTATAAATCTAATAATTTATCCAATATCACATCAATTAAAATTTTAAATAATATTACACTTGTATATTGTTAAATTCATAAAATAAAATTTTAACAGCAAGATAGAGAGTATTTTGTTTCAGATCAATTATCAACATTTTTTTGTTAGCACGAATCACAATATATTACCTTAATAGTTGTGAAAAAGGTTATAAAAATTTTCGAGTTGGTATAAGTGCATCAACTCTTTCAAATTAATCCAATGGTCAAAATTAGGCCGACATTTTTTCCTGACCAAGAGATAGATGTTCAAAGGTTTGATGTTTAAGTTTCCTACAAAGTCTAAAACAAGAAAATTAAGATCTTTCCTACAAAAGAAAACTCTTATTGGTCAAAGGTAAACAAAGGAAGCTACCATTAATTTTTATTGGTTGGGGACCATCACCTTCCCTCTTCAACAATTTTCAAAAGAAACATTAAATAGAATTGAAGGGAGTAAAGCAAAAGTACGTCAGAAGAGATTGAAAAACCAGGTGTAATAGAAAGAAAAAATATTAAACTTATAAATAAAGACAAAATTAGCAGTATTATCACCAAGATTTCTGGGATTAGTCTAATCATGGTACAGTAATTTTCACCGTTAGAAAGGTACACCGCAAACGAGTTACTCGAAGACCAAACCTCAAATAATTAGAGTATTAAACAAAGAGGCAGTTTTGTAAATAAGCATTAAATCTCATAGCATGCTTAAGGACTTTTATAAATTGTTTAAACTTATAAATCTTATTTTACTACCTTGCGGTCTATGAACATTATCCTAGACCTTGAAAGTCGAAGTTCATTTACATAAAATACATTATTTTAGTAAAGAATTTGTATACATCTTCACTCATTTCTTAGTAATTAATTGGCTTAATCCAGTTACCTTAGAAGTTGTATTTTAAAAATTAAAAAAAAAAAATTAGGTGGACTTCGGATGATTACCTTTTAGAAGTTAGAATAATCGTTTTGAGGTGGGTTTGGGACAAATATATATAAAGCATTTTCTATTAATTTCCTTCATCACTTAATAAAAAATCAACAAAAAAAATTCTCAATTCTGCGTTTAAATAGATAATAGCTTCAGCCCAAAAAATAGATAACAATAAACTGCGAAGTGAAAAATGAAGGGCAGCTTGTTTGAGAACGTTTGTTCACCTTTCGATTTAGTGAACCACTTTAATTAAAGTTTAATTTTTAGATTTGATTGCTTAATAAACCAACCATCTACATAAAATTAATTGAAAATTTTCCCAAAAAAAAAAAAACTTGATATAATCTAAAGTAAGTCACCAAATATGGCATGAATGAAATCATTAAGAACAACCCTCTGAAACATCCATTTTTTTTAATATAAAAGAAAAAGGTAAGTCAATTATTATTACTATAAAAATCAGTATAGAATACAATCTACAAATCAGGTGGTAATTCTTTTAACAAATTAATCATAAAATTAATAGATAAAACTGCTCTGAAATATCCTGTGATAGAACTATAAACCTTTCTTGCAAAATAACCAACTAAAAAATCTCCTTTTTTTTTTTAGTGGAAGTCCAATTTAAATTCAGATAAACCAAGTTTGCAAGATGGGAAATGTTAGTCTAAAAGGCAAATGCAAATAACATTGTTTATTTATATAAAGTGTTATATGCTACAGTGACTTGTAAGAGAAAGTTGAATTTGGCTGATGATGACATTACACAATAATATAGGCTCCTTCAAACAATTATAATAAAACAAACGTCGTGTAAAGAAGAAAGGTAAGATAACCATTCACGAAAGAATGGTAGAAAAGGGTTCGTATAAAGCCGGGGCAATTTAAGATAAGAATTTCAAATTTTCTTGGATAATGATAATGACCGGTGGTGTCATCTACAGAAACCTTATCATAAAACTTATGGCGAACTATGAATTTGATGCTTCCCCAAGCTTTGGTTACAATATATGAGTTTTATACCTCAACTGTCATATTTTGGTGTTTTAAATAAAAATTTTTAAGGTTTAAAATTTTCTATTCATTGTAACTTTTAAATTATTTAAAATATATATATGTATAAAAGAAAGTGGATGGGATGCATTTAGAAGTGGGGAAAGGATTACATGAATCAAGTGCAAAAAAATAAATAAATAAATAAATAGGAGTATTTTTGTGTCACTTGTGCACCAAAAACTAACATTTCATTAATGGGTTAGGTTTAAGTTAAATATTGTGTAATTTTTATTTATTTTTTAAATTTTCATTTGAAAGGAATTCATTTCATGTTTAAAATTAATGGTCTATTTGGATTAAGGAGGAGAGAGTGGGAGTAGAGTAAAGTAAAGTAGATTTAACCTAAAATTAGCCTATTTTCAGCTAACTCTACTCTACTCTACTCTCCTCCACTCTCCCTCTTTCCCCCCTCAATCCAAACAAACCCTAACTTATACAAATCAAGTGTATAAAACAATGTTGTTAATTCCATGTTGGTGCCCATTTCGATTTGTCTATTGGAATTTGGAATGGATATTTAGGTATCGATTAATTCTAGCATACTGTTTTGGGATTACTACTAATATATATAATTCTCGTATTAATTCATCATTAATGAAATATAATAATAATAATAATCAAATTCAATTAACATAGTTTTAGGTTATTTTGTATTAAAAAAAAAAAAAAAAAAGACCAAATTGGTATTTGAACATAATGAACCAAAATCACTAATCAAAATTGGACGAAATGGCCTAGATTTTAGTCTGAGATGGAATGAGGGATCTTTTCATTCCGATTTTCTTAATAATACGATAATTTGTATTCATTCTAGTAAGAAGAGAATGGAATCCACAACTATAGTATAAACTATATATCACGTCATTTAGAATTTTAAATAATGTGACAATTTGTATACTATTTTTTTATAACAATCTATACACTATTAGATCAAAATAAAATAAAATTTTAATTGTGAAATGGATAAAATAAAGAGGATTTTTTATATCAAAACAATAGAGATAGCAATCCTACTTTAACATATGTGTGTGAAGATCACTTTTAGAAACTTGAACCTCGACCCATATCTCCCCTCTATTCATAAAAACTTGTATTTGTGGGGTAATCATTATGCTAAGGGTACATGGTGATGAAGCAAAGAGGAGTTTTTTTTTTTTTACAAGATAAAATTTCTACTTTAATCTAATCTAAGTGTATATATATGTGAAGCTTCCTTTTTGAAACTTGAACCCCGGCCCTTACCCCCACACCCCATAAGCACTTATACTTATGAAGTGACTAACGCACCAAGAGTGTGCGGTGGTGAAACAAAGAGGAGTTGAAATGGAAATGATAATGCTCAACTTTTATTAATGTTATACCACTTTATAACTTTCTATTAAATGTATTTATTGAGAAGTCTACTGTTGAATTACATTGTCTTTTTATACACTCCAAGATTGCAAAATATGAAGACAATTAGAAATTAATAATTATCACTTTCTCAAAAAAAAAAAATAATAATAATTATCACATCTATAACATGCTTAAATCTTCAAAAAATAAAATTATACTTCAAATTAGATGCAAAACATTAATTTATGGATTTCATAGTAAATAAAAAAAATTATTTCATAGTTTTGTGTGCATATTAAAGGAAAATAAAACATTTAATCCAGAAATAATTTTTTTTTAATATTAATCAAATAAAAAGTTATTTGTTTGGTGTAATATTAACTTAACAAGTTGATCAACTACATGAAAGATGTCAACAAAAAGTTACACAAAGTGTAAACTTGAGACTAACCCTTCATTAATTTCTCTAATATGATCATTTATATGTAGTGGTGACTGGTGAGATCAGCAAAGTTAAAAGAAGAATATAGCTTTTACTAACATATATCGTTAAACATGCGTGAAGGAAAATTACATGTTTAATGATGAGATGTAATGCACATTCTTTGAAATAAATAAATAAAATACGTATCAAAATAAATAAATAAATAAATAAAATACATATATTGTTAATTCACTGGAACGCTACACAATACACAAATTGAAAGTGGTTGTGTGTGTTTTCTTAATTCTTTTTTTAAAATTTTCTTTTTTATTTTTATTTTTTAATGAAAGGTTAAAATAATCAACTACGACTAAATGCACCTTCACTTGTTCCCACAATTTAAGGATCTTAGTTTAGGAACTTGTTAACAAAATCCAATAAAAATAGAGGCAAAATGTGAATAAAACAATATTGCTGACTATAAATGAGCCACATCCATGGTACTATGCCATTAGTGATTTCTTGTTAGTAATAATAGTAAAAAAAAAAAATTATAAAAAAAAAAAAAAAAAAAAAAAAAACTCTTATACATTTGATAAGAACTATAAAATTATACAATAATTGGCTATTTAGTTATTATAATTAAAAAATTCACAATATAATAATTAATTATTCAAGTTCATATCCAACCCACCCATATTTAGGGTGGAGTTCGAATTTTTTGTTTGGAGGAGCCAAATTGTAGTACTAATATATTAGTCAAGAATCAAGATAAACCATCGCATACATGCATAAATACACACACATATATAAACCTTAATATTTTGATACTAGGGTAAGTCATAATTTATAAATATATAGTATAAAAAACTATCTACTTTGTCATATGCATATTCACTAGATAATATTTTTAGGGAAATTTATCATGTGTTTAAATTCCAATGAGTGTTCAAAATTTGTCTAATTTGATATTAAACATATACAAAAATGAATTTGAGAAAACAAAAACTACCTAGTCTGTATAACTACTAGGCCAATTGACAAATTCTATTATTTTTTAAAAGCATCATTAGACTAAATAATTTGGGGGGGGGGGGGGAGGACTTTTATTTTTGAAGCTAAGTATTTAAAATTTTTAATAACAATACGTAAAATAAAAGAGTTTTTTTTTTTTTTTTTTTTTTAAATTTGGAGGGGCCATGGCCCGCTAAGCTTAGCTTTAGCTCCGCCCCTACCCATATCATGTAAAATCCAATAGAATAAAAGTTGGATTCTAACCGTCGTGGTTACAAGTTTCATTATTTATTTTAAATTATATTATATTCTTTGGATATGTACCCATGTGCATTCATTACGTAACCTAAAATAATTTTTATTCTATTATTTTTACTATTTATATTATTCATATATATCACTTAAATATTTAATTAGTTTACATCTAAATTTTAATTAAATCATACATCATACAAGCATAATACTAATGTAAAGTAAAAATACAAACTTTAGGTCTTAAGTGCCCGAATAATTAGTTTTTGGTGTAATTTTCCTATTCCACATAGGCTAAGTAATTACAGGAATAAATCTCATAGATGTGATCCCAAAATGTTATGGAGGAGTTTTGGAATCCCAAACTTGTTTGATTTCATCACGAGACATGAGAACCACTAGATGGGATCTAATATTTAAGTTTTATAATTTTTTTAAATAGGGGTAGAGTAAAGACATGACTCAAACTTAAGACCACATACCATAATAAATTAATAAAAATCCTTTTAAGTACAAACCATTTCTTAAAATTTAATCATTCATTTAACAATACTTTTTAATATTGTGATTATCATATCTTCATAGTTGTTATGTTGATTTGAGCACAAAATATTATAGACTTCACACTCGATTTGATAATTCCTAAATATTTACCTAGACAAATGAAAAAGAATAAAAAGAGAAAACCATGTTAACCACCTATTCTCCCGGTGTTATTTACCTAAAGTCAAAAGAAAACTAGGTGTGTATTAATGAGTAGTCGTAGACAAAATAGTAGCAGTATCAAGTAGAAGAAGTATATAAAAAGATGAATATGACAGAGAGGTGGGAGGCAATAGGTGAGAGAAGAAAGTCCAAGCAAGTGACTCGGTCCCACGGGTAGACAGTCAACATGGTTCCCGGGGGTAGAGGTAGAGAGATATGAAACGTGGTATATCTTGTCATGCTACGTGGGGCCATGCAGAGACTAGCCGACTGGCCCACCCGGTCGCCAGTCATCAACAGCCCCCACCAGTCCAGAAGAGAAAAAAAACCAGCATAGTATGAGATAGATAGCGAGAGAAGAGCCGGGCCGTCAAATTCGTTGACTTGGCTACCCTCCACACTTTTCTTTTTTCTTTTTTTCTTTTTTTTCCTCACGTGGAACGCGCCGCACCGTTCGGGGCGGTGGGTTCTCTTTTCTTTTTTCTTTTTTTCTTTTTCTTTGGGCTTTTGATTTTATAGATATATAGAAGAAATGAAACCCAGTCAAACTCTTTCTTGACGAAATGTGGACGAAACCTCGTTTCCATCACTCACTTTCTCCTTTTTTGTCTACCTCTTTGGGTCGGTACTTACCACCTACCAAACTTTTCTTTTGGGATCCCCGACCCGGATTTTGTCTATGTTCACATTGCTTTCAATAAATTGAAAATTGGGATCTAGTCTTTTATTTTTTATTTTTTTTTATTTTTTTTACAATTGGGTAGTTGGAGAAACTTGGATTTTATTTTACCTTTGTTATGGATATTTTTCTCTGTTCACACATTGCTTGAAAATTTTGATAGTTGAAAAAATGAGTATTTGAATTTTTGATGTTTTAATTTAAATTTCACTTATACTAAAGAATTGTCTTATGCTAAAAACTGAGTTGGTGACTTAAACATAAAACAATTATAACTCCTGCGCTTAAATATTATTAAAATAAAATAAAATAAAGTTATTGTTTTTAGGAAGAATAATAGTAAGGGTGTTTTAGTAGGTTTTGGTTAAAAAAATAGTCTCAGACTCTTAGTTACATTGACCGGTAAAATTTTTTAAAAATTGATCAAATGATATTTTCAACTTTATAAGAAAAGTGTGAAAGGAGAGTAAAACAGCAAAACAAAAACAAAAATGGAATCAATTTGGTGTCGGAGCAAGTTACTGGGTGAAGAAGACAAAATGGGGCAACCCATTGAAATGTAAATCCGAGAATGGGAAAGTCTACAAAACAACAGTGGGCCCCAAAGACATCTGGGAAGAGTGACGCACCGTCTGACGCAATATGGCAAAAGTCCCATCAAATGCTCTCTCTCAAAACACACACCAAAAAGTTTTAAAAAATTAAATAAAAAAATAAAAAAATCCAAGTTCCAATCCATTTGGTCTTCGTTCCAAACCCTTTTTATAGGCGAGCCCATTGCACCGGTAAAAGACTTCACAGACTTCCTTCATCCTCCACATACTCTTTCTCTCTCTTTCTCTCTTTGACTCTCTCTCTTAAAATCTCTTCTGCTCTCTCTATAGATTTTTGCTTTGTCTCTAAAAAAAAAAAAAAAACCTTTCTTTCTTGCTTATATGGACAAAGGATGGGGTCTTACCCTTGATTCTGACTCGCTCGGTTTCTTCCTTAACAACAACAACAACAACAACAAAAGGCCCCCACACCCACACCCACAACGCAACCTTAACAACCACCACAACAAGAGATCGATCAGCGTCGATAATACTATGTTTCCGGTGAATCTTGGCCGTAGAGATTACCATCATCATGAGCCTGCTGCTGCTGCTTCTTCATCACCACCGTCTGATCATGTTGAGACCCGTAGGGCTGTTGTTGATGAGGTTGACTTCTTTGCCAAAAAGCCTCGTTTAGCTAGTGAAGATGCTGATCATCATGATCGTGATGATGATGCTCCCAAAACTAATAGAGTTAGTGTCAAGAAGGAGAATTCTCTTGGTGAAGCTCCTTCAAGGCCTGATTTGGATGTCAACGTAAGCTCTCTAATTTATTTTCACTTTTTTTTTTTTTATAAAAGTGTATTACTGATTTGGATGTCAACGTAAGCTCTCTAATTTATTTTCACTTTTTTTTTTTTTATAAAAGTGTATTATCATTAATTTATCACTATGATATTTGCTTTTGATGCTAATTATTGTTTTTTCTAAATATAGACTGGGTTACACCTTCTTACTGCTAATACCGGAAGTGATCAATCAACGGTGGATGATGGGGTTTCATCAGAATCAGATGATAAGCGAGCTAAGATTGAGGTAAGAGATTTTCCTAAATTATCTATTTATTCTAGATAAGAAAAAAAAAAGGATAAAGCTCTTTTTTTTTCTTTTTTTTGGGGTTTCTTTTTTTGTTTTGCAATAATTTTGGAAGATTGCCCATTAAAGAAATTCACGTGTATGTTTCAGCTGGCACACTTACAAATGGAGCTCCAACGTATGAATATGGAGAATCAAAGGTTGAAAGACATGCTTGGTCAAGTGAGCAACAATTACAGCGTCTTACATAGTCATCTTGTAGCATTAATGCAACAACAACAGACTCATGGAGCCGATAGTGCACAAGAGAATGAGGTAACAACAACAACTACTACACCTAATAAAAATGGATAAATTTAATTGGGAAATACCTGGTCTAGTCCTTGTATTATAATTGTGTTTGTGTTCAAAATAACTAAGTTAATTGTATTGGTATTATGGTCAGGCTGTTGAAGGTAAATCTGAAGAGAGAAAAGTTGAGGTTGGAGGGTCACAAATGGTACCAATACAGTTTATGAATCCAGGTCCTGGTGCCGCAGCTGAGGCAGACGAGATATCTAACTCTTCCTCAGAAGATAGGACCATTTCTGGATCGCCAAGGAACAATTCTAATGTTGTGAAGAACAGTGACGTTCTTCCATATGATTCGGATAGAGAGGGTAAAAAAGTTGGTAGGGAAGAGAGCCCAGAATCTGAATCACAAGGTTGGGCTCCTAATAAGGCTCCAAAATTGACTCCAACCAAGCCTATTGATCAATCCACCGAAGCCACAATGAGAAAGGCTCGTGTCTCAGTTCGTGCGCGGTCAGAAGCACCCATGGTACGTTAATTTGTCGATCTTGTAACAAATTTCAACAATAGGGTGTACATTTTTATGAGTGAAATTTATGTAATTTGATTCATTTGCAGATTACTGATGGTTGCCAATGGCGAAAATATGGACAAAAAATGGCCAAAGGAAACCCATGTCCCCGGGCTTATTATCGATGCACTATGGCAGTTGGTTGTCCTGTTCGCAAACAAGTAAGTTTTTTATATTCTTGGAATTGCTCCATTATAGAATTTAGCTATAGTCATAATCATATATAGTTTCAATCAAATACAGTAAATTCTGGTTTAGACTAACAAGAATGATGGGTTTTGATTTACAGGTTCAACGTTGTGCCGAAGATCGATCAATTCTAATCACTACCTATGAAGGAAACCACAATCATCCACTTCCACCAGCTGCAATGGCCATGGCATCAACAACAGCAGCAGCTGCCTCTATGTTACTCTCGGGGTCTATGTCAAGTGCAGATGGGATAATGAACCCAAACTTGCTAGCAAGAGCTATTCTCCCTTGTTCATCAAGCATGGCAACAATTTCAGCGTCGGCACCATTTCCAACTGTGACACTAGACCTCACACATAACCCAAACCCATTACAATTCCAAAGACCCCCAACCCAATTCCCCATCCATTTCCCAGGTCAAGGCCAGAATGGCTTTGGGTCAGTACAAACCGCACAATTGCCTCAAGTCTTTGGTCAAGCACTTTACAACCAGTCCAAATTCTCGGGCCTCCAGCTTTCCCAAGAAATGGGACATGCCCAATTGGGCCACCAAGCACCCCAACCACCATTGCACCAAACGCAGCAGCAGCAGCCCTCATTGGCTGACACAGTCAGTGCTGCCACAGCAGCCATCACAGCTGACCCAAACTTCACGGCAGCTCTTGCAGCCGCCATCTCATCCATCATTGGTGGCGGAGCTCATCCAAATAATAACAATAACACTTCCACCACCGCTACCAATAACAATATCAGTGCCAGCATGACCACAAGCAACTCCAACAATAGCAACAAAATGGGCAATTTTCCAGGGAATTAGAAGTTGGGCCTGATAATTTTCTCTTGTCCTTAATTTTTTTTTTTTTCCCAATCTTGTTCTTTTATTGGGGGGTTTTACCTTTTTTTGGTGGGATAAGAATGTGATTAGATGTTCATAATTTTTGTCCTTGTTATGGGAGGGTTTATGACACACAAGTCCATTATTTCTTATTGTTTCATTTTGAATAATTTAATTCAAATTTCTCAGTAAATACATAGACAAAAAAAAATTAAAAAATTTTAGCTGCTTTGTTACATCATTAGACTTTCTCAATTATTTTTTAATCTTTGTTCTGTTTTTCCTTCAAATTAATCAATCACTGACCCAATCCTGGGAACAGTAGAGACAAAAAAAAAAACACAACGTTTACAAGAAGAAAAGAATCATAGTTGTTTTTGGCTTTACACAAAAAAGACTTTTGACGGTATATTCGTTAATATCCTAGTCAAGAAAATCGGCCCACGGTTTGACACGTAAACTTTGTACAATTAATCAGGGCCCGAAATCGTAGACCAAGTAGAGACTTTCCAGGCAATTACGTGTGTGAGACATGAATGATGAAAATGAGTGATATAGAGGTCAACTTCATACAACTATAAAAATGCCAATACATTTTTTTTTTTTCAAAGACCCAATAAAGAAATGGTGGGTGGTACTTGTAGTTTCGTGGATTAGTTTGGTACAATTTTTTCAATTGGACAACTGGGATACGTTATTGACTTTCCGTCCACCTTGATTGACATCGCGTTATGGGTTATGCCATCGAATTCCAATCATGTGGTAATACTATAAAAATTTAGAGAGAGAGAGAAAACAACAACAGAGAAACTTGGAACTTTGTGAGTCGCACCGTACATCATCCATCGTACAAGGATCTTTTACTCTTTCAGCTCCACCAAGGGGCGTGGGTACTGGGAAATGGAAAAAAGACTATAATTAAAGACTGAAGACTAATGAGGCGTGAGAGAAGCACACCCTTTTTTTTTTATCACACGTGCATGCATGTGAATAGCAAGACTAATCTCAATTTCAAAATTTCCTTGCATTTTCTCTTCCATGGAGAAAATTGTTGATCCATTGTGCACATAGAAACTTCTAGGTAATTGCGTCCGATTTGCTTTGAAGCACCTTTGTGCTTTTCGGTGTTGTGTTGAACTCTTTAAAACCTTATACATAAGGTAAATTTCTTTTTTTTTCTTTTTTTAAATAAACATAAGTTAAATAAGTTAGGTAAGAGTGAAAGCACGATACGATGTTTTGAGTAACAAATAATTATATATGTAATAGAAATTTATATTGGTTGATTGAATTTGCCCTTTCTCATTATGGGTAGGCTTTTTTACTATATACTTTGAAAAGAATAAAAATAAAATGATGATGTCTTCCTCGTGTTCTTAAACAATAATTGATTTAAATGATGTGATATTCGATAAAACGTTACAGCTATAAATCTCAAGCTTATCTAAAAAGAGTACCATAACTTTTTCAGTAAGAGAGCATCTTTAACACCATCTCAAGATTCTTGCCTAAATTTTGAGAAGAAGCCACATTTCGATTATTACCTAATTACTTTTTCAAATACATTTCTAACAAACTATTTAAGTATATATCTTTTTTCTATTTTATATAAACAATCTTTTTATTCTTTTATTTTTCCTTTATTAATTTCTATCCTCAAATGTCTCACTTTCTTATCCATTCTCATCAGATTTCTTCTTATTAATTACTTCCCTTTCTTCTTTTTCATCGCCTACAACCCATACATAATAGACTCACTAATATACCTTGCTCAAGTCACAACACAAAAAAAAAATAATCTTTTGCTCCACCCACAACCCACCAGCATTCGTCAAACACCCATAGGCCCAAAACCCATTAACCATTACCACTTATCACTGTCTAGGAGGGTCTAAGAACACAATTGCTAAGCAAACCAAATGCAGGAACACATTAGCATCTTCAAACTACATGCCCCAATCACCTTTCCATGATAATCACGAATAACAGCCTCCAAAAACCAGCATAAGAACAATCTTATCTACAATTGATCACACAAGTCTCGAAAATCACCTTGATAACAACTTGTCTTCTAATTGGACTCTTCTTTCTTTTCTTTAGATCTACTTCTATTATATCTTCTATTATTGTTTTTGTATCTATCAACATCTTTCTTTTCTTTCCTTCTTTTCCTAGAAGGAGCAATTAACGGATCAAATCCATATTGTTCACAAAAAGTTCCTAGTTCCTTTTTAGCATATCTTTTTTCTTTCTCTATCTAATTTTTTAGTCTTAGATCATTACACATCCATAGACCTGTTTTATTGATTGAGGATATTATGTCACCATATGTTAAGCTAGGATAGTCTATAGTTCCGTAATTATTAGCTATATAAATCTAACATTTTGGGAAAAGAAATAAGGTAAACCAACAATAAATTTTTCTTTCCAGTAGGATTGTTGACAGTCATTTTTACTTAAAACTTTTGAAATAAAAAACATCTTTATACCATCTAAAGTCTCAAAGTTGTGGACATCTTAAATTAATTAAAACATCTGAAGCTCTTTCTTTATATTGATTAGGATCTCCAAACTACATTCCCCAATCACCTTTCCATGATAATCACAAATAACAGCCTCCAAAAACCGGCATAAGAACAATTTTATCTAGAGTGTGAAGCAATTGGTCACACAAGTCTCGAAAATCACCTTGATAACAACTTGTCTTCTGTAATCTAAATAGACCAAGCTGGCCAAACATCTTTGATCTTTTGCCATTGGACAAGACCACAAAAGCATGTAAAACGGTATCCTCTGCCTGGTGACACGAGCACAAAGGTTCAACCTAAACACCCTTCTTACTCAAATTATTTGTTGTTGCAAAGAATCAGATAAAGCTCTCCAGAGATAAACTTTAACCCTGTTTGGGACTAACAAAGACTAAACTGATCTCCACATATTGCTACCAACAAAACCTAGACTAGAACTACATTGTCTAATTGGTTCATTAAGAACTAAATTGTTGGAGCTCTATTTTTGGGCTTGGGTTTCCAAAATTTGGAAGAAAAAATGTTTTACATTATCTATTAGATATACTCTAACTTTTGCATTAATAAAATTATCATTCAAGTCCCCCTTTGACTAGGAGCAACTATTAGGCATTGGAAACCATACAATATTTAAAAAAAATTATATTAACTAATTGATTTTAAAGGATGGCTAATCCCTTGTGTTTGTATTTTGGTTATGAATTTATTGGCTGGATCATACAAAGATATAAAAAGATGAGGTGCAAACCCTTTTTTTTTTTAATCAAGGTCCATTTTAGGTTTTTTCTTAAAAAAAAAATTCCACTTTGGTTTGATTCTCAGAAAAAAATAAATAAATAAAAGGTCCCCTTTAGTTTTATACATCTTTAGGCCCTAATTTCGCCGAAATAGTATTTCGTTGGGCTTGAAAGGTTCTTTAATTTTATTTTTTGTTCTTTGGATAGTTTTATAGGCCGTGCTTCTAAAGGCCCACTCTTTGTTATTTCTAAAGAAAAAAAATATTATAATGTACGTTTTAATTTCTAAGGCCCAACTAGTTGAAATGCAAAAGCCCAACATTTGTCAATAAGTCCACTAACACATATTTTTCTGTAACTTTTTTCCCAGTTACGGACAGATATATTGTGTATCATAGAAAATTTCGTAATATTGTAGTATATGAATATGTACAACTTATAATTTTTTTTTTTTTAAGATATACCTCTATACTTTTATCAAATTTATTTTCTTCGACCTTATCTTAAGATTTCAACTCCATTGAATCTAGTAACAATCAACTAATTTTATTTTTTGATTGAATTTTATTTTAATTTATTAGATATTCATTCATATGTTAAAATGTGAAACAACATCATTTTATAAGGGAATTAATAGAAATATTTTAATGGCAATAGAATGAAGGAGTAAAGTAATCACATAAGCAAAGTTAATGTGCTAAAATAAAACTTTTAAACTTAGTGGATTAAAATGACAATTAATCAAAATAAAGTGAGGGTGAAAAAGTGCATTTTTGCCTTTCTTTTTTTCCTAAACAAAGGCCAAAACTCACTTTTTTATTTATTTATTTAATAAGAAGTTTAGGCGTCAGAAAAGATTTCCCAGTACCCCCTTTTTTTTGTTGCACTATTATTTAAATTTTGTTTATTAGAGTAATTTTCAATAACTTTATTTTGATTGTTCTTATTTTTTATATTGATTTTATTAAATTTTGTATTATTAATAATTTAAAGTGTTGAAATAAAATCTTTATTTTTATATCTATATAAAAATATTAGGGCATAGTTTATTTTATAGAGTATATTCAAGAATACAACTAAACAGTAGGAGAGCAAGTACTTCTCTAAAAATGTTTTTAGACAAAAATGATTTCTATAAGAAAGTATTTATATTGAAACAAACATTGGTATATATTAAAATTAGTATTAGTAGTGGATTCACATTAGAGTATCATACAAGAAAGTCCAAAAGCAAAATACTGGCCAGTTTGGATAAAGGAAAATTTCCAGCGAACCCTATTCTACTCGCTTTTTTCTCTCCATCCAAAACTGCACATAAAAAATGGACATACTGTGGTCATTTGGTGCTCATGACTTATGAACTTGTCTAACACACAAGTTTTTCAAATGTTGGAGACAGGCATATTCATGTGATCATCTATGTAGTTGGTGACTTTAGTTTCCAAAGTTCCCTTCGAAGCATTCTCTTTCTTGCACTCAAGGAGTGTATCTTTCAGTTGGGTTACCTTAAATTAATTTATTACGATCATCCATAGCCATTGAGCTTGCTTTTCGGAAACATCTTCATCTAGTTCAGCCAAACCTACCAGATTTTTTGAGAGCAAATCCAAACCTACAATGCAATGATTGGTTTCTTGTCCTTTTAAGAAATGACAAAATTTAGTTACAAAATTAGTTGTAGCCTTAGACTACAAACTTACTTAATATTTTTTTATTGGAGGTGAATTTTGAAAAATCCACCATTGGATTACATCTTCTTCTTATATCCTCCATACTTGCAAAATTTCAAGAAAATTAAAGATTAATAGTTATGTCATCAATAAATTTTTTAAATTGCAAATTTTTGTAATTTAAAACTATGCACAAAATATAAGCTTATAGATTATATAGTAAATGATAATCGATTGACACAATATTTAACATGTGTATTAAGGGCGTAAAAAACATGCAATTCAACGGTTAGATTTTCAAAATATGTTGTAATATTTATTTTATTGGGTGAGTTTGTAGCCTTAAGTTACAACCAATTTTATAGCTAAACTTTGTCCTTTAAAAAATAGTAATAGTTATGAGACTGCCTAGGCTGAATCATTCACAATATTCTTTTGGAAAATCTAACTTGTGAGTTGTGATCTTACCTCACCTCCCACATGTATTTAAAACCGTACAATGAGGTTGATTTTGACAATGATTTTTACCAAAAATAAAAAAGGTTAATTTTGACAATGACTTTTACCAGAAATGGTTAATTTTGACGGGCTGTAATAGTGGACACTGGACACCAAAAAGAGAATTTTTTTTAAACAAAATTTAGTTACAAAATTAGTTGTTATTTAATAAAATAAATATTACTACATATTTTAAAATTTTAACTGTTGAATTGCATGTTCTTTATGCTCTTAATACACATGTTAACTTTTGTATCAATAAAATATTATTTACTATATGATCTATAAGTTTATATTTTATGCATAATTTTAAACTACAAAAACTTACATTTTAAATAATTTATTGATAACATAACTATTGATCTTTAATTTTTTAGAAATTTTGCAAAGATGGAGAACATAAGAAGAAAATGTGTTCTAATGATGGATTTGTCAAAATTCACTTCCAATGAAAAGATATTAAGTAAGGTTCCTAAGGTTACAATTAATTTTGTAGCTCAATTTTGTCCTTTCTTTTATTGAGAAAAAAGATAGAAGAGAGTTTTATTTATTTATTTATTAATATGCATAGATTATAATTTTATAAAAATATTAGCATCTGGGATTACAAAAAATGTTTTATTTTACTATCTAAAAAGTTACTTTATCTATTGTATTATTTCACTTAATAATACACTCAACATCTCAGTTTTTATTTTCCTATATAACACATTAAAATAATATATCTACATAATAAAATAACATAGAAAGAGGAGATGAGAGACTAAAGAGAGAGAAAGAAGGAGATATTCTAGGAGGAGTAGGAATTAAAAAATATTATTTTATTTTTGCAAACTTGCTATATATAGTAGGTTCTAAATTTAGGACACTATTGTAGCTTAGTTGTAAATTTTTTACAATTAGCCTTCCGGATAATGCTTTACTTTTATGATTTGATGCTAAAATAGAGCATATTAGGAGTTTTACAACTCCGAATATTGATGCTCTTGGTTTTATTTTTGAAAAAAAAAAAATGGAGACCACTAAAGCCTTATTGGAGAAGGACTAACAATTTTTTTTTGAGAAGCAGAAGGACTAACAATTAATTACGTAGTTCATGACATGTTTTTGGTTATTGGTTTCTGGTTCTATTAATGAACAATTATTCTAAATATATAGTTGAATATGCCTAAAAAGAAATTGTTTATATTCGAAAATGTTTACCTAGTAAATACTCCTTTAAAGGCTTATTATAAACCCGAGCAAGCGTTCAGAATATCTGTCCTATTCCTACAATCATTAATGAAGTTAGTACAGAATGAATGAAGAGCAAAAAGCTATTCCTGCAATTGCCTTCCTTTTGTATTTTCTCACAAAATCACAAACATCCCACGACGCTACAAAACGATGTGTGGCGTGTTGAAGTGAACAAATTGCATGCACCACTGCCACGTAAGCAATCACTTCCCCAGTTCTCCGAACGCGTCTCCCGCCATGAGTTGCGACACAAAATTATATATTTTTATGTATTTTTAACATTACTCCAAAAAGAATATCAAATCCTACAAAGGGTTGTTTGGTAGACTTCTTTAAATAAATATTTTTAGTTTTTAAATAATTTTATATATATTTTTATATATTTTTTCACACACATGTATTTTTACGCATATTTTCAAACACATGTACCAAACACCCACTAAGAGTATATTTGGCAAAGGGTTGTTTGGTAGACTTGTTTAAATAAATATTTTTAGTTTTTAAACAACTTCATATATTTTTTCATATATTTTTTCACCCACACATATTTTCACATATATTTTCAAACATATGTACCAAACATCCACTAAAAATATATTTGACAAGAGTTACGTTTAGCTTTTATCTTTTATCTATAGCTTTTTAAAACTTCACTTTTTCAATCGTTTTTTCATATTTTTAAATCTTTTTTAATAAACTTTCGACAATTTTTTTTTCAATTTCAGCTTATTTTCCGGACCCTAAATTCTTCTTTTTCCCAAAAAAAAAAAAAAAAAAAAAAACACAAACACGAGTCCATCGTGTGTGTCCAACGCTTACCAGTTACCACGCCATCTCTGCAGCAGAAAAAGATCAAACGGCTTCAAAAAACACGAAACTTTCACGCTATATTTTTAGCTGGGCCCCACCATTTTTTCCCTTTTAACGAAAGTAAGAAAGATACAGTATTAGCTGGGCCCCACTGAGTCTCTCACACTGTCACACAGTCTCTCTCTCTCTCTCTCTCGTACTTTCGTCCATTTTAAATTCTCTGTTTCTTCCTCTTTTCTCTTCAACTCTTTTTCCTCTGCTTTTCCTTGTGCTATACAATTCGGTGAGTGAATTAAATATTTATTGCAATAAATTATTAATATTTTATTTTATCACTCTGATTTGGTTTGCTCTGCTAAGGATTTATTGTTTTTTGCATGTGAGAATATATTGGCTAGGTGATCGGTCATTATTATAATATTTCTAATGCCTTTTGATGCAAGTTTGTTTGGAGATTGTGCTTGATCATTGCATTCATGTTAGTGCTTGGAGCGTTTTGTATAAGTTGTTTTTTTGTTTTCAGAAAATGTGGTTTTTTTTTTTTTTTTTTTGATGATTAAACTCTGTTTGTTTCGTGGGAAAACAAAGGAAAATGAAGTTTAATAAAGTTTAAAATTTTAACTTTTTTACTTAAGCGCTTTTTATCTTGGTAAATGTGGTTATTTTATTATTTTTATTTTTTCTAGTTAAGCTCTGTTTGTTTCGTGAGAAAAAACGAAGGAAACTGAAGTTTAATAAAATTTGAAAGTTTTAACTTTTTACTTAAAGCTTGTAGCTTAAGCGCTTTTTGTCTACGAATTACTTAGTTTCTAGAATATGTTTCGGACTAAAAAAGAAGAAAGAATAAAAAATTTTCAGGTTCTGTACTGAATAAGTATAGTGAAGGATTGAAAATTTTGATTAAATTTAAATTTCCTACTATTTTTGAAGCAGTTAAACTGAACTTGTGCTTGAATTTTCTGCACTTCCCTGTTTGGTTGCTGAGAAAGTTGCTGAAATGATAGAAATGTAGTTTAGAATTTATTGTGTTCTGTTTTTTTGTTCTAAATATCAAAAACTGATCTGTAACTAAGCTACACTGTTAGTATATGAAGATAAAACATGTAAACTGAACTTGAACTAAGCTAAAAAACTCAGCTTTATTGTTAAATTCAACTTAACATTACACCGTTTCATAACTTTTTATTAAATTAATATTTTTAAAGTTTCACTGTTAGATTACATGTTCGTTATGTTCATAGCATGTTTGCCAAAATTTGTGACGATCAGGTGTTGTTTACCATTGATGCATAAAGTCAATATTTTGCATATAGATGAGATAGATATTGATCTCCAAACTTGTTGATATATTGCAAGTGTGTAGGGTATAAGGAGAGAATGTAATCCAACGGTAAATTTGTCAAAAAATACATCCAATAGATAGTTATTGAGTGTTGTAACATTGACAACAGTTTCTCCCAATGTAACTTGAACCCAACCCATGTATATACGTTTTGCATATTATTTGTTTTGCTTGTTCATGCTTTTCCTGAACCTGAAAATTGCAATGTGGATGAAATAGGTGAACATGGGAAGCAATTTGAAAGCAGTAGTGTTATCTGTGTTCCTTTCAACCCTTTTGTTTTCGCTGGTCACCTCTGCTTCCAACGATAGGTTGGTTAGGATTGGACTGAAGAAGATTAAATTGGACCAAAACAACCGCCTTGCTGTGCGGCTTGAGTCCAAGGAGGCACAGGCTGTAAGAGCTTCTGTTAGGAAGTATCATATCCGTTATAGTCTTGGGGACTCTGATAAGACGGATATTGTTCCGTTGAATAACTACTTGGATGCTCAGTATTTTGGTGAGATTGGCATTGGTACTCCCCCTCAAATTTTCACTGTAATTTTTGACACTGGCAGCTCTAATCTGTGGGTGCCATCGGATAAGTGCTTTTTATCGGTGAGCTTGGATTTCTATGTTTATAATGAATGTAATTAGCATTCTTGGCTTTATTAAAAATCTTGATTGAAGGCAATAGATTCATGTTTTTGCATTTGTGGTGCAGCTTGCGTGTTATTTTCATTCTAAGTACAAGTCAAGTGAGTCGAAAACGTACAAGAAGGAGGGTTAGTCCTTTTGTCCCAACCTTAGAAAAAAGTTCATTTCATTTATAATAATCAACATCATGCTGCATGGCCCTTTACTCTTAATTACAGTGCCCACTTCATGATATGTGATTGCAAGGGGCTGTCTTGGAGAATTGCCTTTTGAATGCACAATATATATGTGTGTATTATCTATGTTGTCTGATGTAGCTCTGTTATCATCCATCATGAAGGGACATCTGCTGCTATCCAGTATGGTAGTGGAGCTATTTCCGGTTTCTTTAGCTATGATGATGTCAAAGTTGGGGACCTAGTTGTAAAGAGTCAGGTACCTTGAACATTTTTCCTCTACATTGTTTCAAATCTTAGTAGTTTGATTAGACTGTACTAATTACAGCTGATCCCTTCAGGAATTCATTGAGGCAACTAGAGAGCCTGGTGTCACATTTTTGGTGGCAAAGTTTGATGGTCTATTAGGACTTGGATTTCAGGAAATTTCAGTTGGAAATGCTACTCCTTTGTGGTATGTGTGTATGTCTTTGGTTCTAATTGGTCTTTAACTGAAATAAATTTCTTAATATGAAATTTTTAACGAGGTGCTTGCTTGTTGACTGTTGTACAGGTACAACATGGTTGAACAAGGTCTTATTAAAGAGCCAGTATTTTCGTTCTGGCTCAACCGTAAAACAGAGGAAGAAGCAGGCGGTGAACTTGTCTTTGGTGGGGTAGATCCAAATCACTTCAAGGGCGAACACACATTTGTTCCAACTGTACTAATTACAGCTGATCCCTTCAGGAATTCATTGAGGCAACTAGAGAGCCTGGTGTCACATTTTTGGTGGCAAAGTTTGATGGTCTATTAGGACTTGGATTTCAGGAAATTTCAGTTGGAAATGCTACTCCTTTGTGGTATGTGTGTATATCTTTGCTTCTAATTGGTCTTTCACTGAAATAAATTTCTTAATATGAAATTTTTAATGAGGTGCTTGCTTGTTGACTGTTGTACAGGTACAATATGGTTGAACAAGGTCTTATTAAAGAGCCAGTATTTTCGTTCTGGCTCAACCGTAAAACAGAGGAAGAAGCAGGCGGTGAACTTGTCTTTGGTGGGGTAGATCCAAATCACTTCAAGGGCGAACACACATTTGTTCCCGTGACACAAAAAGGCTATTGGCAGGTAGGTACTAGGTTGTCTAGAAACTTCGTATTTAATCATGGTTAATAGATATTAGATATTCAATATACTTTTATATTTTCAATTATCTTCTCATTTTGCCAAAATATATTTCTTTTTGATAGTTTGACATGGGTGATGTTCTTATCGGTGGTAAACCAACTGGTATGTTCTCTCTCGATGCCTAGTACAATTCCTCAAATGAAAAAGAGATGTTTTTTTTTTTTTGGGAGGCAAGGGGGGCGTTGAAGGAAGACATAGATTTTTTTACGATCTGGCTCCTGTTATTTTGTGGGACTCAATTTTCCATCTGGCTGCTATGTAGGCTATTGTACTGGCAGTTGTGCAGCTATTGCAGATTCTGGAACTTCCCTAATGGCAGGTCCAACGGTATGTATAATAGCTCAAGTTATTTGGAGCTATTTTGATTATTGTTTATCAATCTCTTGCTTCATATGTTGTGATAGTTTATTTTGCCCCTTCGGATGTCATTTTCAGCTTTAGTTTCCGTTGAGGTTAAACTTGAAACATTATTCAATAGAGTTATTGTGTGAGCAAGATGACACAATGTAGAAGCAGAAAATGAGAAACAACTAATACATTTTTAAGTGAGCTTTGTTTGATAGATATATCATCCTTATTATGGTATGCTTCTGTGATTTTCCGGTCACATTCTTCCAATTCTCATTTTCATATCTTGAATTTGATGGCTGAATTCTATGGTTATTACCGTTATTCATTTGGGTGTCCTAAAACCTTGTAGGCTGGTCATCTTGGCGCATTGCCTTGAAAGTGAGAAAATCTAAGATGTAGAATTTATGTTTCTAAATGAAAAATGTCTGTGACTGCTTTCTTAATATTTTACATGTGCTTGTCCCTGAAATATATGGTTCTTTTTTTCTTTTTTGCTAAGGCTGTGATTACAATGATAAATCAAGCAATTGGAGCCAATGGAGTTGCTAGTCAGGAATGCAAGGCAGTTGTTGAGCAGTATGGACAAACAATTATTGACTTGCTTGTAGCTGAGGTAAATACTTGGCTTTTATTAATTTCTATTTTTTTGTTTTTTCTTATCAGGTAATACGGCTTATTATTTTATTTTATCCTTTTCATAACGAGTGGAAAAGATTTTGTCTCAGCATGTCAATTCACTTATGTCCCTTGCAGAATGTTCCAGTTAATTCCATTATTGAACTAAGTTCTAGCTTTCATTGTGCATAACAGGCACACCCGAAGAAGATCTGCTCCCAGATTGGATTGTGTACATTTGATGGTGCCCGCGGAGTTAGGTCATAGTCAAACATTTTTAATAGTCCTCTGCCTTTTTATCTCTCTTACAATATGCTAGTGAGTTTAGGCCGTTTGGCTAAAATGGAACTTCACCCTCCCACAATAATGGGTGGGAGGGAAAAGTTGTGGGTTGAAAACTCACTGGGTGTATTTGTCACATACCAATGAATATATATATATATATTCTCTTGGGGTGCCCCTTGTAACGTTTCCTGTTGTTATTTCCTTTTCATTATCTGCTTCCAGACTGCATTGTGAGCCCTTAAATGGTACCCATGTTGCTGTCAAGCTCAAAATATATTATTTTGTTTTTAAATTTGGTTTTCGTCAGTCGTTTTTGAAAACTTTTAATTATTTCCGGGTTTTTTTTTTTAAAAGGTAAAAAAAAAATTGCAACACATTTGTAATTGCTTCTTTAAAAAATCTCCCTGATTTAATTTTTAGACGGGGAACTTATTGGTCTGTGAATGTTTTTGTACAGTATTGGCATTGAGAGTGTCGTGGAAGAGAACAGTGGCAAAGCATCTGGTGGAATTCGTGATGCTATGTGCCCTGCTTGTGAAATGGCAGTTGTGTGGATGCAAAGCCAGCTAAAGAAGAATCAGACACTAGATTATGTGCTGACCTATGTCAATGAGGTGAAATATGTCTGGTACTGCATTGTTGTATATATCTTTAGGAGATTTCTGCTCATGCTGACTTGACCATCTGATACTTCCACAGCTTTGTGATCGGGTGCCAAGCCCAATGGGAGAATCTTCTGTGGATTGTGGAAATATTTCTAACATGCCTACTGTTTCCTTCACAATTGGTGGAAAAATTTTTGACCTCAGCCCACAGGAGGTAACATGTCATCTTAATCAATCATGAAATTTTTTTCCCCTTTTTGAGAGAAATTTTAGTAATAGTATTATGGTAATTTTTACATGTCAGCAGTGATCGTTGTTGTACTTAATTTTTCTTCTTTAGCGTGCACCCTTGACCTGGAAATTACATATGTAGGACCTAGTAAAGCTTGCTTTGACTTCTGACTCTTGTTTTCTATGGGTTCAATCGTATCATCCAAAATAAAAAATAAAGGTTACCTTAAATGGCTGCTTGAGTAGCAGTGTTTTCAATAACACCATCTAACATAAAATTGCCCAATGCTTTGTCAAAATGGTCTAGATTTTTTGTTTTTATTCTTAATTCATTTTTTTAAAATGATAAGTTGTCAGAATGGTATCGATAAAACCATCTTGGTATGATTTTTTAAGCTTAGAATTAGATTAGAACTTGTTCACGTATTACTTAGAGAAAAAAATTAACTCACTGACTATAAATTCTGAAAGGAAAAGTTTCTTATAAGGGTAGGAGGTGTCATTGAAGCTTCAAAGACAATATTTTTTTTAAAAATTGTTTCTTTGTTTGCATCTTACTCATCTTCTGATCATCTGTATCTAGTTAACTGCATAATAAAACTAAAGAGCCAAACAAGCTGAAACATTCAAGAACTTTGAACTGATACCAGCCATTGTTTAGAATAAAAATTCTCCATGTCTTTTGTTGAGCTACTGTCATATATATATATATGATGATATTATCTTGGCAAACTTTATATAACTAGAATATCATTGTACTGATGTCAAACTTTTCTGGATGGTGACACCAGTACATACTGAAGGTGGGTGAGGGTCCTATGGCTCAGTGCATCAGTGGCTTTATGGCTATGGACATTCCTCCTCCTCGTGGACCTCTCTGGTAGAGTTCCATTCAAGTCAACTTTCCATTTATCATTCAGCATCTGTAAATGTGATGCTTCTGGTGCAGATGATTCTCACTATGGTTCTTTTGCAATGCAGGATATTGGGGGATGTCTTCATGGGTCGCTACCACACTATATTTTTTTTTTTGAAAGGTAAAAAAAAAATTGCAACACATTTGTAATTGCTTCTTTAAAAAATCACCCTGATTTAATTTTTAGACGGGGAACTTATTGGTCTGTGAATGTTTTTGTACAGTATTGGCATTGAGAGTGTCGTGGAAGAGAACAGTGGCAAAGCATCTGGTGGAATTCATGATGCTATGTGCCCTGCTTGTGAAATGGCAGTTGTGTGGATGCAAAGCCAGCTAAAGAAGAATCAGACACTAGATTATGTGCTGACCTATGTCAATGAGGTGAAATATGTCTGGTACTGCATTGTTGTATATATCTTTAGGAGATTTCTGCTCATGCTGACTTGACCATCTGATACTTCCACAGCTTTGTGATCGGGTGCCAAGCCCAATGGGAGAATCTTCTGTGGATTGTGGAAATATTTCTAACATGCCTACTGTTTCCTTCACAATTGGTGGAAAAATTTTTGACCTCACCCCACAGGAGGTAACATGTCATCTTAATCAATCATGAAATTTTTTCCCCTTTTTGAGAGAAATTTTAGTAATAGTATTATGGTATTTTTTACATGTCAGCAGTGATCGTTGTTGTACTTAATTTTTCTTCTTTAGCATGCACCCTTGACCTGGAAATTACATATGTAGGACCTAGTAAAGCTTGCTTTGACTTCTGACTCTTGTTTTCTATGGGTTCAATTGTATCATCCAAAATAAAAAATAAAGGTTACCTTAAATGGCTGCTTGAGTAGCAGTGTTTTCAATAACACCATCTAACATAAAATTGCCCAATGCTTTGTCAAAATGGTCTAGATTTTTTGTTTTTATTCTTAATTCATTTTTTTAAAATGATAAGTTGTCAGAATGGTATCGATAAAACCATCTTGGTATGATTTTTTAAGCTTAGAATTAGATTAGAACTTGTTCACGTATTACTTAGAGAAAAAAATTAACTCACTGACTATAAATTCTGAAAGGAAAAGTTTCTTATAAGGGTAGGAGGTGTCATTGAAGCTTCAAAGACAATATTTTTTTTAAAAATTGTTTCTTTGTTTGCATCTTACTCATCTTCTGATCATCTGTATCTAGTTAACTGCATAATAAAACTAAAGAGCCAAACAAGCTGAAACATTCAAGAACTTTGAACTGATACCAGCCATTGTTTAGAATAAAAATTCTCCATGTCTTTTGTTGAGCTACTGTCATATATATATATATGATGATATTATCTTGGCAAACTTTATATAACTAGAATATCATTGTACTGATGTCAAACTTTTCTGGATGGTGACACCAGTACATACTGAAGGTGGGTGAGGGTCCTATGGCTCAGTGCATCAGTGGCTTTATGGCTATGGACATTCCTCCTCCTCGTGGACCTCTCTGGTAGAGTTCCATTCAAGTCAACTTTCCATTTATCATTCAGCATCTGTAAATGTGATGCTTCTGGTGCAGATGATTCTCACTATGGTTCTTTTGCAATGCAGGATATTGGGGGATGTCTTCATGGGTCGCTACCACACTATCTTTGATGCTGGTAAACTGAGAGTTGGATTCGCAGAGGCAGCATAAACAATCTACCCTGGGCTGTGATATCTTTATCTATTTGCTGTCTGTGTGAACCTTATTTAAACTTGAAGAAGTTAAATGGAGGAGAGTTAATGCTGCTTGTAAATATTTAAAATGGATCTCTTTTATCCATCTGAATAGTTTATTATGCGTGCAATGTGAGCCCAATTTCTATCCTTATTTATTTGCCAACCTCACAATCGTCGAGTTTCATATGGGTCCTTTTTGCAACGCAAATGCGTCATTGAATTGTTGAAACTTTACAGCCATTTGTTGATTTGTTCAAGGAGCATGAGGTAGGTAAGTTCAAACATCATGGCTTCAAGCTACTGCTGCTTCATTTTTTCCTCGTCCTTCTTTTCCAGGCTTGATTCTCCCCTATTTGTCCTGCAGTTAAAAAATGAGGGGGAAATATAATATGTTTAATTTCTAAAAAAAAAAAACATGCAACTTAGTTTAGCACAAAGGTAGCAAAGTTAAAACCTGTAGTTACAGTTCACGTAATTGTACCGTTCAACAATCTGGTCAAACCGTGCCATCGACCAACCAGCAATAATGTTGGTCGAAATGGTTGGGAGGGTATTTTTTTGGTTGAAAAATCCAATGTGTCTGGATGGTATTTGGCCAGAAGATTTACCAATAAATGTCATACTGACTGCCTCCCCCTCCCTCTTATTTTTGACCACTCTGCCACCTCCATCCAGCCCTTGAGCCTTGTTGTCTTGCTCCATTACCTTCCCATCGATCTGTTTAGGCTTGAAATCATAGTTGATTTTTTTTCCTCTTATTTGTTTTGCCCACCATTGACACTGACTTGGGGCCAGCACCCCTATGGTTTACTGTATAGCGATGGCAGTTGGAACCACACTATTGTCGTTTTGGGCACGTATTTTGCACTTGCGCTTTCCACTCGTTGACGCTCTTGCAGCATGTTCCCCTCGGGCGATCCTTTGGCAACTCAACAAGGACCCAACCTTGATTCTTATTCAAGGATTGTAACTCCTCCCTCATGGCCTTTTGTCAATGTTAAGATCCATCACTATCCATAGCTTCTTGAATATAAAGGAAAAATAATCACATGTAATTTGACTCAGATTTAGGCCGGGCGTTATATATAAGATATTCATATGATTCTCATCCCTCAAACACATTTCTCATCAGAAATCTCTTAGCCTAAAAAGTAAAAACCACCTTCAAGCACAAACAATCTCTATGGAGAACAACTACCATAAAAAGGGAAATAGAATGAGTTATTAGGTCTGATAAGCCCCTTTTGAAATTTTTGAGCATTAAAATCAGGAAGGGTTTGGCCTATTTTTATGTACTGGTAGTGTTGAATTATCACATCAACTTATTAGAATTTAATTTGATTAGTTGATCTTTGGGCTATATATATATAGCTTGGTTGCTTTATTTAATTGTGACTTTGTAAGGTTAGCAATATTATAATTTGACTCAGTACTTGGTTAATGGGTTAACTACTAGTTAGACTTTCAATACCCCAATAAAAAATTTAGACTTAGAAATAATATACCACGCCTACATTTCAGGGACATAAATAATTGCAGCATATAATCCAAGCACTTCCTCTCCAATTCAATACATTGGCATGCGCATGTGGTTGTGTCACGTGTTTATGTATAAGAATTTTCGTGTGGGTTCATCCTTCTTTTTGTATCGCTTGTGTGATGCTCAAAGAAGTGAGAAGTCACATTGCCCCTTCCATTCTCCAAAGGACACAAAGGTTTTCAATCAGACCACAAAGTTAATTACCAACTTTGGTTTGCTTTCATTGTGGTCAGTGCCGGCTCATTGGGTGAGCCGCCTAAGGCCCCATTGAAAAATAACCCCTAAATTTTTACAAATAGAAATATTCTTGTATTAATAGAAGTATTAATTAAATTCTAAATATTCACTCATGAATAAAAAAGTAATTGTTTTTTATCAAAGAAAAACTAGTTAAAGAAAAATATTTTTATTAGATGGGTCAATTATTTAACCTCTCACACATAAATGTTAAAAGAACTCATTAATCTTACACTAGTAAATAAATTTATACTCAAATTATATTTAGAAATATCAAATATATAACTTTATTAAAATTTTCAATTAAAATCTCTTAGTATTTGGTTACTTCATTCAATGAATAGTGTTTATTTTAGTTGTATAGTCATTGAATAATGCGATAGGTTCATTTTAATTTGTAATTTTTTTTCTAAAAAAATAGATTTTAAATGAAAAAAAAAAACCAAAAGTTAAATAAATATTATTTTAATATTTAAAGTATAAGAATAGACCTGACTTTAGATTGTCACCTTTAGGCCCCACAATTCCTTGAGCAGCCCTTATTGTGGTGTGAACATGTCTTTCATTAAGGATTAAACTTGACTTTCTATCCCATTTTCTAATTAATTACTTACAATATCAACTAATAAAGAAAACCTTATTTGAGATATATACAACGAGAAATGTCTAATCCTCGTTGAAAAAACGCTTATGTTTTATAGATTCCTCGAAGGATTTTGTCCTTAAACATGCGTAGAAAATGACCCAAAAGAAATTTTAGTACAATGCTTCTTTATTTGTAAGCCAAAGAAAAGCATGTTTTGATGTGTTTGCTGGTTCACGCTTTGAACAATAAAATGATTAATTTTAGCTGAATACAGTGCTATGCTATGTCAATATGGTCACCTACTCTTATCCAAAAAAAAAAAATGGTCACCTGCTGGCCAAATGTTACTCGAGAAATTGAGATGGAAAGATGAGTTAACATTCCCATGTGTTCTCCACAAAAAAATAAATGATTTCAAATATTGAGCGTGCTTAAAAATCTTCACAAAGTTTTGGGAATCTATTTCATGATTTTTTAAAAGAAAGATTCATTTATTACAATGGTGCTGAGAAACATTTCAATGCCTGCATGGGAAGAAAAAAAAAACGTGAGGGTCCCCTAAGCTTTGCCGAAAGTGAAGAAATAGATTCAATGATTGGGTAAAGGGTTTGCTTGAGAGGGACACATTTTACACTCTAGCATAAGCATATACTTTGTTGCTAAGCTTTAAAGCCGCCCAAACTTAGCTAAAAGGAATTCCTTAAATTATTCATATACTTTTATTTTTATTGTTTTTGTTGGCTGAGAAGCTGATAGGCTGGTATTGTTAAGAACAATGCACACAATTTTAACAATATTTTTTATAAATAATGGTTGGTAAATTGTGATAAGAAGATCAATTTCGTCTCAACAATTGAAAAAGAATGTGAAAAAAATATATTTTTTTTTTCTCTGTAAAACGATTGGGATTTGGGACTAAGAAATGAAAGAGTAAATTGACACTTGTAATGGATTGGACTTTGGACTGTTTAGGCTATCCAATTTTCAAAGAGAATGTGAGTTTTGGTTGGGCGGTTTAGGCTTTCCCATTTTCAGCTAAAGTCCAACTATCAGTTCCGAAAGTGAGTTTTTTAGCTTTATGGAGTTGGTTCCACATAGCCAGCTCTATCCTGATCCTCTCTAACCCTTTTGCTTTTTGGTTGGTTTATACGTACAAAAAAGCCTTCTGTATCCTCTCTTGCCCTGTTGCCTTTACTTTGATTCCTCTTGCAAACTTCACCCACAATCCAAGCAAAGCTTGAAACTATGCAAGCTCTCTTAATTCTTGAAAAGGGAAACTTTATTTTCACTCCAATATTCATTCATTAACATTATTGCCCTTTATTATTATCCTAGTATCATCAAAATTTTAATTGCATTGATCTTAATGTGCAAACTTAGATATTATTAGTAAATTACTACATAAGTCCACTAGATTTGGTGCATAGCCTTTGAATCTTGACACTACCCAAATACAAAAATGGTACAGGTCTTGCTTGCAAAGTGCTTTAGGTTATAAATGTCAAACAAGTTACTCCAATCAATGCATGTGGTCCAGAGATTTTTGGTATGGACCTTGCAATTCTTAATCTTTGTTCTGAGAATCAATTTGTGCATTGGGACTTGGGATTTAGGAGTCATTGTATATGCACTAATAAGAGTCTACCTGCCACCAAAATTTTTTTGGGCAAAACACCATCCCTAGTAAAACCATGGATGGTTTGGTACAGTCCCAACTTAACTTGTACAACTTTGTCTTTTTTTTTGTTGATTATTGCTAAGAGGAGTTACTTCAACAAAGTCAAGCACTTAAAAAAATCTAAGAATTGGTGACCTTTTCCTATTCTTAAACCCCAAACCAAACCCATTGGAATATCCCATAATCCATTGTATCCTATGCTCATCAACAACACCACTTTCCACACCTAGCAGCTAGCACCCGTTGCGCACGTTTTCACATGATGCCATGTGGACAAATATATATAGTTAATTCATAGTTAAGTTATGTAACCGCCGGCCAAAGTTAAGTTGTCATCACTTCTCTTCTTGCCACGTGGTTCTCTCACAATGAGGGGGGGAAAAAAAAAAAAAGACTGCGGCTGCCCATTGGTTCCGATGAAAATCACCAAAACTTTCAAAAAGAAATGTACAAAAAGCATTACTTCTTGGATTAAGCCAACCATACAATACCAATATTGAAGACTATGACTTTATATATATATATATATGTGTGTGTGTGTGTGTGTATGTGTGTGTTGAATTGAGCTCTCACCTAACAAAACAGACACACCAAACTGCAAAATTTTTCCTTCTTATAACTCAGTTCTCTCACCCTCCTTCCTAGTTAGCTCAGCTCTTCAATGGACTGGACCAGAGGCCAAATCATTGGCCGTGGCTCATCCGCCACGGTCTCAGTGGCTAAGGTTCATGGGTCCGGAGAGATTTTCGCGGTCAAGTCCACTGACCTCTCACAATCAGAATTCCTCCAGAGGGAGCAAAGAATTCTTTCTACAGTAAGTTGTCCACAAATTGTAGCATACAAGGGATGCAATGTTTCATCTGAAAATGGTAAGCTTCTATACAATCTTTTCATGGAATATGCTCCCCGTGGCACCCTTATTGATGCAATTCACAGCCAAGGTGGTGGTCTAGACGAGGCCACAATCCAAGCCTACACGCGCAAGATTGTGTTGGGGCTCGAATACCTTCATTCTAATAGCATAGTGCATTGTGACATTAAATGTCACAACATTTTGGTCACTAATGATGGGGTGAAGATTGCTGATTTGGGCTGTGCTAGGGAGCTTGGTGAAGTGTCGAGTGCTGATTTGGCTATTGCCGGCACTCCGGTGTTCATGGCACCTGAGGTGGCGCGTGGAGAGCAACAGGGGTTTCCTGCTGATGTGTGGGCTCTAGGATGTACCATGATCGAGATGGCTACAGGGCGGGCCCCATGGCCCGGTGTTTCGGACCCGGTGTCAGCCCTTTACCGAATTGGTTATTCGGGTGAAGTGCCAGAGGTTCCTAACTTCATGTCAAAGCAAGCTAAGGATTTCTTGGGCAATTGCTTGAAGAGAGACCCAATGGAAAGGTGGTCAGCTAGTGAACTTCTTAATCATTCTTTTCTTGAGGAGCCCAAATCTCAGTTGAAAGGAGTTAATAGTTTTGGTTCGGATACTCCAACTTGTGTATTGGATAAAGGCTTTTGGGAATCCATGGATGAGCTTGAGACAAATCCAAGTACAACCCACAAAAGGTCCTTGAATTCTCTCAAGGAAAGAATCCAGCGGTTGAGTGAAGGTAGGACCACATTGTGTCAACAAAAGCCAAATTGGGCATGTGAGGAAGATTGGGTTACAGTTAGAAGCAATAGTAACAAAGAGCCAGAGTTGGTCAATCCCAGCCAGGACTTCGCTTTGTTAAATGCCAATGAATCCGTAGCAGGTGTTAGTCGGGACAACAACTTGGTATTTTACAATGAACCCACGAGCACTAGTGGGATAGAGGCTTGTAATATTAGAAGTAGTATTAGTGGTAATGATAATAGCAATAGTAGCAATAATGGAGGCCCATTGGTGGCCTCTAAATGTACCAAAGTTGATTTAAATGGAAACAATATTTCATTTGAGAATAATGCTCATTTTTTGCTTTCATAACCATACGATTAAGGTTCATTCTTGCCAATATTTTTACCTGGGCCGCTAGGCTAGAGCTGGGACCTACTTTATTTTATAGTTATACCCAGGCCATATAAATATAATAGTGAATTTATTTTAATGGGTAAAAGAATGGGCCTGGGGATGTTGTAAAAGAGGACAGGCCTAGTCTGCGGTACAACTTGGTGGGTTTGGGCTTGTCTGCCAGCAGAACTAGCTCAAACCTTAAACCTTCTCTTGAGATTAGATAAAGATATTAGTTGGGTATAAAAGCAAGTAGTATCAGCTTCTTAGAAATTGTCTCAAATCACTTGATTTAGGTTGGAAAGGCTTTTACCTGTCATTGGAAGAAAATAAAACTTTCTCAGTATGGAATGAAAGTTTCTTATTGAAAAAATAATTGTGTATTCTTTCTAAATTAAAGAGCAGAATTAGGAAATTATAAATAAGCATTTTTGTAAGGGGTTTAGTGGCTTTTGTCTAAGAGTTTGATAAATTATTGCTTATCCAAAAAGTTTGAGTTGTTAAGAAATGGTGACTTTAATCGCTTAACTTAACCATAATTCTCACACTTCTCTTCATATGTGGGCACAAACTCTCTCTTAATAAGTGAGGACAAACATATATTTTTTTACATTTTAATGGGTGTGTGAGTATGTAAGTTTGTAAGGTATTAGTGAGTGTTATTGTAATCCATATCATTGATAGTAGATTTTGTTTGGTGTTTCTCATGGACGTACACTTAAAATTGGCTTAACCATTGTTAAATATTATTATCTTGTATAATCATTTTATATTCTTGTTCACATGAATGCACTTCTATTAAGTATTAAACAAATCACACAACTAGGTGAGTTGGATATGAACGTGCTATAAAGAGGAAACCCCATGACTATCCATGAATTTAATAATCCCATGACTAGTTAAATCATTTGAATAAATTATATAACTATTAAATATATGTTTATGTAATTAAAAATACAAGTAATAGTCACCAATCACTCGCCACCTGCAACTCCTTTTCAGAAATCAGCCATTGCCAACGTAAGAGATGGCCCATTTTATCTTTGCAGAGTGCAGGCATTCTATTGTCGCATGTCTTTGCGGCCACTTTAGGTCAATCGATCCAGTGGCAGCTCTACGTGCAATCAAGGTGGTCACAAGACTACTTTGACTTGCAAAAACAAAATGTATACATACACTTGCAAAAAATATATTATATATTAAACTAATTTATTGTAACCATCCTAATAAAAATTATTAACACCCTGACTTGAGAATTACAAAAATTTGGATTCAACAAAAATAAGAGTAGTGTTATTACATTCACAACATTTTTCACAATAATTTTACAACAAATCTAATGTAGTAAATTGTTACTGATTCTAATTTGGGCTAAATATTAATATTATTTTTTTTACCCACCAATAACAACTTTTTGCGTAAGATTTATTGTAAAAATATTGTGAACGTAGCATTACTCCAAAATTAATTCTACTTTCAAACATAATTCTTAATCCATGTTCTTTTTTTAAAGCTTAAACAACGACAATAAATATTAGCCCAAATAACAATAAACATAAACCAAATAAAAACAAGACAAGACCAAACAACAACAAACGAAAAAATTACTCAACAAAAAACCTATTATTAAACAAAAAGATAAAATTTGTGGCTCATTTAACCTATTCAATAAAAATAATTTATAATTTCATTTTTCTTTAAAAAATAGTACCAAAAAAAATATTGTGACAATTTAATTTTTTAGTGACCACTCTAAAAAAAATTCTTAGAGCCGCCATTGAATCAATCAATACCTAACTGATGATTCATAACCACATGCAGCTTCCAACTAAAAATAAGTTTCTTGCAAAAGCACGAGCCCAACCTTTTCCCCAAGTAAATGATAACATTTCAGCACTTGCTCAATCAATTCATTAGGTCCCCCCACCTTGGCTATCTTTCAATGACTCAAATGCATTTGCTCATAGTCCACCATCAAATGCTTTCTTTTTTTCTTTTTAATCCTACCCAAACGAGTTAAGAAATAATAAATATTTCATTTATAATACTCATTTAAGAAAAATTATATTTTTCAATAATTTATTGATTTGAATAAATAAATTCATTCTAATTGTATATACTTTTCTTGATATTTGTACATATATTTTACTTTATTTTTAATGAATACCATACAAATATAAGTTAATGTGCATTTAAAAATTTACTTCCTCTTGTGGTAGTCATTTTAAGTATAAGTGTTTGTGGAGTATGAAAATCAAGAATCGAGATTCAAGTCTCCAGTTGGGAGTTTCACACCCATATACACTTAGATTAGGCTAGAATAGAATTTCTATCTTGTATAAAAAAAATTAAAAACAAAAAAAACAAAACAAGCAAACAAACAAACAATCTACCTCCTCTTACTCTTTAGTGCCAATTTAATATCCCATTTTGAAAGTGCAATTTTTGAAAATACATTTAAACGTATAACTTTTCAAATGACTCAGTTTCAAAAAAAAAAAAAAAAAACCCTAATAAATAGGGACAGAGTTCATTAACTTTATTGCCATGATTATTTTTTATTTCACTTGTGTTGCACCCTTACGTCACAAGTATAAGCTAATTTTTTTTTTCTCAACTTGTTTATGAGAGGCCACTGTAAAAAATAAAAATAAAACTAAAATTTAAAGGCATGGCTTCTCTTTCCAAATTTGTTTGGACATCCTTTCTTATATAACCCTCCAATATTAAAAGGTTGTAGTTCAGGATTTACGGACGGCTTTATTATAAGTTATCACTTAACTACACTCCAAATGCTTTTGTTTGTTTCCACTTTCCTATCGTGCCAATCACCATTTTTTTCCTGTTTAGAAACTAAAAGCTACTAGCCATTTCACTTCCCCATAATATAAGTGTTTCACTTTATCATCTCCAATACTTTGGTAGAATTTAGCACCTTGTGTACTATAATAGGGCACACCTTTTTTATTTTTAAATAGCAGAATTAAGCATTGAAGTTGTATTATGTTTTTGAGCACCAGTAGCTTCTTGCTTCTATGCCTTTTCTCTTCCTTTTTGTTTGGCTATCACCAACCATTTCAACCATTTCTTATCTTCCTCCTTCCAACCATCTCCTAGGATCTATGACATACCAGATGTATCAATATTTAATAATCTTTTTAGATAGTCTTAGCTACATAAACCGTTTCTTTATTACTTTTTCCTATATATCAATGAACAAAGTTTAGCTACAAAATTAGTTATAATTTAAGGTTATAAACTTACTCAATAAAATAAATATTATTATATATTTTGAAATTTAACCGTTGAATTGCATATTTTTTACGCTCTTAATACATATGTCAAATTTTTTGTTAATCGAATATCATTTATTATATGATTTATAAGCTTATATTTTATGCATAATTTTAAATTACAAAAACTTGCAATTTAAAAAATTTATTGATGATATAGCTATTGATCTTTAATTTTCTTGAATTTCGAAAGCATGGAGGATATAAGAAGAAGATGTAATTCAATGGTGAATTTGTTAAAATTCACCTTCAATAAAAAGATATTGAGTAAGGATGTGACCAATTTTGTAGTTAAATTTTGCCACTATGCGTTTACACTATGCTTCTATATCCATCCCATCTAGTCATTACTGAAGAAAAAGGGAAACATGGGATCATTCTCGTCTCCTAAAATCAAAAGGGAACCAAGCTAAGATGGTTGTCAAGTAGCAATTTAATGCAACTTGATGGTAGTTGGATTAAATGCAATGATAAGGGCAATAGTTGAAGCAATTGATATGAATCCCTATAATCTCAACTCTATGGCACATGTTGCCTTTCTTGTAGTCGACAGTTCCTAGTTAAGTTCCAATTAGGCCTATTTTGGGAGAAGTTATACCCTGCATCGGGTATATGCTTCTCCTCTCTCACAATTGGTGGGTCCCACTCATTGGTGGAACCCACCAGTTGTAAGAGAGAGGAAATATATACCCAATGCAGGGTATATTTTCCCCTATTTTGGACAGGCCTCTAATAGACGTATGTGATCGATGAGGCTTCCTTTGTCTTACCTAGTCACCTAGTGTGATTAGGTTAGTAGTTGCAGTAGGCTTCTCAGATACTTCTAGGTCAGCATATATGGTAACCATGATCATAGGACCTAGACCTGCATCAAAACAGAGCTTATGGGTCAAATGGTCCATCCAACTACTACTGTGAGCTCAGAGAGACGGATTCCCCCTCATAAATACCTAAGCTACCTTATATTTTTGGTTACATCACAGTTTAGAAGAAGTCCGAAGGTACTAGCCAACGACTAAGGTTGTTGGCAATTCCTAAACTATCTGGAAAGTTCAAATACTTCTTTTTAGATGGGTTTAGGAATTGCCAACAACCTTAGTGGTTGGCTAGTACCTTCGGACTTCTTCTACTTTATTACTTTGGACATACTGATGTAAAAGCTTTATTAATGATTGAAATTCAGCCACACACACACACACACAAAATCTTGAATGACTGAAAGTCTATAGAAAAAATGCTTCCAAACAAACAATCTCTATTAAAAGTTTTTACAAACTATAAAGGTTGTTTAGTCAGGTATAGTTTTTTTCCCAATTCAATTTAATTTAAATAATTTTTTTCTATTAAATTAAATTAAAAAAATGAACTTGTTTTAAAAATAATTTTCTTTATAAAAAATTCGTCACATGCATGGAAAGTGACCACATTCAATTTTATCATTTATGACAACACAAAGGTCAATAATACAAAATGAAAAGTATGGGGGTATGTTTGCAATTGACCCAAATCTTAGACGTCAAAGGCCTTTTGCAATTTGGTCAAATAAATTAGAAAATAATGAAATGATACAACATAAAAACAACAATGAAAGTTATCATAATAATATTCAAACATGTAATATAAAAATTCTTGATTATATAAAAAGACTTGTTTGTTATGCTTGTTTCAAGAAGTTTTTCAAAATTAAAATTGATAAAACCTTTCTTAAGATCAATCATGTCACAACAAGATTAAGTGAGTTAACTATTATCAATTAAAAATGATATGAGAATAAAACTCAAATTCAAAAACTTACTAATTTTGCATTTCCAAAAGACAATAATACTCTTTAGGACTACTGTACTAGCTTGTTAATAGTTCGTTTGGATTGAGGGAAATGGATGAAGAGTAGAGTAGAGTAAAATTAGCTCAAAATTAGCATATTTTCAGCTAATTTTACTCTACTCTATTCCCCTCCACTCCCTCTCTCTCCCTTCAATCCAAAGAAGCCCTAAATGTTAGAGTGTAGTGGCTTTACACGCAATATTGAATTGATTTTTCAAGTGTTTCTCACACTCACTCCTTTCCCTATATAAACACCCTTTGTACTTATTTTGAAAAATGCAAATCTTACACAAAGTCACTGATCACTTCTATTATTATACTATTACTAATGGAAGACCCTGTATTGAAACCACAAGTTGAGGTAGTAATTGATGCTTCCATTAATGTCACTAGCCAAGAGTCTCATGCCCATCCAATTCCCATTTCCAATCCATCACAATCATACATCTTAACCAGGCTTCGTGCAGGCTTCTTCAGAATAAGCATCTCTCTTGGTGCCCAAGCTTTACTATGGAAAATTCTAAGTAAGCCAACAGATGAGTCACAAGCTTTCCAACAAGTATTCCACATGATTTCTTCAACGGCTTTTCATTTACTGTGGTGTCTTGCACTTTTGGTGCTAATTACACTCTCTATGCTATATATTCTAAGGTGTTACTTTCATTTTCACCTGGTCAAGGCAGAATTCTTACACCATATAGGAGTGAACTTCTTGTATGCCCCTTGGATTTCATGGCTTCTCATGCTTCAATCAGCCCCATTAATAAGTCCAAAGAGTCGCACTTATCTAGTTCTTTGGTTGGTTTTTGCAATTCCAATATTGGTGCTTGACATCAAAATATATGGGCAATGGTTCACCACTGAAAAGAGGTTTCTATCAATGATGGCAAATCCAACAAGTCAGATATCAGTGTTAGGGAACTTGGTAGGTGCTCAAGGAGCAGCACAGATGGGGTGGAAAGAGAGTGCAATTTTCATGTTCTCAGTAGGCATGGCACATTATTTAGTACTCTTCATTACCCTCTATCAGCGCCTACCTGGTGGCAATCATTTTCCAGTGATGCTGAGGCCAGCTTTCTTCTTGTTCATTGTTGCACCAAGCATGGCAAGTTTAGCTTGGAGCTCCATTTCAGGAGCTTTTGATACTTCATCAAAGATGCTTTTCTTCCTCTCTCTATTCCTTTTTATGTCTCTGGTAATTTCCATCATTTACTCTTCTCTCACATACTTCCATTTCTACACTATTTCAATAGCAGCACAAGTACTGTGTAAATGAACCGAGTTCATAAACAGTTTGGGTAAAACTTCTTTATGGTTGTTTATTTAACAAACGAGGCAAGTTTAAACTAAAGTTTGGGCTTGACTATTAATTGAGCTGAGCTCAAACATATTATTGTGTTTGTGAACAAGCTCATGAGAGCGAGGCTTGATTCAAGTCTACACAATATAATATTATATGTTTATGTGTATAAATGCATACGAATAATATTTATATTGACTTAAGATTAGGTTGTGTAAGTTTGCAAATAAATTCATAAGATATCAAATTATTATTTGGTAAAAATTATATATATTTTTTAAACGATACAAGGTTGGTGACTCTAATTTTTAAAATTTTATAAATAAAAATCATTCTATCCAATTAAATCAAACAAAATAATTTCAATTGTAATTTAGTTATTAATTATTAGTATAGATTTGGTAAGAGGTAAAAATTTTAGCTATAGTATCTACTATACATGGAAAAATGATAAGTTAATTAAGCAATTCATGAAGAAATTCAAGATTGTTAAAAAATGAACTAAGTTTAAACATGTATTCTAACTTAGTGATGAGTTCAAGCTAGACTTACGTTTAAAATACAAATAAATGAATTAATCATAAACTTTTAATATTCAGCTTGTCATAACCCTTAAACTTTTTGTTTGATTCAAATGTTATACCTCTACTGAGTATATATGCCTTTGAAGTGGCTTTTAGTCTAGTCAGCAAAGTACATGGAAGGAATGATCTAACATTGATAGTAAGTGTAAAATATTTGTTGCTCTTGACATTATGACAAGTTTAATGCCTCAATTTTCTACAACTTTAAATAATTAATGTCACAGAGAGTAGATAGTATCATATCGGATTGAGATCTGGTGCAATAATTAGGGTTATTACACCATGCAATACCTTCTCATTGTTCAAATTAAAAATTAAAAAGTTAACTTTTGATACCAACCATTGGATCAAGGAAGTTAAAAATGTAAAAAAGTTGAGAGTTTAAAAAGTTAAAATTTTTTTAAAAAGTGAAAATAATGTGAGAGGTATTGCATAGTGAAGTGAAGAGCACTCTAATCTCTATTTGAATGTTCACCATTAAACTAATGATTGGTTGGATCAGAGTTTTCATTGGCAACTTTTTGAAGTAATAAGCTTTAGCTGTTAGGCCATAAAGGTCAAGTTGAAGAAATAAAGTTTCTTTAGTTTTTGCATCCCTAAAAATATAGATGTGCGATGAGAAAATTTAGCTGGTTGTCAATAAACATTTCTAGGTGACAAATAATAGAGGAAGAGTGCTATGAAAGCCCCATACAAAGCAGCATTTACACACACCTTTGCATGTAAGAGAGGTGATTAATATACGTGTTAATGCAGCCGTGGCCTCTGGCTTTGTTATTAGAAGAAGGGGTTCCCTAGCTAATTGAAACGTGCAACTAATCCACTCATGGATTTATATACAGGCTTGTAGGCCAACCCTTTTCAAGAAATCTATGAAGAGGTTCCATGTTGCATGGTGGGCTTACTCCTTCCCGCTTACCTTTCTTGCTCTAGCCTCTGTGGAATACGCAAAAGAGGTGAAAGGTCATATAGCACCTGCGATGACGCTTGTGCTATTGATTATGTGTGTTCCAGTCTTTCTGGGTTTGATGCTACTTACTGCACTCAACAGCAACAGGCTTTTGCGTGAATATGATCCTATTCTGAGTTCTATTAATGAACTAAGGAAGACTGCAACTAAGCCAGAGATTGCAGTTGACAAGTGAGACAAGGAGACTTGAAACTAGGCTGGTGGTGCAGACCGGTTATGGTTTACCTGCAATTATGACGACTAATTGTGGTGCAAAGCTTATGCTCTACTGTCATAGAGCTGTTGACTGAAGAATGTCACTAATTATAATGGAAACTTATAAACTTTGTGAATGATTTGAATAGTTCAATTGTAGAAGAAAGAACCCAAAAGGTCTTAATTACAATCCAAACTTTAAACCATACAAAAAAAGGGGGATAAAAATGCATATTCATAAACATAACAAAATCAGCAGAAATTTGTTTCCATGTTATAACCTAATAATTTGTCTCAGTTTGTCAGGACAAAATTGATCAACTCCAGCACTTAAGCTCTAAGTAAAATTAAACACACAATGAAAATCCTATTTACTCATGAATTTTTTTTCCCTTGGGGTTGAGGCAGGGAATGGGGTGGAAGGAGAAGATTTTTAGTTAACACACTTACATTGGTGCATAGCCTGTACCTAACCAAACCATCATGAAACCCCCAAAAGATACTATGAAAAATGAAAGAAAACTTCAAGAAGGAAAAAATGCAAGAGGTGCCGTGTTGCTTAAGTATTCTTCTTGCTACCAGAATGTGACAATCTCCTGTCCAATGATTGCAACTGGTTCCTAAGGTTTTGGTTTTCCTCAAGTAAGCGGTCATACTCAAGAAGGAATCCTTCAGATTGTTTACTTAGCGCAACTGCATTGGCCTCTGCAGCATTCACTTCTTTTGTCCTCGTCTCAAGTTCTGATTCTAGATGCTTAAGTTTTTCTCGCAATTTAGCTGTCTCTTCCTCCATTGCTTTAGCTTCCTCAACTTTCCCATTTTCAGATCCTCGAGCCTGTTTCTGAACTGCCTCCATGCTCTTCCTTCTTATACGTAGCTCTCTGATATAATGGTGTAGTCTGTCTATCATCAGTGCAAGGAATAGGGAGGAACCTGCAAGCAGTTGCCCCAGGTTTACATTTTAACATAGGTCCACAGCTAACAAGTTTATTGAGCAAAATGGGGTTCAAACTGAAACAAGCAGCCCAGACCTAAAACTCAAAGCCATAAAGCATTATTACGTTACAAAATGAAAAAACATGATGTGATCCTGTACACGCAAAACTTTTAACTAAAACAACAACAATCAAGTCTAAGTCCCAAAATTTTGGAGTCGGCTATGTATCCTCAGCAAATTAATAAAGGTCGCCCACATGTATCCAGCTAAGTTTATAGACTGTTCAATAACTTTGCATACTTTTTTTTTTCTTTGCCCAATACCAAAACATAGATGGGTAAAAGAAAAAGTGAGAGCATTCAAGCGTCATCGAACATCGTGTCCAGCAGTAAAGGTTCCAACATATATTTCCTTTGTAATCAGTAAGTTGCAAATGTACCCAGAGGATTTGAACCAATGACCTCACCCTCCCCCACTACTCTTGAAGATGAAGTGATATTCGAGCCAGAGCTCATTGGCTCCAAAATGAAAACTTTTTAACAAAAATACCATGAAGCAAATCACTTAACAGCTTGTCTGTAACTGAAAAACAAGGTGAAAAATAACAAGGACTAATTTATAACAAGATTAAAATACTTCAGAGTCTTAGATAAACCGCGGACAGACTTTCAAACATGTACTTATAAGCAACAAAACATTACCTAGGTGTTTTGACAAAGGTATTGATGCATTCAATGGTCACAAGTCACAACAGTGCTATAGACACAACAAATTTCACAATTTTTTTCACAATTTGTCAAGGCAACGGAATGAAATTAGTGTGAAAACCACTTTCACATGGAACCACCGCTGTGAATAATTTTGGGCTTATGGCTACCCAAATATATATTACATCACAGTATGTATAAATTCAGAACAACGATTTTAGCATTGACCGAACTATACCAAAATGTTACATATTTTGTTTGCTGATCAAGTCATTCCTTCTTAGTCAGTACAAATAATGATCCTAGCATTGACTTTTCATTAGACAATTACTTTTCCATTAAATTTAAGGAAAATCTTAATGACACAAAAAAGGTCATTGCTCAGTTTTGAAGTTTATTTGAGATTGCAATACTTAAAAGAAGAAAATGCAAAGATCCGGTTAACCAATCTGTCAAAATAGGCCAACCACAAAGTCTCATTTCCTTGAAAATCAAAATCATTTAATTCATTCAAATCAAATCATGATTCACAAAATTCTTGTTCTACAAAAAAACCCAATGATTAATACATAAAAATTTTTTAAAAAATGCAAAGATTAGATTAGATTAGATTAGTAATTACCCATAAGAGTGGCTTCAAGGAGATGCTTGGCCATGAGGACCTGATCCGTTGGATTAACAGCTCCCTCATCGATCCAACGCTTCTGGATCTTGGTCATGCTGTAGACGCTGGACAAGAGCACCACAAAGACGGTGGCACCAACGGTCTTGACCATGATTGGCCCACGACCGCGCTTGACGCGATCCAAGCCCATTATCACTAGCTTCCTCAATGGGGTCTTGAATAGTAGCACCAATATCAATGCCATTTCCGACAATATCACCGTGAACAATAGCTGTTGCATTGTTTCTCTTCTTTTTTTTTTTTTTTGCTTTGAGGTGGTGTTGGTTTTTATTGTTGTTGTTGGGATTTATAGGTGGATGGGAAACAAGAGAAAAGAATTGGTTTGGTTTGATTTGGTTTGGTTTGGTTGGGTTGATGGAGTGAAGAGAAGGGAAGATGCGAGCGGAGTAAATGGAATTTGGAAGGAAAGGAAGGAGTGGGTTTCCTCTTCTTTGTTTTTGCTTCAAAATGGAGATTTTATAAATTTTATGAGAAAGTCCCTAGGCTTTAGTTATTTTTACATAAAAGGGCCTTTTGACTTATCTAATATTTTATTTGGGGGTGGAAACACAAACTATGAATAAATGGGGGTACATGTTAGTTGTTATGTTATAAATCAAAATAAAGCCAATGTAAATCTCATCTCATGACACCACTTTATTGGAAATATTTATCTTTCAATGAATTTAAAAGTGTACTAGCCTCATCATACGAACTCTACACGTGTGATGAGTCTCTCTCTCTCTAATATTTTGAGTTTTAATGTCTTAATTTTTAAATATGAATTTGTCTATTATTAGTGAGGTTACACAAGAAGAAATTTTTAAGAAGATAAAATTTAGGATTTTGAAAATGAGTAAACTGCTAGATTTAGTGTGTGCTAATTTTTCGGAAATTTTTTTTTTAAATAGAAGGTTTTTTTTTCTTTGAGGTATTTAAATAGAGAGTGTATACTAATTTTTAGGAAAAAAAAAGTTTCTCAAATAGTTTTTTTTTTTTTTGAATTTTGTTGAATTACAATTTTAACATTTTATTTTTATTTTTTAGGAATAAAGATTATCTAATTAGATTAGTGGTATTTTTTATATTTTATAAAGACATTACTAACTTTTTGAATCCTCTTAATATATAGAAGAGAGATATGATGTGTTTTATAAGGATGTGATACTAAGTATATTTTTAAATTTATAAAAAATAATTTTCAACCTGAAATAAATTTTTTTATTTATTGAAAAAGTAATGAAGAGAAACTTTTTAGTTTTTAGGACACACATTGAAAGAAGAGAAGTGTTACATTTACAATATTTTTCACAACAAATCAAAGGTGTTGAGTTGTTACTGGTTCTAATTTGAATTTACAACTTAGATTACTTTTTTGTTCACTTGTAATAGATAATAACAACCTATCATCTATAATTTGTTGTAAAAGTGTTTGGAACATAGCAATTCTCTTGAAAGAATTGATCTAATCGATAGTCATAAAAAGCTTTTTATTTTTTTTATTTTTTTATTTTACTTAAGTTGAATTAATATTTGTGCAGGAATTAAACCTCAAATATTTTATTCAATGATAAAAAACTTTATTAATTAAGGTAACTGGAATTCACATTAATATTTGTACTTGAGTTGATTAAGTATGAATTAATATTTGTATTTGAGTTGATTAAGTATGAATTTGTTTAGAAGAATGTGGTATACTTGACCAATTCTGGTTTTTAGTGTAGGACTATAATTGAAAAAAAAAATTAAAAAAGAAATAGATTGTCTAATTATAACAGCAAAAGTGGGGTAGAAAGTAGAGTAGGCTTAAGCCTTAAGGTGCAATTTCAAAAGAAGAAAAGTTAACGAAAAAGTCAAAAACCATGTGGTGTCAAGATGGTTATCTACGAACATTAATTAAATGTATTGGAAAAGGACATAAAACAGAAAACAAAGGCCAGTGACCACGTTGACAACTTGGTTTGTGATAAAGATTTTAGGACGATTTGACTTCTCTTTTAAGGGTGTAAATTTGGAAGATAATTTAAAGAATTTAAGACTTTGAAACTGTACCTCAGGCAGATTTGCACAATCTTCCTTAACGAAATGCCAAAAAATAAAAATAAAAACAAAAAGTAAACTAAACTAAAAAAAAAAAAAGCTTAAGACTTAAAAACAACTATATTTTCCTCCAAAAATAAAAAGCAACAGCATTAAAATATATAATGTTATAATAAGGTTTTGTCAAACTTTGGTCACATTGTAAAAGACATACGGTATTTAGTCTCTTATTTTTCAAACGTAACTTATTCTCATATACTATAATCTACTCACTAGCGAGGCGAACAAATTTTTTTTCTTTACAACTCTGGATGGAAGATGTACCACCAGATATTACAGATGTACTTTAGGCTGATTTTAACAGTTTTCATTAATTAAAATGCTTTGCCTTGATTCAAAAAAAAAGTTTTGTCCAAGCACTTTATCAGAATTTTTAAATTGGTCAATTGATTCAAGCTTGATTTGAGAAATAATTTATTAATGTTCTTTTATCCAACAAATGAGCTAAGTTTAAGTCTAAATTTCGATTCAACTATTAGAATCACACGGAAATTTTGATGTAACTTTTCGCAAACAAAATAGAAGTAGAACCTCTGAGAAACCCAAATGAACATACAATGACAAATAATGATCCATTTGATATTTTGATTGCTGAAATTTGCACGTAATCGAATTACGCACGATCAAATTTAATTGATCTATGAAATTTTGATATTGCTGTGTTGGGTATTCTAGCCGAAGTGGCTTTGGAGTTTTGAATGAACAGGTTAAGTTAAAACGATTATATGTATTTGATTGTGGCAATTGGTAAATTATGTATGCTTTGCAAAAATGATTATTTCTCAAGATGCATTATTCCTGTCTTCCAATTCCTCCAGAGAGAATGTTAATCACCGTGTACAACACAAGGACTCATGTCATGAGTGTATGTAGATAGATAGGCAATTTTAAAAGATCAATTAAAGCTTGGACCACACCACTCTTAAAAGAGTATGAAAATCAACATCACCCTGCTAATCCTCATTTGATCCCATGACCATGTTAGTCCATCCCTTCCCCAATTTCCTGATGTTTTTTTTTTAATAGTAAAAATGGATTGAACTTTATTCCATTAAACATTAAGAATGGAAAACAGGAAAGAGGGCATTTCTCAGTCCAAACCAATGCCTCCACAACCTCTTTTGCAGTCCCAGTAAGAGTTTGGGCAACTTGATTACAAGTTTTTGGGATATAATCAAAAGAAATTTGTCAAAAAAATCAAAGCTACCTTCTTTAAATTTAAATAAATAACAACTACATTAAAAAAAAAAAAAAAAAAAGGCTGTGGTTTTGGAAAGGATAAGGTTTTGTACAAACTAATAATTGAAAGCCATAGTTGGCAATTTGCAGTCCACATGTGTTCCATCTATACACAAAAATCTGGTTGAGGCATTAAAAATGTGAGAAACTATTGTAGTTAGAGGCCAACCTTTCACCAATGAACTCTATCATTTAACCTACCTATTTAGCTGTACATTTAAATTGTGTGTAAAGGTACGAAAGTAAGGTTAAAATAATGATTTAGTGATTAAGTTTATTATTTTTATTAGCTTAAATATTTTTTATTAGCTTAAGTATCAGTTTATTATAGTAAAACAATCAAGACAATCAGATTTCGTGACAAAGTGGAAAAACGATGGAGAACATTTTCAAAGGAAAAAACCACTACTAAGACAGCACACCCAAATTAAGGCAATTAACTACAAAAGGAGTTTGCAATCTAGAACAAAAAATTTGTTTCCTAGACTCTAATATCTGAGTAGATAACTCATTGTTGTGATCCACCACAACTTCGAAACTTCTCACACAAGAGCTCCTTCCCGAACGAACCGTCTGTATTAACGACATGAATCTTTGACAGACTCCAAGGCACCTAGGTTATTGGTTAGGCTTATTGGTTATGAGTTGACTCATATTTTTTGTTCACATACAAAAAAATAAAGTAACAATAACAATAATAATAACAATAACAATAACAATATTGTATTTATCTTCCTTTCAATACAAATAGGAAAACAAATAATAAATTACCCAAAAATAAATGTTAAATAATACATAAAAGATTACACATCCATAGTTCACTATCATCATAAAAGAATGGGGGAAAAAACTAAATGTCATTGACCATAATTTTTTTTAAGATACAGTATATCATCACCATAAATTCTAAATGTGCATGTGAGACTCTTTCTTTTTTTTTTTCTTTTTTAATTTTTAATTTTTTATATAAGATAGAAATTCTACTCTAACATAATCTAAGTGTATTTATGTGTAAAGTTCCCTCCTGGAGACTTGAACATCGGCTCTTGCCTCCCACACCTCACAAACACTTAAAATGAGTATTTATGGTGACACTATTTAGAATGAATATACTGTACTATCCCATTTGAATTTAATGTGGAAAAAAATTACTTTAAAATGAGTTAGGTTAGATTGAACCATTTTTACTCTTGGTAAAAAAATCATGGGTCAGATCGGTTATTAATTTTCAGGTTTTTGGGTTTGGGTCCAATTTTACTAGGTCTAAACAAAACTCATGCACTTTTACAAGATTTAGAGATTGGAGTAACCTCGTTGAATATTTTATATCTTCATTCAAAAAATAATGTCTTCAAAATTTTAAACATTAGGATTGTTTAATAGCATTGAAAGGAAGCAAATATAGGAAGTTGCTAAACTGGCGTGGCTTAAGATCGAGAATGCAACTTTTCACATGGGCTGCAAATTATCCAAGTTCCTCCTCGTTGAAGCTCCTTTGACACTAAGCTAGGATGTTGCCACCATATAATAAGTTACCACATATGGAGTAATACCTGTTACCCTACGTGGGTTGGTATTAATTTCAATCATGTTTTGTATTATTGGACGTAGAATAACTTTGTTTGGATGTTGAGATTTAGAGGTGAGGCCATGTTAGAGTCCCACGTTGATTAGATATGGACATTGGTAGGGGTTTATGTAATGGTTGAACACTTGAACCTCTCCTAATAACTTAAAGCTTTTACCATAGAACTATATGAAAAATATATCTGATGATGCCAAAAATTGTCAGTAAGTCACACAATTCTTATGTGCTCAAGGCAATACTTGCACAACACAGAACAAGAAGACCTTAGGAGAGTACTGGTGTGGTACCGGCCAAAAACTCTCCGAAAGTTAAGTTAGAAAACTTCTCACAACTCTAGAGTGCCAGAGCTGGGTAAACTATGCGTACCTTCGTTTGCGAGTGCTTGCAGGGTTTTTATAGTAGTGTAGAACCAACTCCTATTCCTTGGGTAGAAAGACCTTTCCTTATAGAGAGGATTCTAATAAAAGCACGTATTTCATGGGATTCTTCCCATATAGGGGTTCCTTGACCAAGACCAAACGTAGAGCGCAAGATATTTCCATTTAAGATTCCTTGGAATTCACTTAAGCCATGTGGGTGCCACATGGCTTGACATTAGTCGCCCTCGTGTCCATACACCAAGGATTCTGTCCATATAAGACTACCTGTCATGTATTCTTTCCGTCTAGAACCTCGATCCGTCGCCATACATTATTCAGTGTCGTTAGGCTCATGCATCCGTCATATTTGTTTTTTATCCCCTTCAATATCGACTCTTCATGCATACAGAAATTGATATTCATGAAATTGTGGAAAGCTTCTTATGTTACTTTAAATATATATATATATATATTTAATTCAATAGTTGAGAGAGGAGGAATTAAGCTATATACGTTTCTGTTAAAAATACTAATTAGAAGTGTCAATTGAGCCATAACACTTTTGCTTATATAACATTATTTTCATTGTTACATTGCAAATGGTTTTCTTTTTCTGATATTTTTGGATAGATTTCAACGAGAAGAGGAGGATTTGTTTTCTTTTTTCTTTTCCTTTTTTTGATACATTTTAAGAGGGAGGGGAGATTCATACCTTAAATGTCAACGGTAGAAATACAAAAAGGGTGCCACTCGACCTAGATGCTATTGGCCAGTAGTGGTTTCATTTGTGTCAAATTTTCCCTATCTTATCTTATAAATAAATAAAAAATTTAGAAATAATTGGTCTTGCAGTTGGCGGCTCAACTTGCAGAACCGAAAGCTGACAGGGAGAAAGGATTGATGTAATCGATTGCAAGCAAAAACAGGGAGCTAATTGAATACATTTTCATTTATATTGGAGGGTTTGTAAGTGTAATGTATTGCAACTATTCTAGATGATTCGTTCTTTTTGGTTGAAAATGCTTTTGCCTTTTGAAAGCACAATTAGTGAGAAAACACTAATACTTGTTTAAATCTCTAATTTTGAATTACGGCTTAATTGCTTTTACTTTAACTTATCTAAGTGCAAAACAAGAGTAAAGCACATACAATAAATCGATAACACTACTTTAAGCCATAAGCAAGTACAATGAGCAGTAAATGTAAAGCTTAAAGAGTAAGGAAGATAGAAGCAAATACAAGATAATACCGAGACATGGTATCGAAGAGGAAATCGAAGTACTCGGTGAAAAATCTTTCTGCGGCCCTCCAAGCCAAAATCAATCCACCAGTGAATAAGTAGGAGTACACGAATATCAAAAAAAAAAAAAAATACTCCAAGCCTAATCTACATAATGTACTTGAGCCTACCAAACTCCTGCTACCAACGGACTTCTCGGAGTCTTGTCTTTACTAGCTTTTCGGATCCCACAATTCTGTTTGATTGCATCCACCTTTCAATGGCTTCTTCCAATGCTTCTCAAAGGCACCAAAACTTCTCTCAACACTTAGGATGGGCGAGGTAAGTGTTTGGGTTAAGAATCTCTCAAGGATGTATAAATGGAGAGGTGGGAGTGGATGGAAACTTTAGAGAAATGATATAGAGGATTGTTGGGACAAAATTGCAAAATGCCCATTTTGGGCAAACTAAGCAGCGTTTTGTCCTTTTTCTCAAACTAATTAGGGAAATGCCCTTCTTTTGAAAATCGAGTTTCTCAAAATCGATTTAGGCCCTATAGCGGCGTTTTTAAGGAGCCTATAGTGACGTTTTCAGGATCTATAGTGGTGTTTTGTAACTCGATTTATATAAAATCGAGTTATAGGTAAAAAAAATTTTAAAAATTGCCTATAACTTGATTTATTGGAAGTTGAGTTACAAAACGTCACTATAGGCCTTGAAAACGTCACTATAGGTCTTTAAAAACGCCGTTATAGGGCTCCAGGATTTTTTTTTTTTAATAACTCGATTTTGAGAAAATCGAGTTTCAAAATAGGGGCATTTCCCTAATTAGTTTAAGAAAAAGGGCAAAACGCTGCTTAGTTTGCCCAAAATGGGCATTTTGCAATTTTGTCTAGGATTGTGGGTAAAACAAGTGTTTGGCTAAGGTTTCTCTCTCAAAAGTTTCTTTAGAAAATACTCATTCTTCTTCTTACATTTCGTGGGTAATGAGAGTTTATATAGTGTTGTTAAAGAATGGGAAAAGTCACTCCAAAAAGTAACAGGCAGTGCGTTTCGTGGGTCACTCGCGACTTGACTTCAATCGCGAGTCACTCACGAAAACTAGCCTGTCAAAGACTCTTCAAATTCCAGCATGTGCTTCTTACGTGGCTTGTTTCACAGGTCTTTAGTTGTGAGTCTAGTCATGAAAAATACTTTTTCACAAATTCTTCACCAAACTCTCACACACAGCCTGTTGGGTTACACGTGTGAGTGAAGTCCCACATTGAATAAAGATGAGAAGAATGAGTAGGTAATATAACATAATTGAGCACATACCCATAAGGCTTAGGCCTTTTGGGTTAAAGTGTGTCTCTATATGTTATATTAATTACTTAAAGGAAGCTCCCTAAGGTGTTTATTTCCCCATCAAGTGGTATCAGAGCCCATGGTGATGTGCGGCGAAGGTGGTGATGTGTTCATGGTCCCTACCCAGCGGGGACAAAAAACCCTAGACGGCCCACACACAAAAATCTTGGAGAAGAAAAAAGAAAAAAAACCCAACAAATGAATATTGCTAATGGTGCTAAATTATGGTGTGATGCGAGGTTCCCATGGACATGGACGTGCGGGGTTCCCATGGATGTGCGTGTGGAGTTGACACGTGGTTCCCATGGATGGCGTACGAGAGACCCATGGATGGCGCTCTGATAAAGTGAAAAGCCCATTAGGCAAGGGGGAGTGAGAAGGACTTGTTCATGGCCCACAGAGAAGTCTTGAAACCCACAGAGTGGCAGAGACTCACACATGAGGGGGAGATTGTAGGGTTACACATGTGAGTGAAGTCCCACATTGAATAAAGATAAGAAGAATGAGTGGTTAATATAACATAATTGAGCACATACTCATAGGGCTTAGGCCTTTTGGGTTAAAGTGTGTCTCTATATGTTATATTAATTACTCAAGGAAGCTCCCCAATGTGTTTATCTCCCCAACAAGTGGTATCAGAGCCCATGGTGGTGTGGGGCAAAGATGGCAAGGTTATCGAGGTTCCTTTCGCAGTTGGAGTGGGAACGGAGTGTGTGTACTTGAAACCCTTTCGCAAATGAAGCAGGGCAGGTCCCTTTCGCAGTTAAAGCGGAGGCGGTATATTACACCAAGCAAACCCATAAAGCCCACACAAACAATCTTGGAAAAGGCCCAACAAAAGAGTATTATTGCTAGTGGTGGTAGACAATGATGAGGTGCGAGATTCCCATGGACATGAACGTGCGGGGTTCCCATGGATGTGCGTGTGGGGTTGACACGTGGTTCCCATGGATGGCGTACGAGAGACCCATGGATGGCGCGCTGATAAAGTGAAAAGGCCATTAGGCAAGGGGGAGCGAGTAGGACTTATTTATGGCCCACAGAGAGGTCTTAAAGCCCATAAAGAGTGGCAGAGACTCACACGTGAGGGGGAGATTGTTGGGTTACACGTGTGAGTGAAGTCCCACATTGAATAAAGATAAGAAGAATGAGTAGTTAATATAACATAATTGAGCACATACCCATTGGGCTTAGGCCTTTTGGGTTAAAGTGTGTCTCTATATGTTATATTAATTACTCAAGGAAGCTCCCCAATGTGTTTATCTCCCCAACACAGCCTTTACATTAAATCCAACAAAAATACAGAAAAATGATTGAACAAAATTACAATTAAATTTAACACGAAATTAAAATCAACATAAAATATAGTTGTAAATCACAACTTTACAGATTTTTTGTTATATAAAATTTGATTGATAATTAGGTGATTAACCAGATCCATCATCAATGACTGTGAAAAGCTAAAAGCTCCTCTGCTTTTGGAGGCATGTTACTTGAATTATATTGCATAGGATAGCATTATCATATAGAACCAGATAGGGGATAAGGGTGGCGAAACAATTACAAATTTACATAAAAGTTCTCTCCTTTTGGCAAACGAATAGGGGGCGATGGGACAACGTGGCGTTATCATAGAGACACACGCACCTATCTATCCTTATGATTAAAAAAAAAAAAAAAATTTATATTTTGTCCCGAAATTGTGGAGTTTCAACCGATTAATACATACGAGCACATCGTGTATATGCTTCAATGTTATTTTATTATATTTACAATCATATTTTCAATCACCCTCTTAATTAACAATATCAATTTTAGTACTTTTGCTAATGCTGTAATCCATGAATATTTCAATTTCTTTCTTGAAAAAGATAGTACAAACCCAAGCAATGTATGCAGCAAAAATTGATAGATTTATTGCACAAGTTTTATTTATTTATGATTTTAGATTGATATTAAAAGTAATCATATATATTATACCAAAGTCAAAATACAATCAAAATTCACATTATTATTCTAAGTGTTGTCTAATTTTGTATTTTGGACCATGTGTTCGTTTTTTTTTTTTTTTTTTTTTTTTTTTTATTAAAAAAATGGTGCCAAATGATCCATTCATAATATTTAGTGCAAAAGTTGAGATAACCGCTTCACTTACATAAGTAAAACCAACCTAATCATTACAACTCTTGAATGTTTTCATGTATAATTAGCATGAGTTACAGTTCATAATAATTAACCACTGTTATAATACCAAAAAAAAAAAGCAGTAAACTTACATCACAAAGATTCACAGCTGGGTTGCTAAAAGAAAACCTATTTTACCATCTAAAATAGTTATTTTATCTATTTTACAATACCATTTTAAAATTCACCAAACATCTCAATTCTTATTTTTCACATAAACACAACACTATTCACTCTTTTATTCATTTCACATTTATCTCTCTTCTTCACCATTTCTCTCCTCACCCATGGCAATTTCTCTCTCTTCCTCTCTGTCTCTTTCTCTCTTCACCCACAAATAAAACCAATCACCACCACCACTTGCAATCCATCACCACCACAACAATCAAAACCAAGCACCACTACCATAGTTAATTCCCATCCAAAAATCAAACCCTATAGCCAAAAAAAAAAAAAAAAAAACTCAAACAAATCAACCATAGTAGCTACCACCTTGACAACCCATCACCACCACGTGAAATCCATCACCACCACCACAATCAAAACCAACCACCACCACAACAAAAAAGATCATGATGGTAGGTATAGAATTTTGACCAAAAAAAAAAAAAAATCATGCCACTCAGAAGCATGTGGGCCATCAATCTTATTGAACTCTCACAAAAAAAGGATGGTTAAGATTTGGCCCACATGATCGTGTGTTGGCTAAGAGCCCCACCACCACAATAAGGTGTCAGGCCAAGTAATGGCCACTTGTCATGCACAAAAAGAGCGGCTCAATGGCATACCCAGTACAAGGAAGCCTTATAATTATTTTTTATACGCTAAAATCTAAAATAGTGTAAATCACTTAAAAATTTACTTTATAATTAATATCACAAATTCTTGACATGAGGTAATATAGAGCATGTAGAGATTTCTATTTCATATTAAATTGAATACTTTATTAACATTATTTTATTTATTTATTAAATTTATCAAAATGTACAAAAGTTTTATTATTGTTACTTAATTTTAAAATCTAACCTAAACATAAACATTTGTTGAAAAAATTATAAAATATACATTAAAAAATATTTAATTAATTTTCATATCCCTGTGTGATACCATAGTTTTTTAAGAAATGTTGTATTCTCATATCTCATATTGTGTTGTACCTGTTGTTCATACCGATAAATATTAATTTAATTAATTGTCGTATCTCCAATGTGTCATACCATAGTTTTTAAGAAATTTTGTATCCCTGTACCTCGTATTGTGTTGTACCCATACCATGTTAGCACTTGTGGGCTAGATAAATTTTTAAGTCTCTCACTCAACTGCTAGAGGGGTAGACAAGACTAATCTTAACTAGCAATTTCAATATGAAATTAGTATTATTTTCGCACCTCAATCACAAGGATGTTGTCAAACTTGTAGGCGTATGCATGCACACAAACTTCCAATTGTTAGTTTTTGAATACATATTATATGGAACACACTTGAAGGATATCCGTACGATTAAGTCACATTTTGTACAATCCTGGAAGGCTTGCATAAATGTTGACAAGGAATGCATTAAAAGAATATCCATAAGACTGCATTACTGCTTTGAAAATCTTTGAAGACTCGCCTAAAATTGCAGAGGAAATTGCATGTACTCCTATATTATTTGCATTCTATTGTTAACTCATACACCAATTATTGATAGAGATGTCAAGTCCAACAATACTCTTGGATCATCACCTTACAACAAAAATATCTAATTTTGGAGCTTCGATTTCAATTCCATAGACTAGCTACAACAACTCTAGGAACTCTACAATTTGGAACCCGAATATCTTACAATAGGTCATTTTAGCACAAAAAGTGATGTATGAGGTTCTGAGGTTGTTCTCGTAGAGTTATTAACAAAACAAAAGTAGACATGGAAAATGGATTAGGTAACATCGGGTAGAGTAAATAAAAAGTTACAAGGAGGGCAGGTCTATCATGTTGTGGATTGAATTGAGTAGGTTACGAGTTTTCTCATATTTTTTCACATCCCAAAAAAAAAAAGTAACCATTACAATAACAATAACAATAAAAATAACAATATTATGATTATATTCTCTATATATTCCTTTCAATAAAAATAAAAGAACAAACAATAAATAACTCAAAAATAAAAGTTCCATAGTTCACAATCTATAATTGTTTCACCATAACTACTAAATGCGCATGTGAAACTGTTAAGCTTGTACTGTCCTATCTGAATCTAATGTGGGAAAAATCACTTTAAAAATGGGTCAAATAAGGCTGACACGTTTTTACTCTTGGTAAAAAAATATTGGGTTAGATTAGGTATTAATATTCGGGTTATCAGGTCTAAGTCTAATCTTGACAAAAACTCTTGCAATTTTACGAGGTTTGGAGAATTGAGAAACCTCGTTGAATATTTTACCGATTTATTAGAAAACAAGAATCTTTTCCAAATTTTGAATATTATGGTCATTGATAGAGTTGAAAGGGAGTAAATACTGGAATAAGCTAAACTAGAATGAATTTTTTGAATAGTTATGGGGAAAAAAAGGCCATTAATGATAAAAGTGACAGAGGTGCTCAGTTTTCTGATAAGAGTGTCTAGCGAGAACTTGTTGGCTCATTATAACATTGAAGAGATGGAGAGCTTAATTAAGCTGGTGACTTACCCCATGGCTTCGAGATCGAGAATGCAACTTCTCACATGCGCTGCCAATTATCCAAGTTCCCTCTTAGTGAAGCCCCTTTGATAGTAAGCTAGGATGTTGCCACCATATAATAGGATACAAGGACTCGAATTAAGATTTTTTTAGAGTTCTTAAGATAGCTCCATCATATAGAGTTCTTAAAATCCTAACCTTGAAAAGAGTAAATTTGATTTTTCCATGTCATTAATATTTAATAAATAAAAAATGCTGACTAGCATCATTGATGATGATGTGATAATATTCAAATCACTCAATTCAATTCAAAATATATGGATAGGATTAAGAACTCTAGAGAATCTTGGATCTAGATCCGAAATAATATCTATGGCTACTATAGCTGTTGCACCATGCAATTGCAGCAAATATTATTCCAAAAATCTTAATTTCAAATATACACTTAACTAAAACATGAAATGAGCTATTGTACAAATTTAAAATTTCAAAATATTGACCAGACTGACTTATCCTCTACAAAATCGCAGATTATAAATTAAAAAAAAAAAAATTTGTCAGTTTCTAGGGCTTTCCCTATTAGATAGGATGAAGTTCCATATGAATTATAATTTAAACAATCAAAACAACCAAAAACTTCATGTAGGATAGACCTTCAAACTGCTAAATGATAAGCATAAAATATATACAATAAAGTACCATCAGATTTGCATAGTTAGCCTTGCTCTTATATTATTTTGTCACTAATTATATATTATATTTGTTTTATGGAAAATAAAGGCTATTCACGTTGAGAGGTTGAGCAAGTCACAAGTTGTATACTAGGTGGGCCAGGCCGATTATAAAGCCGACTTAAGAAGACAGCTTGCCATGAAGTATAGATTCAGCCCAAAGAAGTAGGACATCCAGCCCAGGTGTGTATTCAAGAAGAAGCCCAAGATGCAATCCAACATGGATGAAGTTTGCTAGGAAAGAAACTCCTCCAATCAAGCAATGAGGTGTCCGTGTCACAAAAGAAATAAAGGTAACCGGGTAAAGCAAGGAGTTCCTTGCACGTGCGTGGCTTGGGAATAGGAATTCCTTATTCTGATTGTATTAGGAAATATAGCAGAGTGTCAGGCGGCTATATTCATCTATAAGCCTCTAGGTCAGTTTGTGTAATGGGGATTTGGCTAGGGTTGGTATAGGGCCGCCGCTACTCCTTTGGTTTTCCTCAATGACAATTAGTTTTATTTATTTGTTTAGTTTAATGTTTAGTATTTTATTTTTGTGTTTTATTTCAATAATCATGAGTAGCTAAATTTATAATTAGGGTTAAGGATGAAACCTTGTTAAGGATTATCAGTAATATTTATGTGATTTGATTTTTCTCACAATATTTGTTCTTTAATGATATAAATTGTTCTTACTTCATATCAATTGACTAAGATGAGATTCTAGATATGATTTCAATCATGTTTTTTTCATGATTTACAATCATGATTTAGAATTTATCTTAATTAATTGAATGCTTGGTTTATTATTTCTTGATTTTAAAATTGGATATCTCTTGTAATTATTTGTCAATAGATACACAATTGATTATTTGATTTTATACCTAGGAAGCAAAGAAGAGCATGCTTTAGACATTTAAATAGAGATTTTAATGAGAATATTTTTCATGATAGCAAGATTGATTTCTAGATTATCATGTAGTGGTTGGGAAAAATTAATAATCATAAATATATGCTAATATGAATTAATAAGGCAGATTCCAAAACCTTAATTCATTTCTCTAGATTGTTCACATCTCTTTACGGCTTTATATTATATCTTTGCTTAGTTCAATTATTTGCTTAGTTTATTTTAATTTCAAAACAACATTTTTTTTATTTAACTAGATTAGGATTAGTTTGATTAAGGTTTAATTAGTTTTCTTACATTCATTCAAGTCTCTGTGGATTTGACCTCGTTCTTGTCAAACTATATTTTGGTACAGTTTGTACACTTGCGAGTACTTTAAAATTTCACAAAACTAAACAATATCAATTGAGTTTTTTTTTTTTTTTTTTTTTTTGATATAGAATATTATTTGAGAATATAGGAAATATTGGAAAAAAAAAATTAGAAAGAAAAACAATGGCTGAGAATTGAGATTAAGCATGTAAGGATGGCATATAAGTATGTGTGTGTATATATATATATATTAGCAAATCATAAGCCAATCGCTATACAACAACTATACTAGTGGTTTCTTGGAGTTAGGAGGCAGAAAACAAATAAGCATCTATTTAGTATTAACAAACCATCAACAAAGACAAACACATCATTGTGTCTTAACACATTACAATACAATCATTTATGAAAAGGAAACTTGGTGTGTGTTTATGGCTAGGTAAGAGTAAAATTATTTTTGTGGGGGGAGAAAAACCCAACCCAACTTATTGGGCCCAAGGCCCTGAATGAGGAACACTCTTCATCCGAGGAGGTGAGGCCTTCAGTCAGAAGCCCACGCCAAAGGGGGATGCCTTGAGATGAGCACGCGTACCATCCGAGGAGATGCTCATATGTCCGAGTAGTCCTGCATCCTCGGATCCGAAGAGGTTAGACCCAACACAAGCATGGGAGGTTCAAGCGACCTATTTGACAAGTGTCAAGAGGGAGAGGAACCTCGGACACACATAAAGGTAACGGGAGCAGAGAAATATCAAGGAGGCATACTTCAACCACCCCATTTAATACACTGCACCCACTTTCCTGGCCGCATTTATGTGGATAGGACCCCTGAACAGTGCTTTCTCAGCTACTGCCACTCACATAAGGCTAAAAGTGGGGTGATGGGACATGCACTCAAATGGGTGCCTGGATGATGAACAAGTGGACGGAGGAGATGTAAGAAGGCAATGCTATATAAAGGGGGGGAGAAAAAGGAGATAAGGGGGGATTCGAGGAGTTCCAGGCATTGTAATCCTAGATGATCAATGAAAAGCACCTATTAGTCCGAGAACACATTAATCCAAATCTTCCCATTAGTGTTGCTGTTTGATACTGTTATTTTCATCACTAGCCTAGTTCTTTCACCCACTCTCTACAAAATTTATTGTTTTGGGCTCGGTGGGCTCTGAATCCATATTTCCTTGGGCATGGGCCGCAAAAACTGACCCTACAATTTTGTTTAAAGTTTTTTAAAGGGTTTGGTTGTTTGTTTTGGGTAAAATTGGTTGATAAGACTTAATTTTTTTTTTTTTTTTTAGTTTTGCTATTGGTAATTTTTACTGTTGGACTAATTTTTTTGTGATTGTTAATTTTTTTTTTAAATTTTAGATCTATAATTCCTTTTATGGCCTTTAAAAGGATCAATGATATTGTTATATATATATATATATATTATTTTGTTTTTAATATATATTAATATTATTGATATTATTATGGGATTAAGTGTAATTTTATTGAACCAAATTGTAAAAATTAGTAAGTTGTATATATATGTGTGTATATATATATATATTAATATTATTTTATTTTTAATTTGGGGGGATTATTGCCCCCAAAGTCAAACGTTAGCTACGTCCCTATGAGTACAAGTATGGTAACGATGACGAAGAAATCGCTACATACCGTTTGTGCCACTCTCCAGAAACTAAGACCACGGTGTGTTGGCTAGTGGAGTTTCAGAATGTGGGCGATCTTCTTCTTATTTGTTCAAGCCTTCAAGGGTTTACTATGAACTTGAAACCTAGTTATATATATATATATATATAGAAGATTTTGTACACGTGTATATATATACACACACGCGGAAGAGTTCAAAGTCAAGAAGGATTGGGCCTGTTTGGTTTGTGTAGAGATTGTATTCATTTTCTATTTTCATTTTTTTCACTAATTTTGTATACTCAAATCTTGTACTCATTTTTTGTTTCTATCTATTTTTTTTGTTTGGTATCATTTTTTACTTTGTCTTTCCCTTCACTTTTTTATTTTTTTATTTTTTTATTTTATGACAACCATAATCAGAGAGAGAGAGAGAGAGAGAGAGAGAGAGAGAGAGAGAGAGAGAGATTTCTTTGATGTGATAAGTCAATGATAGTGGGACCCACGATTTTTTTTTTTTTTTTTTTTATAACAAAAACGCCATTGTATTTAGTTTTTGTATTCAAATCCTATTTTTTTTATAATAAATATGAAAACTGAATACAAATACAAAGTCAAACAAGTTTTTTAGTGGTGGGTCCCACAAAAAAATGAAAATGAGTACAAAATACACCATTTTTTTCTCAAACCAAATAGGCCCTTAGGTTCTGGTGTAGAACTAAAAGCTAAAAACCTTATCATGGCACCCTCCAAATAGATGATGTCACATTTTTTTCCCCCAAATAGAATATTAAGTCACAATTGGACAAAGTTTGGTTCTAAACATGTTTGGATTTTAGAGTCTTGAGCTCCAACCATTGATAGGAAGATCACATCGACGGGCCTAAAAGAATATAATATATATACATATATATATATATATATATATATATATATATATATATATATATATATATATATATAAGACCCAAGACAAAAATAGACTTGGCCCCCCACTTACTTCAAAAAGCTTTCCCCTCCTCCAAAACTAAAATCTTAACCCAGCCCAAACAACAACCTTCAATCCTTTTTACAAATAAAAACCTAGCCTACTAAAGTCAGAATTTACCCGTTAATTTTTTTTTTAAAAGGAAAATTAGAATATCAAATTAAGAGAGAGAGAGAGAGAGAGAGAGAGAGAGAGAGAGATGTTGGGAAATTTAGACCCCAGTTGATAGAATTAACAAGTTTTAAATCCAAGTTGTTAATTAGATATATTATGAATAAAACTTGTTAAAACAAACAAACAAACATCAATATCATGTCAAAATCATGCACAACAAAAAACTAAATAAGATAAGATATGATGATCTAGGAAAACTAATGAAACAAACTAGCTTCACAATAAAAAACCTAGGGGGGAAACCTTCCCGAAAAGTAATCCACTATAGTAAAGAAAAGTTTTAGATTTAGTACAAAACCTTTGTCCCTAGACTCTACAATCCTCATAAATGAACTTACAGCAGAAACTTTCTACTGTTTCAGAACCTCTGAACTCTTCAATATATGAACGCCACCCTTTTTGATGCACGGATCCCAGTACGTGACTAACCAAAGATGCATGGCTTCCAATACGTGGCTAACACACCAACTTAAAAAAGATGTTGGTTGCAAAGTTCTTCACTTCATCAACAATGAAGTTTCTACTGCTTTAGAACCTCTAAACTCTTCAATATATGAACGCCACCGTTTTTGATGCATGGATCCCAGTACGTGACTAACCAAAGATGCATGGCTTCCAATACGTGGCTAACACACCAACTTAAAAAAGATGTTGGTTGCAAAGTTCTTCACTTCATCAACAATGAAGTTTCTATTGCTTCTGAACCTCTGAACTCTTCAATATATGAACGCCACCCTTTTTGATGCACGGATCCCAGTACGTGACTAACCAAAGATGCGTGGCTTCCAGTACGTGGCTAACACACCAACTTAAAAAAGATGTTGGCTGCAAAGTTCTTCACTTCATTAACAATGAAGATCAAGAAGCATTTGGTTACAAAACCCTAAGGCGCAAAGATGTAGTAGCTTCTTTCAGAGAGAATAAGGCATCGGTCACCTTTTGCATGTGTTCTCCTTATATTCTCTTATGTGATGGCCTCTAAAATAAGCCTTATATATGTCTAGGTTTGTGAGAAAAGAAACTCTACACAAATACATAAGCATGGGCCGAAAATCAGATCTTAAAAACTGATTTTCATAATTCTCGATAGATACCTCGATAGATAGTATCTGTCGAGCCTCATTAAATCTCGATAGATACCTATCCGTTGAGCAGCTATTGAGCTTTAATGAATCAACACTTTGTCACTTGTTTCTTGAACAAATTTGCATGGCTTCAATACTGGACTTGAACTCTTATTTGTTGAAGTATTAAACACATCCTAGATCTACCCAAATATAAATAAAGTGCGTTTTATCAAATGATTAGTCAATTACATAAAATATGTCCTTAACAAGAGAGCGAGAACGAGAGAGAGGGAGAGAGAAAGAGAGACGCATACAGAAAATACCCAAACCCACAGTAAGCTAGTACCCACACAATGCCGACATAGGAGACATAGAGGGCCAGCCGAGCAGACCCAACTGCCAACATCGCCGTCGCTAGTCAGCATGATGCCACCCTTTATCTGCCAAGTACTTCTCTTTCTCTTTAAAAACTTGAAGTGTTTAACTGCTATGATTTTTTTCTTCTCTCCCAATACTTGATAACTGATATGGCCGTGTGAGTCTACTAGACTAGTGTACTGTTACGTTGTGATTGTGGTTTTTTTTTTTTGAATTTTTTTTGAATTTTTGCTGAGATTTGTGTTGTGACTAGTTGTGAGCTGAGAATGAGATATATAATACTAGTTGTGTTGGCATAGCATAATAAATTGATAGTGTCGTAGTGGGCAACAATCTATATAGAGTTGAATATATAATACATTGTTGTCCCACAAATTGAAGAACATAACAAAGACAAATACATCATAAAATAAAAATGTCGCATAAATTGAACAAAATAAAATTGTCACACTTGCTCACAATGCTAACTCATAAATCATAACGCTTTAATTTTTATTTTATAATTATATAAATTTATGGAACTAATAAATCTATAATTTGAGAAGTCTAAATTTATATTTGATGCATTATGTATATCACCCACATTCTAAGATTCTTCTTTACTTAGTAACAACAATTAGTCATTTTGTAAGATTTAAAACAGTGTCGAGTTCCCTTTTCATAGATGATTACATTATAAAGTATTAAGAACTAATGGTGTTTTTGTGTCTTTTGTCTTTGTTAGTAGATGATTGCATTTTAATATATTAAGAAACAATGATTTTGTGTATTTTTCTTGATTGATAGTTATTTAATACTATATGGATGCTCATTTGGAGTTCTTTTTGCTTATACCCCGACCCCCTCTAACTTGAAATCTTGAGTCCGTCCCTCACATGTGCTTATTATTTGCAATACACATGATAAGTACAATTGTCATATTTCAATGGGTGGTTAGAGCCAAACTCTATATAACACAATTTTATTTCACAGTTTTCTTTTTCTTTTCTTTTTTTCTTTTCCAAAAAGAAAATATACAATTTATTAGAATAAGAGTTCACTGAAATATTTTTTTTGGTTGAAAATCACATAATGTTTCCCAATTAAATTCAAACACATAATTGCATTAACTAATAAAGCACAAAAAATATTATCTTTTCTAAAAACAATTAAATTTGTGAAAATTTTTACTATCATTTTTTTTAAGCATACTTGTTGAGGTGCTCTTTTTTGCTTGTTAAGGCAACAGCAAAGTGTTTAGAAATGGCTTTGGTAACATCAAACAATAGTGTTACAATTGATACAGATTTACGTACGTGTTCAGATCAACCTTGCATTTACACAACCATATAGATTTACACATTGTTGAGGTTCAAAATAATTAAATAGCCACAAATAGGCCCTTTTTTTTTTTTTTTTGAGATGGAAAAAGACTTTGGGCCCATTTCACCAAAAAAAAAAAAAAAGAGAGAAAATAAAGGGTGGGCTCTCACAATAAAGAAAAGGAAGAAGAAAAGAAAGAAAAGGAAAGGAGCCCAGAGGATCTGATCCAGAGGTCCACGAAGAAAGGGGCCCAAGAAAACAGATGAAAGAAACAGCAAGCCAAAGGAAGCCCAGAAGGAAGAATTGGGTCGGGACGCCCGGAAGCAGTACCAAAGGCAGAGGATCCCTGGACGCGTGAGGTGAAACTAAAGCAGATTTGAAGAAAGAAAAGAGACAAAAGGCACGCGGACCTTATGACCCAGGCACACAGTGGAAGTACAAAGCAAAAATGCAGGAGCTTTGGTTCCAACCATTTGAAGAAAGAGACAAGGAAAAGTACAACTGGGAAAGCTGGAGCAAAAGCCAAAAGGCCTCAGGTCAGCCAACGGGAAAATCTGGAAATGGGAAGCTAGCTGGGAGACTTTCATCTGGTCGCAACAAAAAGAAAGAAACTATGAAGAAAAGGGAAACGACATGATCCTGAAGCAACCAGGCACGGAACCGACTTCAAAGGGCAAAAAGGAAAAATCGGTAGTACCCCAAGAGCCCGAAGCTGTGCTATAAAAAGGGGGGAAGGAAAAAGGATAAGGCATTCAATTCTGGACGCTTAGATCATTCGTTAAGGCATTTAAAGTCATTTTTCAAAAGTCTCACAAAGATTGTAGAAGAGACTCTGTAAAACTAAAGGGAAAATAGAGGAATCTGTTCCCGGTATCCCAGAGGCAGCCACTACAGTACACGCTCGGATTCAACGAATTCAAACTTTGCAAGTCTTTGAAGCTTGAATGGCTATCAAAGTCTGTAATTTTTGAACTCATTTGAACCTTGCATCATGTCTTGGTGAGCTTTGTAATCACAATTAAAAGAAACTAATGAAACACACCTCACTAATTAGAGGATCCCTAACGTGTTCTTTGCATTATATTTCATTTATTATGCATTTCCTTTACTGTTAAAATGTCATTCAATACGAATACTTTTTTATTAGTTGTTTGTATTGTAGGAAGTTCGTTCTGTGCGCCAATCTATTCTTAAAACAGCCCTTTAGCTGCGGAGAATTGATCCCAGTCCACCAAGAACATCTCACACAGCCCAGGATCCTTGGGCCATAGTGCTAAAAAAAATAGGCACTCTCACACACATCTGAATCTCAAATGCAATACAAATTGAATCCACAGCGTGCGCCATCAAAAACGCCATTACACACCCCCATCTACTATTACCTTTACCTACACTTCGCAAATCTTGAGCCCACAAGCGATCTACACAAAAGATCAACCTCAAGCAGCCTGTTGAGGGCATAACCATATAAATAAATTGCTGTATTTGTTATGTTTCTTATTTTCATATTTAGTGTCACAGTTCTATTTTTCTTTTTTTCTTTTTTTTTTCTTTTTTTTTTTGAGAAAGAAACTAAATAATATTATTAAAAAAATATCGGCTAAATCAACTTGAAATATAGAAAAAAAAAAAACAAAGTTGTGGTGAAACATCCTCCATTCACACTAAAAAGTTTGGAATCCAAACTATGAGCAACAGAGTTTTGTTTTGCTATATTGGTAGTTCTAGCAATAATAAGTTGTGCAATGTGATATTAGTATCACTATTTTTTACTTTTTTTGGTACCCTTGCAACTTCTTGAAACATACAAATATATGTGCATTATTTAATCACACATCCCTACATTGTGCAATGCTTGAATGAATTTTTTAGAAGTTTTCTACTTTTATTTGTTATTGGCCAGAATTTGTGACTTTTTAAAAATAAATGGCAAATATAGTAGGTGAGATCACCATTGAGCAATTGTAGGCAATGAGAGTTTTAGTAGGGATGGCATTAACGGAACAAGATCCTTGGTCCCTTTGTAAGTGTTTGTTTCCTATTAATTTGTTTCTTCTCTTTGATTTGCATATTTTTGGGATATGCTTTTGGTGTTATTGAAATTGTTTTGGAAATTAGGAATTGAAATTGTCTTGGATCTTGATAATAGCTTATAGGAGTTGGGATTGTTCAATTTGCTTCACCATCCCATTTCAGTTTTCAATTTACTCTTCTACCATATTTTTAGAAATCTATGCATATAGGACATAAATAAGAAAACTAAGTCAGTACTATTATTCAAATGATTATTCAAAATGAAAATGGCATTGACCTTTTTCAAAAGCCAAGAATTTTGTAGGTTTAATCAATATTGTTAGAGATAGTCGTGGTTCTTCTATATAGCCCATAGTGAATTAATTCCTTTTCAAGACCCATTGTGGGTGGCTGCTACGGCTCTGTTGAGAGCATCACATTTGTTGGCATTAATGCACTTGCAGGAACCATGCTTTAAGGAGATTTTAGATGTTTTAGAACATATTCATGCTTTTGTATATTATGCAAAAAATGTATATTATAGGACAATTTCTAAATAGTGTAATAAGTTAGACAATGTTTTGGCTAATCATGCCAGGGAGTTAAGGAACCTATACACTTGGAATATTTTCAATAAAATTCTATCACTTTTGATTAATAATAATAATAATAATAATTGTGGGGTTAGGAATTGTGGCCCAAGCCCAAAACAATGAATTTTGTAGAGTATGGGTGAAAGAACTAGGTTAAATATGGGATCAACAATATCGAATCACAACCCTCAAGCACAAACCAACATGAATTTACACGTAAAGAATGGATATCCGAAAAGCTATATTATTGATTATCTGGCGAATACAAATCTTAGGGTTACAGCAAAGTTCTTGTTCTTTTTTCCTCCTCCTCTACGTTAGGAGCTTCTTTCCTTTATATAACCTCCCTTCTCCTCATCTCCATCGTCCACTTGTACTTCATCCGTGAGTCTTCTTGAGTATATGTCATGTCAAGCATCTCCTTTAGCTCTGTGTGAGTGGCGGTAGGTGAGGATACACTGTTCAGGGGTCTTCTCCACATAAATGCGGCTAGAAAAGTTGCTGCAGAGCATTAAATACGGTGGTAGCAGCTTTCCCTTAAGATATTTCTTCATCCTTATCGTCTCCTAGTGTACTCAGAGCTTATCTTGATCAAAAGGAGTCATCGGAAGATCATATTGACCTTTTATACATTCAATTGATCCATACTATACGCGTCAGAGGAATATAACTTCTTCGGACAGAAGGCGACCTCTTTGGATTGTAATCACTTTTCCCTCTGGGGGTCCCTCTTCTAGATGGGCCTTGCCCTTACCATCTCCTTCTTCTCGGTCGCACAGTAGTCCTCATATGGGCTCTCGGCCCGCTATGTTAAAATGGGCCCTTTTCTCCCACAATAACCCCTCAAAATTTAAATTTTTCTCCTCGCATCCGAGGAGAAAGAATAAGATTTTGACCTGCCACGTAAGGAAAAAGAAATAAAAATAAAGAAATTTAAAAGAGGGAAATCATAAATACCCCCGTTCACACGCGCGCGAGCATAGAGACAAGCGCTTCATTATTGTCGCTGTCAGTTCCGTATTCCCAAAGCGTTGTATTAATTACTCTAGGTGGCGTTTTGTCTTTTGCATCCAACGGTGGGTTATTGATCCAACGGTCAGGGTTCTTCTTCGGGATTTGGACGGGATGAATTACACCATTTCACCTGTCCCCGTATATAAACTCTCAGAGGAGGTTATTTTTCTTTACTTTACGCATCCTCAGAATACCTAGAGAGCTCTTTCATTCAAAACCCTTCAAGCTTCTTCGGATTTTTGTGTTCTTTTCTTCCAGGATCCACCAAGAGTCCATTTTGAGCCCATTTCGAGTCCAGGGATTATCTTCCAATCTTGCTTGTGTAAGTTTCGGCACCTCTTGGTCCTTTATTTTCTTCTCGGCTAATATTTTCTACCTCCAAAACCCATTTCTTGTCCACTGCTTCAGTCGTTCTCTAAGAATGGGCAAATTCCAATATCTCGCCTATAGTCCGGCGTTGATAGAGGAATTTAAGCAAAATTATGGTATACCGCGGGGGGTGAATCTGAGATATTGCCCTCCGGAGCGGATACTAACGGCCCGAAGAGAGGGAGTGGTCGTAATCCCAATGATAGCCTTCATTGAAGAGGGAATGACCCTCCCAATGGGTTCCATTACCTTGAACTACCTTCGCAACCACAGGCTCTCTCCTGAGCAGTGCGCGCCTAACACCTTTAGGATACTAGGAGTTATCGATGCCTTGAACCAACAGTTAGGATTAGGGCTGACCTGGCATGACCTGGCATATATGTATGAATGTCATAGCCAAAAAGGGGCGGGATACTACCTTAAATCCCAATCCGATATCGTTAGATTGTTCTCCTGCCTTCCTAAATCAAATAAAGGGATGAAAGACGACTATTTAATCATCTCGGGCGCATGGCATGATGGTCTACACTGTCCAACCGAGCCAGGAGAGCCAGGTGTGACTTCTTAGATTTAGGATTTCTAACAATAGTCTTAAGATCTTCATTCTTCATAACCTGTTTTTTATGCCATCATATTTCAATCTTCTGACCGGATCTGTTTGTTTGTTTGTTTACAGATAAGGCACATACTGCTTCTCGGCTCAGCCTTATCAACGCCTCCGCCCTCAATTATCTACTACGCTCAGAGATATTCGTAAGTGAAGACGGATAGCTCCGGTCCATCCCACTTATACTCGGTTATATGCCCAAGAAAGCAGACATCTAGCCAGCTGGCAACGCCATTACACAGGGTGATCACCGGGTTCGGCGAATAGATGTCGTTTGGCGACACTTTTTAGCGCCATACGACCTTGAGCCCGTTCCACACCCCAACCCACCGGGCATTCTACTGCTAATCCGACCAATTCAACAAGTTCCCCTCGAGCTGGTAGTCGCAGGAGAAAGGGTCGGCTCTTCTTCCACTTCGTTAGAGGAACAGATAGACAAATTTAGATTCGAAGGGGAAGTTTCAGGGGGGGGTACAGGTAATACCCTCTACAGATTCCGAGAAGGAAGCCGACAGGCAATCCAGTGTCCGCCAACCTCTTCTGATAACTACACGCCCTGAGGACTCTTCGGAGGAAGAAGAAATGTCTGATTTAAAGCTTCTACTGAAGAAAAGGGGTAATAAGACTGAGTCCAAAGGGACGGGGACTTCTCGGCTAGTGGTGAACTTACCTCTACCCCCACCCCCACCTCAGGTCTCTGATCCGACCTTGAAACCGATACCGGATCTGAAGAAGAAGAGGCCTCTCGAGCCTGAGGAGCGGGAGGTGGTGGTACCACCAAAGACCACAAAGTAGCAGAAGGTGGTAAAGGACCACCGGAGTAAGAGGGCCTCGTCCGTGGAGAGCAGGGAGGAGCCTCCTGTGGCCGACGTGCGCCGAGGGTAACGCACGTGGTCTCCCAGGCTGGAACTAGATGGTGTTCCTTTTTCCTGGGAGACCTCGGTTAGGAACTACGACGGGGGTAGAGCCAGGCTGATAGTTGAAGTTTTGGAGCAACCACTGCTCCTCCCCCGAGACATGGAATCATACAGGCGCTTCAGCCAGTATGATCTTTTCATGTCCCTGAAGAGGGACCTGGCTATGGTAAGCGTGCTTATCCGGCTCTTTGGTTGGCATATTGATTTCCTATATTTTATGCTAACCTTATTACTTTACTTGTTTAGATTACACAGAAAGTCTTCATGGCCGAAGAGTGGAACCAAAAAGCCTACGTTGAAGCCCAAGCGGAGGCCCACTCTAGGTCCGAGGCAGAAAAGGCACTGGGCAACCTAAAGGAGGAGGTCTCTCAGATCTCGGACCAGTTAAAAAGGGTGACCCAGGAAAGGGATAGCCTCAATGCTGGTCTCAGAAATGCTGAGACCCAGGCCGAAGCCCAACACAAGTTGCTGAATGACACTCAGAACAATCTGGCATCTGAGAAAGCGCTTATGAAGGAACTTCGCACTGAACTCCAGAAGGCCAAGGAGGCTACCAAGTAGGCTCGGAGGGACGCTCAGCTGGCCAAGAAGGTGATCGAGGCTGAAAAGAAAGCAGCCTACTAACTGGGAGTAGAGGCGACCGAGAAGGGTCTTACTGAGCAATTTGCTTCAGTCGCCCGGGACTACTGCGATATGACATGAGGCAAGGCACTGGATGCTGCTGGGGTGTCTGCTGACTCGGAGCTGCAGCTACCTAAGAGCGTTTATTATGACCCAGACATCCGAGAGCTCCCAGAGTCTGATCCCCCTCCTACAACACAACTCCCAGAGGCCTCGGAGCAACCTTTGGTTAGCCAAGCTCCCCCAATCACCCTTGAACCTCCCAAGGATTCTTGCCAGCCAGGTGATCAGAGCACCCCCGCTGAGCCACCTAAGGAAATGGGCGAGGGCTTGAAAGAAAAGAAAACATCCTCGAAGCCCAAGGACCAAGCCCCAGCGGAAACTTAGACTTTAGTGGTTTTTTTTTTTTTTAATCTTGTTCTCCCTTTATGTAAGGGACTGTAAATTATCCTATTTTAATCAATGAAGCAGTTTCTCTTTTACTTTTGGTGTATTTGTTGCATACCATATGGTTTTCCTTTGCTACAAGTAACTTCACTTTGTAATTATGGTAATGTAGGCAAACATAATCACTCTATCTTGCTGATAATATATATAACTAAAGTTGATTCCGAAGAGGATAGTACATAAAGGTTACTGTTAAGTGATGATCACAACAAGTATTATAAAAGATGGATAGATCTTTTTGCATGTACACTAGGAATGTTAGCATAGGTTAGAGTTGATATTAAACACAGTTAATAAGGTCAGGCAAGATTTATTCCAAAAATAACCTTCAGTATTAATAACAGCACAAAAGTATTAACTAACTAAAAATCACCTGGTCCGAGGATTACAAGCATGATTAGATTTAAGTTTAAATACTTAGGGAGAATAACCAAGGGGTGTTAACTAACCCAAATCATCTGGTCCGAGGACTATAGGCATGATTGGATTTAAGTTTAAACACTTAGAGAACCGATAAAGAGTGTTAACTAACCCAAATCATCTGGTCCGAGGACTACAGGCATGATTAGATTTAAGTTTAAACACTTAAAGAACAGATAAGGAGTGTTAACTAACCCAAATCATCTGGTCCGAAGACTACAGGCATGATCGGATTTAAGTTTAAACACTTAAAGAACAGATAAGGAGTGTTAACTAACTCAAATCATCTAGTCCGAGGACTACATGCATGATTGGATTTAAGTTTAAACACTTAAAGAACAGACAAGGATGACAAGTTATCATAGTGAACAAAGAAATGATTCGATTAATAATAGTACCTTTTGAGGTTATTTACATTCCAGGGGCGTGGTATTACATAACTATCCAAGTCCTCTAGGAAATATGCCCCAATGCCAGCCCCTGAAGTAATGCGATATGGTCCCTCCCAGTTTGGTCCTAATTTCCCCCAGGCTGGGTTTTTCGCAGTGCCAACGACTTTCTTGAGTACCAAGTCACCGGGTTCTAGGGGTCTTAGCTTTACGTTGGCATCATAGCCCTGCCTGAATTTCTGCTGGTAATGTGCCAACCGAACCATTGCATTTTCTCTTCTTTCTTCGATCAAATCCAAGCCTGTTTCTAGGAGTTCATCATTGCTGGTCGGACTAAACGAGCTAGTTTTTAGAGTTGGGAACCCTGTTTCCAAAGGAATGACAGCTTCAGTACCATAAGTCATTGAAAAAGGAGTTTCTCCAGTAGACCTGCGAGGCGTAGTTCTGTAAGCCCAAAGCACGTGTGGCAACTCTTCAACCCACTTGCCCTTCGCATCGTCCAATCTCTTCTTTAATCCATTAACTATGACTTTATTAACTGCCTTAGCTTGCCCATTCCCCTAAGGATAGGAATGGGTAGAGTATCTATTCGTGATTCCCAGTTCGCTACAATAACTCCGAAATGCGTTACTGTCGAACTGTAAGCCGTTGTCCGAGATGAGAGTATGAGGAACTCCGAAACGGGTAATGATATTCTTCCATACAAATCTTTGCACATCTACGTCTCGGATATTGGCCAGAGGCTCAGCTTCGACCCATTTCGTGAAATAGTCTGTGCCGACCAGAAGGCACTTCCTGTTTCTTGTGGCCTTTGGGAATGGACCCACTATATCCAAACCCCACTGTGCAAATAGCCACGGACTAGATAGTGGGTTGAGGACTCCACCTGGTTGGTGTATGTTCGGCGTAAATCGTTGACATTGATCACACTTCTTTACATAATCATGGGCTTCTTTTTGCATGTTCAGCCACCAATACCCTTGAGTAATGGCTCGGTGAGCCAAAGACTTACCTCCCGTGTGACTCCCACAAATTCCTTCATACAACTCTTATAGTAGCGACTCAGCCGTCTCTGGATGAATACACAACAGGTATGGTCCCGAATAGGATCGCTTGTATAATTTTCGGTCCTCGGACAGCCAAAATCTGGTTGCCTTCCTTCGAATTTTGTCAGCCTCCCCCCGTTCTTCCGGCAAAATGTCATCTTTCAAGAATCTAATTATAGGGTCCATCCAGCAGAGACTGTTTCGGATCTGGTGGACTCGAATTGCATCCCTTCCTACCCCGGTGGGCTCATGGAAGACCATAGACATTCCCATCAACAGGGCTTCATACTCTGCCTCGTTATTGGTCGCACCGAAATCCAGCCTTAACGACTTTTCAATGACGATTCTCTCTGGAGATATCATGACTAGCCCTACTCCAGAACCTTTCCGATTCGCAATGCCGTCTACATACACCTCCCAACGGGCAGGATCTTGTTGAGAAATCATGCTAACTGATTTTTCATCCATGTCTTTCTTTGCCGTTACTTCTTCTAAGCTGGGCTCCGTGAACTCAGCCACTAAATCCGCAAGGATCTGCCCTTTGACGGAAGTGCGAGGCATATACTTGATATCAAAAGCTCCTAAAATAATGCCCCACTTGGCTATCCTCTCCGTGTAGTCGGCACTTCGGACTACTGTCTTAAGTGGGAGTTGCGTGAGCATAACAACAGTATGTGCTTGGAAGTAGTGGGGCAATTTTCGTGTTCCAAGTACTATTGCCAAAATTGCTTTTTCCAATGGCAAGTATCTGATCTCGGCCTCATGTAGAGACTTACTTACACAGTAAACCGGCCTTTGTATACCTTGATCCACTCTTATCAGCACTAGACTTACAGCATGGGGAACCACTGCAATATAGGTAAATAAGACCTCATCTGGTTCAGGGCTAGACATAATTGGTGGCCGAGCCAAGTAGTCTTTAAGTTGTTGGAAAGCTGAAGCACATTCTTCAGTCCATTCAAATCCCTTCCACTTGTTGATCAGCGAGAAAAAGGGTTTACACCTATCCGCGAACCTGGAGATGAATCGGTTCAAAGCAGCTGCCATCCTTGTTAACTTCTAAACCTCTTTCGGATTTCGAGGAGGCTGCAAATTTTGAATAGCCTTTATCTGATCGGGATTGACCTCAATTCCCCTGTGCGTTACCATGTAACCCAAAAATTTGCCTGATCCCACACCAAATGAGCACTTCGAGGCGTTCAAGCGCAACTTTTGTCTCCTTAGGGTTTCAAAAACGTTATCAAGGTCCTTCACATGCTCAGAAATAACCTTGCTTTTTACCACCATGTCGTCTATATAGACCTTAACGCTTTTGCCCAATTGTGATTCAAACATCTTGGTCATCATCCGCTGATAAGTAGAACCTACGTTTTTTAGACCGAATGGCATCACTTTATAATGGTAATTACCAATGGGGGTAACGAAAGCGGTTTTCTCCTGGTCATCTGGGACTAACGGTATCTGATGGTAACCTTGGAAAGCATCCAAGAAACTCATCTGAGGATGGCCGATAGTAGCATTTACTAATTGATCAATCTTCGGCATAGGGAAAGGATCCTTAGGACAAGCCTTATTCAAGTCCGTGAAGTCCACACAAACTCGCCACCTTCCACTCTTTTTCTTTACCACCACAGTATTTACCAACCATTCGGGGTAAAAAACTTCTTTAATAGCCCCAGCTTGTTTGAGATTCATCACCTCTTCTTTGACTGCATCTGCATGCTCTTTGGATGGCCGCTGAGGAGGCTGCTTCTTGGGTACACTCAGTGGGTTAACCCTCAAATGATGGCAAATGAACTCCGGATCCACTCTTGGGGCTTCATAAGTACTCCAGGCGAATACGTCAATATTTCTTTTAAGGAAATCAATTAGCTCTTCCTTCTCTGGTTGAGGTATCTGAGACCCGATTTGAAAGTACCTTTCAGGATTGTTCCCAGTTAAAACCTGCACTAAGTCCTCGCATTTAGTGCCTTCAACAAGATCTTCAACGGGTGATATCCGACCCCTTAACTGCTATAGGTCACTTTTCGCCCTGGTTGAGAATTCAGTCTCAGGCTTATGTCGTATGGCAGCCACCAAACATTGCCTAGCCGAGGCTTGATCTCCGCGGATTTCACAAACGCCCCCTTCGGACGGATATTTGACTTTTTGATGCAAAGTGGAGGAAACAGCCCCTAGCGTATGTAACCAAGGTCTAGCTACAATTGCCGTATAAGGGGAATAAACATCTACAACAATGAAGTCCACTTCAACTATTTCTGAGCCAGTCTGTACGGGCAGCCGTATCTGTCCTTTTGGGGTGACTATCCTTCCCTTAAAGCTGGCCAGGGGAGAACAGTATGGAGTTAAGTCATCAAGCCTGAGGTTCAGCCCCTTGAAGAGGTCAGGATACATAATCTCCACCGCGTTACCCTGGTCCACCATCACCCTCTTCACATCATATCCCCTGATCCTGAGTGTGACTACCAAAGCATCGTCATGAGGTTGAATGGTTCCAGCTTTATCTTCGTTCGAAAAGCCTAAAACGGGCGGGACAGCCTTTCTAGAGCTTCTCGGATCTCGGCTAATATCCCCTTCTAGTAGCCGAGCCACTGACATAATTTTGGACGGCCAAGACCCCGTTCTTCCTGGCGCTGCGAAAATGACGTTAATAGTACCTAATGGAGGTTTCGCAGAATCTCTCTTCTCGGACTCAAAATTCACTTGACCTCCTCGGCCACTAGAGTGGTGCAAAAGGTGCCTATACCTCCCTTCATGGACCAACTGGTCCAAATGATCCCACAAACTTCTGCAGTCTTCAGTGGCATGCCTATAGTCTTGGTGGTATTGACAATAGAGATTGTGATTGCATCTCTCAAGGTTCCCTACTATTTTACTCGGCCACCTAAAGAATGACTCATTCTTGATCTTTTCCAGGACTTGATGAACTGGCTCCTTGAACACTGTATTGACTGCTTGAGCATTTGCTGAGCCCGACTGCCCAGCGAAATCTCTCCTCGGCTTATTGTTATTGTAACGCGACCTGAAGTCCTTCCTGTCCTGGACGATAACCTTATCCTTACCCTTCTCTTGCTGCTGATCTTCTTCAACCCTTTTATATTTTTCAATACGGTCCATAAGTTGACGCATGTTGGTGACAGGTTTGCCGGACAAGGATGTCCTTAAACCATGATCAGTGGGGAGATCCAGCTTAAATGTGTCTAGGGCCATTGCATCAAAGTTGCCCTCCATATCGTTAAACATCTCCCAATATCTATCCTAATACGCCTTAAGGGACTCACCTTCATGCATGCTCAAGGATAACAGAGAAGACAAGGGCCAGGCCACCCTTCGGCATGTGACGAAACGTGAACCAAAAGCTTAAGTGAGCTCTTGGTAGGAATTAATGAAGTCTGCTTTCAGGTTGTTAAACCACCTCATTGCCACGGGTCCAAGACTAGAAGGGAATACCTTGCACATCAGAGCCTCATCTCTGGAGTAGACAACCATCATCTGGTTAAAATGGCTCACATGTTCCACAGGGTCAGTTTTACCGTTGTAAATAGTGAAGGTTGGTTGGTTAAAATGCCGAGGAAGCTTCACTCCTTCAATCCTGCGCGTGAAAGGTGATCTGGAGATTTGATTCAAAGCCTTACTCATGGCATCATTTCCCACCCCTCCATGTGATGGCCTTTGAGGTTGCTTCTTGCGAGGGTGTTCATCCTCATATAAAAAAGATTCACTGATTGGAGTTCAAGACCTTTGTTCATAAGTGATGTCTTGTTCGTCACCCAAGTCGTCATCAGATTTTCTTTTCGCATGGTGCAACTCCCTTCTTAACCTTTCAATCTCTATTTGCATGCTGTTCTTCTCTGCATGAGAAACATGACCTTCGCCACGAGGTTGAGTTCGTTCAGTGTGTGTAGTATGCACACTGCCTTCATGGTCTTGTCTCCGCTCCAAATTGAGAAAAGGTCTATATGCTGGGACGCCCCAGATTCTGCCAGTTGTTGCCCTGGTTCAACCATGACCAACTGCTGCTACTTCCCCTTACACTCAAGCTCTTCCCACAGACGGCGCCAATTGTGGGGTTAGGAATTGTAGCCCAAGCCCAAAACAATGAATTTTGTAGAGTATGGGTGAAAAAGCTAGGTTAAATATGGGATCAACAACATCGAATCACAACCCTCAAGCACAAACCAACATGAATTTACACGTAAAGAATAGATATCCGAAGAGCTATATTATTGATTATCTGGCGAATATAAATCTTAGGGTTACAGCAAAGTTCTTGTTCTTTTTTCCTCCTCCTCTACGTTAAGAGCATCTTTCCTTTATATAACCTCCCTTCTCCTCATCTTCATCGTCCACTTGTACCTCATCCGTGAGTCTACTTGAGTATATGTCATGTCAAGCATCTCCTTTAGCTCTGTGTGAGTGGCGGTAGGTGAGGATACACTGTTCAGGGGTCTTCTCCACATAAATGCGGCCAGAAAAGTTGCTGCAGAGCATTAAATACGGTGGTAGCTACTTTCCCTTAAGATATTTCTTCATCCTTATCGTCTCCTAGGGTACTCAGAGCTTATCTTGATCAGAAGGAGTCCTCGGAAGATCATCTTGACCTTTTATACGTTCAATTGATCCATACTATTCGCGTCAGAGGAATATAACCTCTTTGGACAGAAGGCGACCTCTTCGGATTGTAATCACTTTTCCCTCTGGGGGTCCCTCTTCTAGATGGGCCTTGCCCTTACCATCTCCTTCTTCTCCGTCGCACAGTAGTCCTCATATGGGCTCTCGACCCACTATGTTAGAATGGGCCATTTTCCCCCTACAATAATAATAAATTAATAATAATAATAACTATTTAGTTTAATTTAGTTTTTGTCATTTCTAAAAAATAAAGGTGGGATATTTAACTCAAGGTGAGATTTTATTCCTCAATTTTCTTCTTTCTAAACCCTAGAAACTGCACCTTTTATGGTTTCGAGACCTTTCCCTTCCCTTTAAAATACCTAGTTCTTGCTTTAACTCTCTGTTTGTAGTCTTTATCATTCCAACCACAAGATTATGAACTACAATGTCTCAAGTCTAGCCTTTGTTTAGTATGAACATGTGACTGTGACTATTTCTTTTTATTATTATTGTTTATTTCTCTATAGTTTTGATTATAAATACATTTCCTCTATAGTTTTGCAGGGTTGCTCTGTCACTATATTCTCCCCCAAGGGTTTTTCCCTTTTAACTCACACCCTTTTAATTTTCATTATTAAATACTCATCTTTTTACAAATCATCTACATCTTTATTTATTTAGGGTTGTTTTTTAGTTTGGAAGAACACACAGATTTTGACAAAAAAAAAAAAAAAAAAAAAACCATTTTGGATTTTTTGTTTGTTTGTTTGTTTGTTGTTGTTGTTTGGAAGACTGCACAAATTTTGACAACACTACCAAGCCACAAAGCCTTTATGAATTGCACTCAGGCATGCCTTTAGTTTTGGTTTGGCAATAACTTGAAACAAATGCCATAAATATCTAGATTTTTGGCTTTTGTATTCTAAATGTTTGAATAAAACCATATAGTACAATTTAAACATGTTTCACATAAGCTTTTGAGGTCTCAAGTCGTGTTGTATTTATATATGGCAAAAGATAGTACCATTTTCTACCTTAGCACAATTTGTACTGGTATTTTATTTATAACTTGGATATATTGAAGTTTTTTTGTGTGTGAATAATCTATTCATAACTTATTTTCATGAAGATTATAGAAATATTGAACTTTTTTAATAATTCAATAGTTGGGGTGGGGCTATTATGAAATTTATTGACATTAAGAGTGTTTGGTTTTACATTGTATATCTTTGATGAATTGGTATAATTTGGTGTTATACTTGATACTAATTTGGCGAAAAATTAAGTAGCTTGAAGAAGTTGAGAAAAGAAAAGAGCCTAAGAAAGGGAGGAAATACATTTTTGAAAAGTATTGGATAAAGCTTGAAGATGTAAGCACAATTATATATTTATTCTCTTTACTGTTTTTTTTTTTTTGTAATACTTATTAAACCAAATGTAAGAGCACATTATGATTATTGTAATATATTACTTCATAATATTTGTATTTACCTCATATTTAATATTACTTCATAATATTACATGTTTCATCTTATATTAGAGCCAATTTAGCTTTCAATAATTGAAATTTGAGAAATGTTTAAACCTGAACATGTTAACACTTGATTTAAAACAATCTAGTGCATCGCACATGTTAGTGACTAGTATTATATATATATGCGTGTGTTGGACCTCAAAATCAGTGAAGAGAGATTGCCTTAACTAAGGCAATCCACACTCTGAATAAAATATTTAAATCTTACTCTTCTTGCTGGTCTCGGTATCAGTAGTCCAAGCTAGGCTAAACAGGATTTGCTCTTTTTATTAACAACGCATAGCCCTTTCTGCTATGGAAAATTTGGTTTGATAAGTAGGTGATTATACCGGCTCCATTTATCACTGACTATGGAAAGCTAAAAGCTCCTCTGCTTTTGGAGTTTTAATAATTTATATATACAACAATATAAAATATTTAGTCCCAAAACTTTGGAGTCATTATGAATTTTCAACCTATCAAGTATCAATGGGATCCATCATGTAAATTCTTCTATGTTGTTTTATTAAATTTATAACATATTGTCTATCACTTCTTCGTTAAAATATCAATTTTTAATATTGAGTTGTGGGTTGGGCTTATTGGGATACAAGTTGACCATATTATTTCACATATAGAAAAAAAGTAACAATAACAATAACAATAACAACAACAACAACAACAATAATAATAATAATATGATTATGATTATGATTATGATTATGTTGTTTTTATCTTCCTTTCAATATAAACAAGAGTACAAAAAAAAAATTACCCAAAAATATAGTTAAATAAGATATCAATTCTTGAGATTAGAAAATTTAGTTCGTTATCATCATAAAAGAATGGGAAAAAAACTAAATGTTATGGACCATAATTTTTTTGGGTATCGTATATAGTGCCCGTTTGTTTCCACTTTTTCAGCCCAAAAAGCTCGTTTTGAAAAAAGCCAATGTCCAAAGCCCATTTGGCTGAGACCAAAATGCAATTTTTTGGAAAAAGTTGTGTTTTGGGTTTCTGAAGAGAACGCACAGGATGGGAAAGGAGCTCAGAGCTCCATTTTGGAAAAAGCCCATGCGCGTTGATTTATATCTGTTGGACTCATAGGACAATTATCAAATTACCCTTTGATAAATCAAAAGATAAGCTTCACACAATTCCTCATTCCTCTCATCTCTCTACTCTGCCCTCTGCCCTCGCAATAACAAATTTCCAAATCCAAACACAAAAAAATCTATAACAAATTCCCAAATCAGCTAGGGGAAAAAAAAAAAAAAAAAAAAACAATCCCTTGCAAATTAGGATTCCTTAAAATGCAAAACAAAAAAACATCAGAATATAGCAAAATCTTTCAAATGGAGTTTGTACCCATCTAGCGGTGGATGGATTATGGAGGTTTGGAGAAGAAGTTGAAGAGTCTCTCCAAGAGGACGGATGAGTTCTTGCAAGCACTTCCTGATTTGATTTGATCTCATTTTCTCTGCTCTGATCCAATCTTCCTGATTTGAATCATCCCATTTGTAAGTGATTGAATTTAGAGAAAAAGAAAAGAATCAAGAAGATCAGGGTGAAGAATTGCATTCGTGTTGCAGACAAAGTGCTAAGGAAAAAAAAAAAAAGAGGAAAAAGGAGAGCTGGAACGTTCTAGAGTTTGGAGGAAGTGGTAGGGATAAAAAGAGGAAAGAAGTAAAAAAAGAAAAATGTAAGGGTACGTGTGTGGAGGAGGGGCAAAAGAAGGAAAAAAAGAAGAAGAAAGAAATGCAGTACGTGTGTGGAGGATAAAAAAAGAGGGAAAAAAGGAGGGAAAAAAGGAAGGAAAAAAAAAAGAAGAAGAAGAAGGAAATAGTATCACAATATTTTCATAATAAATTTTAAGTGGTAGGTTATTATTAGCTAATATTGATGAGAAAAAAATCATTTTTTTAGAAAAAGAAAAAAAATAATTTTAATAGTACATTCAAATTAAAATCAGTATCAATTTTTATCCCAATATTTTTATAATACTTTTACAATAAATCTTAAGTAGTAGGTTATTATTAGCTAATATTTGTGAGAAAAATAAATAAATTCATAATATTGATTTAAGTATGAAATAAACTCCTTTATATATATATATATATTGTCATTTTTGGTAATTTACCACTCAAACCACCACTTTTATAAGTGTTAGCCAAACACTCAACTTTTTCAAAAAACACTTTTTAACAGCTTTTACTAAAATTTTAGCTTTTTCAAAAAGCACTTTTTCATACTGCACTTTTTGAAATCTCCAATTTTTCAAAAAGCTAAATTTTAAAAAGCTGAGTTTTAAAAAGTTGAACCAAACTCACCCATAATCACTATAAATACTAAATGTGCATGTAAAACTATTAAGAATAAATATATTGCACTATCCTATCTAGATCTAATGTGAGAAAGAAAAAAAAAATCACTTTAAAATGGGTCAAATCGGGTTAGCCCATTTTTACTCCTGAAAGAAATAATCCTTAGTCCAATTTGGTATTAATCTTTGGTTTATCAAGTTGGGTCCAATTTTTTAAAGTTTAGATAACACATATACTTTTACTGGGTATTTAATTAGTAGTACATTTGACTTAGTAGTATTCCTAATTTTTGAGGTTTTCTCCTCTCTCTCCACATGTGTGTGTTAAAAATACTTAATATTCTATAAAAAAATTCTTAGTTTTTGATATTGTTAAATTGTTGTCATTGGCAGAGATAAAAGTGAGCAAATACAATAAAATTATATTTTTGAAATTGTTAAAATTGAAGTCGTTAATAGAGACGAAAGTTAGCAAATACAAGTAGTTACTAAACTGGCGTTTAAGTATATGAGAAATTATTGTGAAAAACAAAAGGGCACCAATAATGGTAGTGGAAAAGGTGCTCAGTAAGCTGATGAGAGCGTACGATGAGAACTTGTTAGCTGATGAGAGTGTGCGTACGATGAGAACTTGTTAACTGATGAGAGTGAGAGCTTAACTAGCGACTTAGTATCTCGTGGCTTTGAGATCAAGAGTACAACTTCTCAGATGGGTTGCCAATTATCCAAGTTCCCTCTATGTGAAGCCACTTTGACACTAAGCCCCTCTTTTATACATGCATAAAAAAAAAAATTTTAAAAATTAAAATAAAACAATAACAATAACAATAACAATAATAATAATAATAATAATAATAATAATAGTTGTGGGGCCAGATAGTCAAAAGGTATTGTTAAAATTGTATATATTGGGCCTATAGCCCAGTCCGAGGATATTTACTTGTCCGAGGATGGTCAAGCAATGTTATGATGGGAATAGTAGAAGAGGAAGAGATAAGAATTGTACATGATAGTCCAAAAGATGGTCGAGGAGAGAAGTCATATCTGAAATGTGGATCCGAGATCAGTAGGAATGTCCTATTGTCCTAAACATCCTATCAGGTTGCATCACGGTTAGAAGTCAGACATTGGATAGGAGATGAGTAGAGGAAAGCAACAAATATCTACAAAAGCTGCTACCTTCGCATTAAATGCTCTGCAGCTAACTCCATGGCCGCATTAATGTGGAAGTGATACCTGAACAGTGCATTTCAGCCTTACAGCTACTACGTCAAGACTTATGGGAGAAGTTGATGGGACAAGTATCAACACCGACCATCCTACATAGACGTGGAAGGTGGGGATGAAAAAAAATAACAATATCAATAATAATAATAATAATAATAATAGTAATAGTAGTAGTAAGAACAAAGTTTGGCTACAAACTTAGCTGCAACTTAAGGCTATAACTCCATCTAATATCTTTTTATTTTATGTGAATTCTAACAAATCCACCATTGTTTTACATTTTTTTTTTTGTATCTTTCATGCTTGCAAAATTTCCAAAAGATCAAACATTTATAGTTATGTCATCAATTAAATGTTTAAATTTCAAATTTTTGTAGTCTAAAATTATGTATAAAAAATAAGTTTATAAATTGAATAATAAATAATATCCAATTGACACGAAATTTGATATGTGTGTTAACAACAATAAAAAAAAAAATGCAATCTAATGGTTATATTTTCAAAATATGTATTTATGTTAATTTTTTTTAGTGGGTTACAATTAAGTTTATAGCTAAAATTTGTCCTAATAATAAAATGATTATATTGTCTTTATATTCCTTTAATTATAAATAAAAAAACAAACAATAAAATTAACCCAAAAGAAAAGTTAAAAGACGTATAAATTCTTTAGATTGCACAATCCGTAGTTCACTGTCATCAGAAAAGAATGAGAAATAGACTATATGTCATGGACCATAATTATATATTTATAAGGGATTTTTTTAAACATTATATATATGAAATTTGTTAAGTTGTTTTGCCGACTGTATATGGAGGGATTATGGGCTAAAGAATGGGTAGTTATTTACTTTTAGGTTCTTTGTATCAAATTTCTAAAGACTAAATTTAAATTTTAGGAAGGCCAAAATATTAGGAGAGCTGTAAGTAAATTTTAGAAAAGTGCTATGTTCATAATATTTTCACAATAAATCATATGTGGTTAGTTGTTATTAATTTAAATTTGAACATACAACTAAAATTACTTTTTTGCCCTATTAAGCCACTTAAAATTTTTTTTTTTTTTGAAAGTGGGCACTTAAAATTTATTTTAAAAATATTGTAGACATTTCTCTAAATTTTAACACTAATTATAATGTTATTACTATTTTTAATGGAAATTTTAAAAAGTCAAGGGGGCCTACCAGCTCTGCCCCAGTCGCCACCATATAATAGCCTACCGCCAATGTTGACAATGGTAGAGGTGCTTAGTAAACTGATGAGAACTTGTTGGCTCATTATATCAGTGAAGACTGAAGACATGGAGAGCTTAACTGGTGACTTACCATCCCATGGCTTCGAGATCGAGAAAGCAACTTCTCACATGGGCCGCCAATTATTCAAGTTCCCTCCCAATAAAGTCTCTGCCACCATATAATAGCTTGACACATATGAAGTAATCCCAGATACCCTACGCCAGGTTGGTTTTTCAATCATATTTTCTATTATTTTAAGTAGACTAACTTTGTTTGGATGCTGAGTTTTAGAGGTGAGGCCGCGTTAGAGTCCCATAAATATGGAAAATGATATGAGTTTATGTAATGGTGGAACCTCTCCTAATAACTTAAAGCTTTGAATAATACATTGGCTCGTCTTGAATCTAGAAACTGATATTATTGAATTTGTAGAAAGCTTCCTATAAATTTTTTGAAAAAAGAATTAGAAATAATTGGTCTTGCAGTTGGCTGCAGAAACCGGTAGTTGACAAGAAGAAATGATGGTGCAATAGGTTTCAAGCAAGAGCGGAGAGGTTGAATACATTTCCATTTACGTTTGTTAAGTGTAACGTATTGCAACTATTCTTATTAATGGATTGGTTGGTGCTATAGGGCCTCTAGAGTTTTTTTGCCCAATTTTGAGTTTTTCTTTCCGTAAACACTTTGTGGTGTTTGGGTGCTTGTGTTTGTTATTGGGATTTGCTATTGTAATTGTGTATCTATATATATGCTAATTGGCTAACCAAATTAACAATGGGCTTAAAATTGGAATTGGGGTCCAAAGTTTTAATTTCTCACTAGTAGTCATATCATATGGGATGAAAATAAAGGTCAATCCCCAGCCTTCTGAATGACAATTTATTGCATAGAATAGAAGTAAACGTATTATCCTTGTTTGTTTTTGGCTATGGCCAATTATAGGCACTGTCTAAAATTATATGCGTGTGTTGGACCTCAAAATCAGTAAAGAGAGGTTCCCTCAACAATGGCAATCTACACTCCGAATAAAATGGTTAAATCTTACTCTTCTTGCTGGTCCCGGTAGGCCGGTACCAGTAGTCCAAGTTAGGCTAATCGGATTATAATTGTTCTTTTGTTTGACAATGCCTTGCCTTTTCTGCAATGTAAAATTTGATTTGATAAGTAGGTGATTAACCAGATCCATTAATAATTAATGACTGTGGTAAGCTAAAAGCTTAAAAGAGAAAAGGCATTGTCAACCAAAAGAACGAATCAGCTAGATAGTTAGCCTAACTTGAACTACTGGTACCGGGACCAACAAGAAGAGTGTGGATTGCCTTAGTTGAGAGAAGCTATTTCATATTTTTTGTTTTTCAAAAATAAAAAAGAAATAAAAGAGAACCTATCTTCAGTTATTTTAAGTTCAAAAACTAATAGTTTCAATACATAAATTATATAAATAAAGTCTAAGTGACCTAAAAATTTTCACTAATGTTTTTCTTAATAGTTCAAGTAACATGTAGTTGATGCATAAATAAAAATAATATGTTATGATAGAATAATGTGAAAGTGACGCGACATCACATATAACTTGAAATCAATAAGTTGTGAAGAATATTGTGCCTCTAACATGATTTTTATTTTGTTAACTAACCATTTTATGCAAATACACAATCTTTTTATTCCATTTCCATGTTAGTAACATTTATTTTTGGACAAAGTTTAGCTACAAAATCGATTGTAGCATTAGGCTACAAACTCACTCAATATCTTTTTATTGGAGGTGAATTTTGACAAATCCACCATTGGATTGCATCTTCTTCTTATATCCTCCATGTTTGCAAAATTTCAAGAAAATTAAAAATCAATAGTTATGTCATCAATAAATTTTTAAATTACAAGTTTTTGTAATTTAAAATTATACATAAAATATAAGATTATAGATTATATAGTAAATGATATCCGATTGACACAAAAATTGACATGTGCATTAAAAGCGTAAAGAACATGTAATTCAACGGTTAGATTTTTAAAATATGCAATAATATTTATTTTATTAAGTGAGTTTGTACCTTAAGGCTACAACTAATTTTGTAACTAAACTTTGTCCATTCTTTTTTTCTTTTTTTTCCTTATTTTTTCCACTTAAACCACTCAAATGAGAGAGTGGCAGAGATAGCAACCAAACTTCTCTACGCAGGTTGGGTACTCATATCAATCTTCACCTAGACCATTTAATTGAAGCCCTATAGCCACATATCACCTTCATCCCCATCTTTCCCCCACTAATGGCCATGGTCTACAACCACGTCGCTGTAGTAGTGAAATCCTAATGCAGTCTTTCAAATATTTGGAATGGGCGTCTTGGGAAAGTTTAGAGAGGGAGAGATGGCGACCTAACTTCACTAATCGCACAAGCCAGGTAGTTGTATTAGTCTTCACAAACCATTTGATCGACGCTTGAACTGGCAATCCAGAAAACAACATTTTAGTTGAGTTATCGTCAAAAAAACATCCTGCAAGTGTAAGTGTAAGGCAAGTGACACAAGATTTAGGTGGAGGAATTGAATTGGTATTACCAGTGGAAGTGTTAGAAGACATTGAAGAAGCTAAAAGCTAGAAGGTTGAAGAAAAGAAAAAGGAAAAATTACAAGAAGTTCTAGAAGGTTCTAGAGGGTTTTTGGACAAAAAACGAGAAATACCTAAAATACTTAATGACTCTTTGATACCAACCATACCAAATTGACGGAATATTTCATTATTAGCTGATGTTGATAATTATGTTATAGGAATTAGGAAGTAGTTAGTTATTTTTTTAACTCATCCGGTGATCCCACTGTTGTTGTAATATGATTTGCACGTGTGGATCTTTGTTCATACTTGCTAGCTATACTGTTCCTTAATTAGATTTACTTAATTGGCTTGTAACAACACGTCATCGTTTCCAATTAGTCGTGTCTTGTGTGTCACTACACTGCATCGTTTTATCATTCTTCTTTTGAACCTCTAATATTTATATACCTATGACACAAAGTTAAATTCATAACTAATATTATACCGTTTAATAATTTGTTAAATTCATATTGTTTTATTTAAAAATCACACCGTTAGATTACAGTTTTAGATTAATGGCTGAGATTAAAAGTTATTTTTTTAAACTTCAAATCTCAACCATTGAGAGGAATTCCACCCGGTTTAGGGTATTGCACTTGATCTCAATCCGCATATTTTATATGTTCTTAATATGCATACCAGTTTTCATGACCAATCAAATGTTATTTACTATTCGATCCATAAACTTATCTTTTATACATTATTTTAAACTACCAAAACTTGAATTTAAATAATTGATTGATAACATGGCTATTAATATTTGATTATCTTGAAATTTTGCATGCATGTAGAGTATAAGAAGAAAATCTAATCCAACTATGAATTTGTTAAAAGTCACATCCAATAAAAAAATATTAAGTGATATAATATAACTTAAAATTACACCAAATGTAACTTGAATTAAGTTTTAATACCTACCAAATAATTTTAATGTTTACCAAACTTAAGAGTAGCATTATGTACAAGATTAGATCACATAATTATCAAGTAAATTTTCTCTCCAAAAAGAAAATTTTCAAATAAATTAATGAACTACTATATCATCAGAATAGCTTGCTTGCAAACTCTTCAATGGCCTCCTCCCCTTTTCTTGAAGAAGATAGTGCAGCAAGATGCTTGAGTTCTGAAAGACTCCTGCCAAGCTGTAGTGCCACCTTTATCTTAAATAGTTCCCCGTTCTCTCTTCTCTCAACTTCTTTCAAACTTATATTTGATTCTATAATCTCTTGCATGAGCCTAAAGAAACCAGCATTGCTCCTATACATCTCAAACACCATCCCAACTTGCCCTCCATGCTCCAATGTGTTTACCACGCTTGCCAAAGCTCCAGCAATGACTGCAAGCATCACAGCCCATGCCCCATGAGTAGTGCCCAAAAAACTAGACCCTAAAGCCGCAAGGCCAGTCAATAAAGGGCCAGAAATTGCTAAGATCTTGTTAACTTTCAAGGCTTTTTGACTCAACCTCAAGTACTCAGCCACATCCTTCCTCTTCAAAACCCCAACAATCTCTCGCATTTCCTCTTCCAACTTTCCATCCCAGCCATTCCCATCTATTTCTTCACCAAGTCTCTCTAATCTTCTTTGTCTTTTTGGAGGCCACCACACTGTAGGTTCCACAGTTTTTGGAAATTTCTCAATCATCGCACCTAGTAAAGGAAGTGGGTATGCCTTATCTAATGCCACAACTTTCTCCATTGCTTCATTGATCACATCTATATTAGTCAACTTGTAGAGAGACATAGCTGTTTGCATCTCTCTATAAAGCTGCTTAAATAATCTAGCAGCGTTGCGCTGTTCTTCACCTAGTTGTGAAGGCTGTATCTTGTTCATCACCACCAACATGGCAGTGGCTGATAAATATAGCAGGGTAGAAGATACCTTTAGTGCTACAAGAGGTGCACCAGTGCCTCCAGTTGTTGCTAGTCCAGCCATGGTTGCAGCAGTCAGAGTTATTGAATTAATAGATGTTAGCAACAGGTGGTTCCAGTTGTCACGTTGTGCTCCAATATTCTTATGCATCTCCACTCTATCAGCAACAGCCTCCATGATTGCATAAAACTTAGCAACCACCAATGCTTCCTGAGGATTTTTGCTCTGCCTTTTACAAGTATTGAGATTGATCACAGAGTTGTGATCCTTCTCCAGCTCCTCAGCCAAACCTCTACTAAAGATTGTTTGTATAAAGAGAGGACTCATCTGGGTTTTGAGTGCATTGGCTGTGGCTCTAATACTTCTTCTACAACTACATGATGAAAATGGACCCGTTGAGTACAAGAATATTGGAGCTTGAAGGATTGACATGCTCACAATCTAATAATGGTCTTTTACTGAGTTTTCTCCAGGCTTTGATGGTGTTGTGAATGTTTTTGGCTTAGCGGATGAGTATGGGGAATTGGGTTGGAGTTGTTCTTTGGCTTTGTTATATATAAAGACTAAAGAATATTATGTAAGAGACGCAATCTTTTTCACAACTTGTTAAGGGACAGATTATATCTCAACTAAAATTACTTTCACACTACTTTTATTACTATACACAAACACAACAAACAACCCTTTAAATCTCTTGTTCCGTAAATGTAGACCGCGTAGTTGAACCCCTTAAAACATGTGTTTGGAGATTTCTACACTCATGGCTTTAGAAATTAGACCACCACTTACCGTATAATCTGGGTTTGGGAGATTGCAGTATTGCACTGTTCGTACAGTTTGGTTTGCTCAGAGTTGAGGTCTTTTATGTTGACTTTGAAACACCCATAACGAGTAGAACCTTGAAACATCCAACGACTTAAAGACAAAAAATTGTCGCCTCAACCATTCTATATTTGAAATACATATGGAGATTTCAATGAGAATTAGACCACTTGCATTTAATTATTAATCCAATATAATATATTTATTATATAAAAAGAATGCATGGAAATCACGAATCACTGGTGACATAATTTTATTTCAACATATTTCTCCTCCACCATTCACATGTGTTCCCTTTTTTGTTTTCTTCGAGCTATCTCCACCTTTTATAGGGAATATGTCAGGAGAATGAAATACCAATAAATATAAACAAATCTTATCCAAAATTTGCTTGAGACATTGAGCTAAATTTTCTTTGGTATATCTCTCTCAAATCTTATCCGCTCTTGATGAGTATTTTTTATTACTAAACTAAGATATTAATTAGTTTTTAGTATAAACAAAAATTGAACCTTAAATCTTTTATTTAATCATCAGAAATTTTACCAGTTGAGTTAACTGGAACTCACAACTCATATATATTAGTATACAAAAAAAAAAAAAAACTCATATATATTATATTAACATTGATTTTCCTTTTTCTTATTTCTTTTTGTGGATAGGATTATATAACATGGATTTGCTTGAATAATCACTGATTTTGTTCAAAAGGCATTTTGTTTCTTGAGCACATCGATTTTTTTATTTCTAGTACAAAAACAAATGAAGAAAAAAGAACACTCAAATATCCCAAAAAAGTTTTGCACGTCTTTTCTGAAAGTCATAATCATCCAGTTCATTGTCAATCCACAAATCTTGAATATCTGAAATTTTGAATTACGAACATATATTTAATAAATAGTAACTACATATCCTTCTAATTTTTTTTCCCCCTTTTTTTTTAATACCAGCTTTGTGGCGCAAATAAAATGCACACCAGTTTCACATGTCCAGGACAATTCATCTTGTTTGTTCATTATATACGATTAAAGCCCACACTTGGTACCTGATGACAAACAATTCCAGAAAAAGAATCAACCACCCTTATTACCAAGACAGTTTGGCAATTTTCAGACTCAGTTTGCAACATATGTTAAAGACCCTACTAAGCAGGCTCTGCTCTTAGGTGTTGATGAGTTTATGGACATAATGTTTCATGGTCATGATGTTATATTTAAACCTCAACTATATAAGGTGAGTCCCAGAGTTCGATCAACTTTCAAAACTCCAGGTGGTATATTATCAACATCATGCAAGTATATGCAAGAGGGAACTAAGTGTATATGTGAAATTTACATACATTTGATAGAAATGCTGCATACAACAATAGTAAATTTAAGAATTTATTGATTCCCATGTTTTTTATTTCTTGGGACTGTCAATCTCACATGCTTTTGTGGGCTCGCTAGCAGGCAAGAACTTACACCTCGGAATGGAGGCAAAGCAATCTTTGACATATCCTTGGTTGTTGAAATTGACATAATCTTGTAGCAATCCAATTGTCAATTCTCTTGTTTGCACACTCCCATGAAAAAATTTTAAAATTACAAATGACAAATGCTTAGTGAAGCTTGAAATCATTGATAAATAATCCACGGATGCCACACAGAGAGTCAGGATTGATATTCAATTATTTAAAAATACACGAATGCTTAGACATCATCTATGAGCCCCAAAGAACTAGCTAGCACAAACTGTGCATTTGTTCCATCTGAAGACTCAATTTCCTTGTTATCATTTCGCCTTTGTCAATGCCATGGATCTTGCTCGTAGATTCAGAAATATTCCCCTAAAAAATTTATTAAAAAAAAAAGAAAGGAAAACACCAGAGAAACACCACTTTCATTTTGGCAATTAACAGAAATGAAAAGTAATTAAGACAAAAAAAATTCATGCACATAAGTAGAGCAGAAGGGAGTTATAGGTACCAGCCAAATGCAATGAAGCTATGGAAAATGACGCGAAACTGCAACGGCACATACTGGTGATTCACCCACCCAACAACTGGCCAGAACTGTTCAAAATGATTAAGGTAATATTAGGATACAATTCATGTATTCACGAAATGTATTACAAGAATTCATAATGAGAACAGAGCAATACCGTCCAAGCTGTAAGCTGCACTGATGGATAATCCTTCTTAATTTTAGTTTTCACATGCATCCAGGGTCTTCCTGCATTCACATTCCTTTTTCCAATTATTACAAGCATTAAATTGTACAACTTTATAGCATGCTGCATGATAGTTCATATGTAACTTACATGCTTCTTTCAGGCTGATTGTTTTTGAAAACTTGAGAGATGTTTGACAATTAAATTTATTTAAGAGTTGACACCAGAAACATCCTAACAATATATATATATATATATATATTCTTTAAGGCTGATTGTTTTTGAAAACTTGGTAGTTGTTTTGACATTAAATTTATTTAAGAGCTGACAATAGAAACAATCCTATATATATATTGCATGCACCTGGCACGTCTTTCCATACCAACCTCCCCCCCTCCCAACCAAGAAAAAGAAATACTGCATACATTAAGGAACGACCCAGGGAAGAAATTACATTTGATTACTCTAAAAACAATTACAAATAATCTGTTATTGGCTCCACTTATATGTCTTGGTGTCTGGATTCTTTATATAACACTTATATGTGATAGACTTACCCTCAATAACCAACCCATAGTAAACCATAAAGAGCAAGTTGTTCCAAGGTGAAGATGTCAACTGTTCCAGCACCACCTGAAATAATTTGACTAGGCAGTTTAGAATAACCTCTTTGCTCTTCTTCTAGGCTAGGATGACTTAATAGATTAAATGACCAGTGGCTGCTTACTCAGGTTCTGAGTACTAAATCCTAATTTCAAGATAATCAGTACCTGATTAACCTTATACATTCTTGGATATATAAATAGGAAAGCAAACTTCTGTTTAAAATGAACATCAAGGAAAAGTGGCATATAGTTGCGAAGATAAAAACAAAATAATTGAGAATCTGAAATTTTTACAGTATTTTGGTTTGCAATGATTATGCTAAAATTCCAGATAGCTATTCATCACTTCTGCTCACTCAGTAACCAACCAGAGCATGAGGGTGGGTAGCATACCTTCTTGGCTACTGTTTTTGAGTCCCTCTTGCCCTTGAAAATTTTGTCCAGTACAATATACAGGAAATGCCCAAAAGGTCCAAGATATAAGACTCCAAACAGCTGCAGATAGCTATGTTAGAAATTAGGAAGTAAGACTGGAAAGATAGATGAAACAGTAGAGAGAAACATGAAAATCAAAATATAAGTAGTTGACATATATACAACCCCATGAAATTGGCATCTTTAAATTTTTAGTACATTAATATTGTCAGGTAAAAACAAATAGTGCATTCATACACATTCAAACAATTTTAATCAACCTTTTTTAACAGTTTTAACTTTTAAACAGAGACATAAATTGTCACCTAATAATAATTGCACTTTTTTTAATTATTTATAAGTAATGAAATTTCATTCATCAAAAGGGAAACACTCATGTACACCAGGAGTGTACTCGAGAGTAGTTCAATCACTCTTTCAAATTACAATGTTCAAGCATATCTAATAATTTAGAGCAGTGGAGAGCTTTCCAATCCAGTAAAGTGTTAAAAAAGAGAGATTTAATCCCAAGAATAGACTGTTCAAATCCCATCTCACATTTCTTTCCTGACAAAGACAACACATAATGCAATATTGCAATTCAGCACAACCCTCCAAAAAGCTATATTATGGTGCATTCCAAAGGCACCTTGCCAAGCTGCTAAAAAATCAAGAACCCTCCGTGGCCTATCCCAAAGAAGACCAAACAAACTCCAAACCATTGACCATAACCCATACACTATGGGAGAATGAAGAAGGAGATGGTCCACTGACTCCCCGCTCTACTAACACATATAGCACCAATCAACAATGATAATAACTTCCTTCCATAAATAATCAGAAGACAAAATCTTCCCTAAGGCAGCAGTCCACGAGAAGAAAGCTACCCTAGGATGAACCTTCGAAAGCCAAACCAACTTCCAAGGAAATAACATGCCAATAGTCGAGGAGAGGGAAAGGCAGTACCCACGCACTTCAAAACCCTGGCTCTTGGCTAGTCTCCAACAGAGAGTATCAAAGACTCCAATTCCTAATCTTGGACTGATCTAAAGAACTAGACATCCCAATGAAGCTTCCCATTTGGGAAATGCATAACCTCCACTATAGAGACTGCTTATCACGACTAATTCTATATTAACTCCTGGAAGGCCTCTTTAAGTGGACAATCACCACACCACAAATCATGCCAAAATTTTACTTTAGTACCATTGCCTACCTCGAATTGTATAAAATGAGAAAAAGTCAATCACTCCGGTCGTATGGATTTCCAGAGACTTAACACCATAAGGACCCGACACCCCTTCTGTACACCAATCAACCCCATTCACTCCCATACTTTACCTCTATGACCCTCCTTCATAGATGATTTCTCTCAATCCCATATCTCCACAAACATTTCCCTAATAATGGTTGGTTGAATCTTCTCAGATTCTGTACACTAAATCCACCAAACTGAAGCTGTTCACAAATCTAAACCCAATTAACCAGATGGAATTTAGGTTCCTCCCCAATCCCACTCCATAAGAAATCCCTTTGAAGCTTCTCCATACAGTTGGCCAGCTCCACCAAAATGGGAAAGAGAGAATAATTGCACTTATAATTCTTATATTGAAATCAATCATGAGCATTGCAAGCAAGCATGACTTGCAAAGCATGCCATGCATTTTCTATTAGGGTGGCATACTTTTGGTGTGATCCATCCACCTCACAACTAGGTTTGGTGATTATATAGTTCTCCAGACTGCATGCCCAAATACCAAAAGCCTGCTTGAGGGATTGATTTTCTGACAGGTCTTGAAGAACCAAATTTGTGCCGTGCCATTAATTTATATATTTTTTTTTTTGCTAAGTAAGAAAGATGTATATTCAAAAAACTACCTCATGAAAACAACATAAGGCAGAACAAGGGATACAGGGAAGGAAACAAACAAGAAAAAACAAAAAAAACAACAACCAACAAAGAACTAAGAACAAAGAAGAGAACTAAGGAACAATGGGAGGGAATCACTAGAGGTGAGTCCCCAAGCCCTAGACCAATCAAAAAGAGAGCCACTAAAGAAAGCTAGCAGCTGGTCATCGAATTTATCCATGTCCTCAAAAGTTCGCCAGTTTCGCTCCCTCCAAATACACCATATCAGGCATAGAGGGGCTAAGTTCCAAATGCTAGAAAAGTGCTTTCCCAACCAATTCCACCAACCAAGAAGCATATTTGCAACCGATCTTGCAAAACCTAAGAAATCCCAAAAGATCTGAAAACCAAGCTCCATAGCTGATGAGCTTTGTCACAATGGAGTAGCAAATGATTCACCATCTCCCCGCTACATCGACACATAATGCACCAGTCAACAAAATCAAAGCCTCTACCCCGTAGATTGTCCCCTATAAGAATCTTCTCCCAAGCTGCATTCCAGACAAAGAAAGAGACGCGTGGAGGAGCCTTAACCTTCCAAATACCTTACCAAGAAAAGATAATAGGTGAGGGACTACGAAGCTTATTGTAGAAAGAGCGGATGTCAAAATCCCCCTTCTTCGACAACTTCCACCTCGTACGGTCTCCGTGCTCAGATTTAGGTAAATTAGAACCCAAGATTCGAAAGAAATCCTCCAACTCACCTGACTCCCAATCATTTGGTTCCCTGAGTAAGCGAACCTTCTAGCTTCTCCAAGCCTCAGTACCCAACCTTTTGAGAGAAGAGGCCACAAATGCCTCTCTATTATAAGCAATCCCATACACAACCAGGAAGGAAATATGGAGTGGTAACTCCCCACACCACTAATCTGTCCAAAATTTCACTCTATCTCCCACCCCTACCTCAAACTGAATATATCTTCTAAACACCTCCTAACCTTTTTGGATACTTCTCCATAAGCCACACCCGTGGACACCCCTGCCCAACTTGGAAGACCAACCCCCCCACTCTTCCCCAAACTTCAAAGCTACAACCCTCCTCCAAAGACGATTCTCCTCAACCCCAAACCGCCATAACCATTTTCCTAATAAAGCTTGATTAAAAGTAGTTATTTTCCTTACTCCCAATCCACCGTTCGCCTTTAGGAGCACACCTTATTCCACCCCACCAAATGAGCCTTCGAATCCCCCCACAAGAAATCCCTCTGCATCTTCTCAATCTTATTAGCCACATGCGAGGGGATGGTAAAGAGAGATAAATAATAAGTAGGAAGGCTAGCTAGAGTACTCTTAAGCAACGTAAGTCTTCCACCTTTTGACAGATACAGCTTCTTCCACCCACCCAACTTCCGTTTAATTTTCTCCAAGATAGGATTCCAAATAGAGGGGGGGACTTGGGGGACTTATGGGAAGCCCCCAGCGGCATACCGAGGTAGGTCATAGGCAGTGTCCCAATCCTACAACCCAGAATCTCAGCCAATGCATGCAAATTATTAACCTCCCCAATTGGAACCATCTCGCTCTTCAAGACATTAACCTTCAGACCTGTCACAACCTGAAAACAGAGGAGAAGCATCCGAACATGGAGGATCTGCTCCATTTCCGCATCGCAAAATAGAATAGTATCATCCGCAAACAAAATATGTGATACACATTCCCCTTCCCCCCGTCTACCATTAGCCTTGAATCCCCTGATCAAGCCGGCATCTTCAACTCTTTTCAACATCCTACTTAGAACCTTCATAATAACCAAAAACAGCATAGGAGATAAAGGATCCCCTTGTCTCAAACCCCTTGTGCTCCTAAAAAAATCAGCTGGAGCCCTATTAACCAAAATAGAGAACTGGACAGTAGAGATACAAGTGCAGATCCATCTACACCACTTCTCCCCAAAGCCCATTCTCTTCAATAGATCTAGAAGAGCCTCCCAATTCACGTGATCATAAGCTTTCTCAATGTCTAGCTTACATATAACCCCCGGAATCTTACTCTTCACTCGACTATCAACGCACTCATTGGCTAAAAGGACTGAGTCAAGAATCTGTCTACCTCCCACAAAACTATTCTGAGACTCAACCATTTATTTATATTGAACCTAAAGGTCCCAAACCCCAATCTCTCATTGTAATTTGAGGCTATCGGGCATCCAAACTAGTGAAACAATTCCACAATTATCCACATTCATTTGGTACTCACATCATCTAAAGTTAGTACGCAAGTCCTAATAAGGGACAAGTAAAGATATAGAACATGAAGCCATGAACTTTACATTCCAACACATTCACACCAAGTTTCAGAGGAAGAAATTAAAAAACAAAAATAAAATAAATCCCCAATCCTCAGCCAGGTACTTAAATTTCGGTGCCGCATCATGTGGTAGTACAAACAAATGATCGAAGAACTTGGAAAAAGTGATACCAAGATTTTCTAACAGTAGCAAGTAGGGGAACTACTTCCTGAGAACTTGCTCTTCTTAGGTGTATTTATTTTTTAGTCCAAAAGTAATTCAAGATATCTTGCCTATGGGTAAATTTTCCTGCATTCCAGAACATACCAGGTCTATATATTCATTGCACTATATATAAATTATGGTCATTGGTCAATGATAAATCATAACTTTCTCAGCCATAAATATCAACATAACTTATAAGATATTACAATTACAGACCACAGATATCAAAATTTCACTTTCTTTTTAGCACTAGCACCGACCTAGTTCATATTAGCATCTACTACAAATATTTGCCAAGATTTTAGCATCACTAACTATAAAGAGCATCTTCTGAATTCTGATTATTCTAAAGACGATAAATGGTACCCTACTTAATGCCGCAACTAATGTTGCAGAGTATCATATCAACGCACCAACTGAAATCATACTCACTAAAGCCACTACTTACTGTCCTCCCATGCTCTACATTCACTTCATTATTTTTTCATGTTCAAATTAGGAACAGACTCAATCTCCCGGTGTCAAAACACAGAGCACCAACTGGTTTAGTTTGAGATTTTAGCATCAATTTAGGCCAAAGGGTCCTCAAAATCCAATATCAAAAAAAAAAAAAAAAAATGCATACGTGCACATGTACAACAACAAGCTTTATACTATACAATATAACTATCTTCAATTGAATTGACAACATAAGTAATTTTGCTATAAAATGAATTGAGAAAGAGCTTTACCACTTTGAGAACAAGCCTTCTCAGTTGAATCTTCTGTATCCCAGTGAGCTTCTGCGAAACCAAGTCACTGATCCCCGACAACACCCCTGCTGTAATTGCCTGATTTAAATAACAAATTGCACACTGATTAATCGCAGAGAAAACGTAAAACCCAATTTATAGCCGTTAAAAATACATATGTATAATTCACTTTCAGCACAGACATAATAAAAGAAAATTAAATTTGACATTTTTCCTGATTCAGCTGAATGTTCGTGTCATATAACTCCAAACCCAGAAAAGAAAAACAATGGAAAATATTCAATCTTTCATGTTTCTTCTATTTCCTCTTCATTTCTCAGCAACCAAACATGGGTCAAACGAAAAATTAAGCAAAATCAAAACTTCAAACGAACCCAGATAACAAAAAAAAAAAAAAAAAAAAAGGAACAAAAATACGCGTTGTTTTGTTGAGTGAGACCTTGGTTCTCAGTGGATGATGCTGAAGTTGCAACAAGTACTGGTTCAACAAACCCTTCTTTGCCATTGACCCAGAGCTCAATTTTGCTTCCAACTCCTTGAGATTTGCGAATGAATTACTATTTACAAACTGCTCTCTCTCACTTCTGTGCTATTATTGGTCCAAGTAGTCTAGTACTAAATAATGCTACACTGTCATTGAAAAATAATGCTATACTGTCATTGACTGACAGAACAAGAGCGCAATTTAAAATGCCTCACTGTTCCAAAATATCTTTTGTTTGGTCAATGTTTTAAGTATTGGGCCGACAGGCCCAGCAAGCATTGGTATTTTCGTCCAAAAACTATTGGAAATCATCCTTTAAATCAGAATTGTGCTAAGCATATACTTGTGTTTCCTTTTGTTTTTTGGCTAAATATGTTCTTGTTTTTTTGGTTGGTTTTTTACTAAGAAAAAGTTAACCGATGTTGTTTTAAGTGTTAAATTACCGATTAACATAAAAGTTTAAGCTATTAGAAGATAGTAAATTTAATTATTTAATCACATCATTTTAATCCTCACCTTTACATATGAACTGAAACTTTTCATTTAGTCTGATACCGTGTTAAATTACTAATTATTTCAAAAGCTTAAGATATTAAAATATTGTAAATTTAATTATTTTATTACATAATTCTAACATTAAGGTTTTTTGAAATACTTTTAAAAACTTTTTGTAATTTAAAAAATGATTTTTTGACAGTTTTATATATCTATATCTATACTACTATTTAAGAGGCTTCCCCTATTCGGGATCCTTATTTTTTTGGTTAAAAAATGCTCATACACCCCTATGTTTAAGTAGAGATAAAACTAAAAGACACTCCGGTTAAAATATAACTCTAAATCCCACTAAATCATTGCCTAAGAAATAAGGTCACTTTCCTGTTGGTTTTTAAATTACTTTATCCACGTATAAATTATATTCTCAAAATAAAAATTATATATATATATATAATAAAATAAAATAAAAATTATATATATAAAATAAAATAAAATAATAGGTTTTTTTTTTTTTTGGCTACAAAATAAATGTGTAATATTTGTTCTAGACTTGAAAAACAGGACATATCGTAGTGTTTGGGGTCAATCCAATTAAATTCAGATAAAAAAATGGAACGCCCTAAATGGATGGTAAAACCTATGACTCTAATATATATGATCTTTTCGAAGATTAGGTCAACTTAATATGATCCATATTTTTTTATATGAAAAAAAAATTGTTTTGATATATTGTCTTTTTATTTTCCTTTCAATACAAATAAGAGAACAAAAAAAAAGAAGATATTCATAAATAAAAGTTAAATAATATATAAATTCTTAAGGCTCCATTTGAGAGTCATAAAAGAATGGAATGGAATGATCATAAGGGAATGGAATGGAGTGTATTTAAGTAAGGAAAAAGAATGGAATGAAATGGAATTAAGTAACCTTGATTGGATGTTTTAAAATGAAGGAATGAAAATGAATGAAATTAAATGGAATTTAAGTAATCTTGTTTGGGAGCAACATGAAAAGAATGGAATGGAATCATTTTATGACAATATTACTATTAGACCCCTATTTTAAATAAAAGATTAAATATATATATATATATATATATGGTTATTTTAGAAGTTTTAGTAAAAAAATTATTAAATTTCATTTCATTTCCTTTAATTCCTCCCAATTTCAAGGGGAATTAAAATTTGAGATTTTAAGGGGATAGAGAAGAATGAGTGTTCCATTCTACTCATTCCATTCACTCCCACTTAAATTCCCAAATAAGGGAATGAGCTTTCCATTCCCTTCATTAAAACTCCCAAACAAGAGAAGGGAAAAATATTCTAAAATTATTCTTTTTATTCCATTCCATTCCCTCTCCCAAACAAGGCTTAAGTTTATACTGTCTAAGGTTTACTAGATTGAAGCCTTCAAGCCTTGACCTCGTTAAGAAATAATCTATGAATATTTGTGAGAAGAAAAGAACTTAGAAAAAAAGGAAATAAATAAGAGCAAAATGTGAATGTTACACTAAGTTAGAAAGCCAAAAAATGGTAAAAGGAAATGATAAAAAATTTATCTTTGAAAAAAAAAAGGATTTAACTTGTGTGACTAGTGGGTTGACTCCAGCTAACATTTTAATGGGTCGGGTTTAAGTCAACACTTTTTTTTCATGAATTCAAAAAAGTCCCTACCTATTCCAATACTTTTTTCTTTTAGATTTAGACATGTAATTAAGTTGGTACTTCCTAGTATTTCCATCGGAATTATCTAGGTTTAAATCCTTCCTCTTGAGCTTGGATTTCACATTATATTTTTAGTTTTACATAACCTGTTTAACAAGTGATATAACTTATTTAAATGATAGGTGTAGATATTTTTATGAGTCACCATATAATGACTTTTAAAGAAGTTGATGTGTTGGTATTATTTTCATGACATCATTAATGGCACTATTTGAAATTTTGAATGACACCAAAATTAACATAATATGTAAATTGTTATATATATATATATATATATATATTGTAGGGTTAGGATTTGTGGCCCAAGCCCAAAAACAATGAATTTGTAGAGCGTGGGTGATAGAGCTAGGTTAACTATGGAGTTAACAACGATTGATCACAGCATACAAGTACAAACCAGCATCAAAGTATACGTAAAGGCCAAGTAAGATCAAGTCTGAAGAGACTTATGATAAATTGAATATCAGTTACAATTCTTTCTTGTTCTCTTTTTTCTTTTTCCCCCCTCTCTCATTAGAAATCCTTCTTCTTTATATATCCTCCTCCACTACCATCCCCATCGTCCACTTGTTCTCCATCTAGCTCCTTACTTGAGTGAATGTCATGTCATGTATCTCTCTTAACTTTCGTGAATGACGATAGCTCAAGTTGTACTGTTCAGAGGTCCTCTTCACATAAATGCGGTCAGAAAAGTTGCTGCAGCGCATTTAATACAGTGGTAGCAGTTTTTCCTTTTAGATATTTCTCCATTCCTCTTATCTCCAGGCGTGTCTAAAGTTTATCCAAATTGCTGAAGTCACTAGTAAATTCATTTGGACCCCCCAGATATTTATATGACCCCAAAATCCTTTCATCCGAAGATGATCGTATCTTCGGAACACTGATGCTCTCTTTGGACAGAGTTTCTTCGTCTCCATGTATCCTTCTTTCACGCGAAATATCTCTCGACAATTTTATCCTCCTCGCACATACACTAATCTTTACCTTGGATTTTAGGCCCACTACGTATGGCTGGGCTTGGCAACCCCCCACCCCCCCATATATCATGAAAATTTGTATGCGCGTAGTACGTAGAAAGTGGAAATTGTACTCACTAGTTTGTTTTGAATTTTCCGCTTCAACCAAAATGGGCTTTCAAAAATCAAAATAGACTTGGAAAGGTATAACTATTTGAGGGCCATCGTACAAACTACAAATAGGTTGGGTTTGACTTTCAAATTTCTCACCAACGGCCAAACCCATTCAACAAAGTCCACTGCAACTCATTCCTCAAACCCCAAACCCCAACCCCATTTTATTAAGCACTAGAATTAGTAAAAGAGTTCTACCCAAAAAAATAAAAAAAATAAATTTTTTTTAAATCATTTGTTAATAAATTATTTTAAAAGTTTTGATATCACTTTAATGAAAAATTAGCCTCATCACACGCGTTTTGCGTGTGCGATGAGACTTTTATTTATTTATTTATTTATTTTTTTGTAGTGTCATAGTTTTATATTCATTCTAATTTGAGGTTTACATATTTTCTAATTATATTACACATTTAAAACTATTAATACAACCCGGAGTGTCATGAGGTTAGTTTCAAAAAATGAACAAATATTACAAGTTTATTTTGTAGCAAAAAAAAGAACTTTTTTTATTTTTTTTATATATAATTTTTATTTTAAGAATATAATTTATAAGTAGATAAAGCAATTTGAAAATCAACAAGAGAGTTACCTTATTCTTTAGGCAATGTTTTAGTGGGATTTAGGCAATGTTATTTATTTTTTATAGTGTCATAATTTTTCATTCATTCTAATTTGAGGTTTATGCATTTTCTCATTATATTACGCATTTAGAACTACTAATACAACTTGGAGTGTCATGAGGTTAGTTTCAAAAATTAGTTGAGTGATTTATGACTTCTCTCATATGCTCATTTGTTTGTTGTGGTTTTGTCACGGATTGCCAAAGGGGGAGATTGTTAGGACATATATGTTTTCACTTGTTAAGAACATATGTCACTTATTCATGTAAGTTGGCTAATCCTTTGACAAAACGCACTTTACTTGTAATTGGGTAGTTCTAGGTGTTTTTAATACTTTAAGAAACAACGTTTCAAGGTCAAGTGTTGAAGTCATCAAGTCTGTCCAAGAAAAAGCAAGCTGAAGTGCAATTTCATTAAATCTCGACACCTGCTCGATAGCTACCTCGACACCTGCTATCTGTCGAGATTTAAAAACTCAGATTTCCAATCTAATTTTCTTGGGATCCGTGAATATGTTTTTGGACCTTCTTTTCTTCTAACCCTAAACATATAAAAGGATTATTTTAAGAGCCGTCAAGTGTGACACAAGTGGCAAAATCATTGAGCAATCCCTATTCAAGCAAATTGTGATCAAAAGACAGAGTTCTTGACCTAGTTCATCTTCCTTCAAGAAGTTGCTGTGTATTTGCATAGTAGGGTTTTGTAACCAAGCATCTTCCTGCTATTCATCATAAAGGATGAACTGAAGAACTTTGCAGCCAACCTTTCTTCCTAAGTTGGTATTCTGAAGTCGCGTACTAGGATCCGCGCATTGGTTAGTCATGTACTTGGGAGCCGTGCATCAAAGGTGGGAACTGTCGTTACAGATCAAGTCCAATTGGGTATTGGGGTAAGGGTTCAACTGTAGGTTTGTAAGGTACTTGGGATTCCTTTACTTGTAACCGCTTGATTTGATAATAGTAGAGTTTTGGGAGTGGTGACCTGAAAATCACCCGGTGGGATTTTTGCCGCGAGGTTTTTCCCCATTCGTAAACAAATCACTATGTTATTAAATTTTACTGCATATTTAGTTTTTGGTGATTTGTTTGTACTTTCACGAAATTGCATGATTAATTGATTAATTAATAACTTGCCTAATTAATTAATTAGAGTTAATCACAAGGGGTCATTCAGATTGTGGCCTTTCACACCTCAGCGTTCATCTAAAGAGCATTCTGATGCTGTCAAGGACATGGCGATCAAACTTAAGCAGACTAGGGCTATTAAAGAGGTGTTTTTCCCTGAGTGGCTAGCCAATACTGTAGTGGTGAAAAAGAAGAGTGGGAAGTGGTGAGTATGTGTGGACTTCACAGATTTGAAAAAGGCCTGTCCAAAAGACCCTTTCCCCATGCCTCAGATAGACCAGCTAGTGGATGCAACTGTCGGCCATCCTCAGATGAGCTTTCTGGATGCCTTCCAGGGATACCATCAAACACCACTAGCTCTGGGTGATCAGGAGATTGGAAATTACCACTATAAGTTGATGCCTTTTGGATTGAAAAATACAGGGTCTACTTATCAAAGGATGATGACCAGGATGTTCAAGCCACAATTAGGCAAAAATATTAAGATTTATATAGATGATATGGTGGTGAAGAGTAAGGTGGTGTCCGAGCACGTGGGAGACCTTGGGAATATTTTTGAAATACTAAGGAGACACAACTGTGCCTCAATGCTTTCAAGTGCTCTTTTGGCATGGGATTGGGTAAATTTCTGGGCTATATGGTCACTCATCGTGGAATTGAGGTCAACCCTGATCAGATTAAGGCAATTAATAGTTTACAGTCACCTCGAAATCCTAAAGAGGTCCAGAGATTAACAGGAATGACTGCCACATTAATGAGAATTAAATATAAAATTAATTAATAAAAAAATTTCCCATAAAAAATTTAAGGAAATTAGTCATTTCAAAATTCAAATTGACTTAACTATCTTTTGCATTTAGTAATTTATCCTTGTTCACATAAGTTAGATTGACATATTTATACGTATGAGTGATGTTAGAAATACTAAAAATTTTATTACATAAAGTTTAAAAATTGATATGTCACTGATTATCGAAAAATAATTTAAATATGCATTTATTATCTGGTTAGAACTCACTAATTGTTTTTATTGCCACATTAGTTTGTAAGCCTTATATAATATAATTTTGTAGTATATCCTTAGCATTTTTCTTATATGTATTGTGATAAGTACTATATTAGTATTTGTTAGATCCTAGTTTATGTTGGCATATTCCAGGCTAAATTTGAATGTATTTCAAGTTCAAATATGTACTTTGTATTCTTGTGTTTGTGGGTTCCTTTTGTAATTGGGTTGGGTGATAGAGTGAAAAAGTAATGCTGTTGAAGACTGGAGTTTGCACTCGTGAAATGGAGTCCGCAAACACAAAACTGGCAAGCATGGTAGCCATTTGAAAAGAAGTTGATATTCAAACTTGTAGGACATTAGCACCTGCAAGTTGGTTGTACTTGAGAAAATTCAATTACATGCCACTCTGCTGTACTAGCTCATTCCTATCATATATATAACATATTTTCCATGAATTAAACCCTTAGGATCCCACGTGAGAGTTGAGAGAACCTTACCCATATTAGTGAGAGCCAAACACTATCAATTCTCTCCACTCTTCCTTCTCACCATAGCCAAATCATTGAGAGGTGATCATCCTAATCACAATCATCACTATTCTTGAATGTTATGAGTGAATTGGTGCTTTGGGAATCATTAGAGCACTTGGATAACATGTAGACATTTATACAATCTTGCGATGTTTTTGACACACAACACGTAATATTCTTTGCTACTCTTGATACATGTGCATGTACAATATGATTTGGCCATCACAATGAATATATGTGTTAATGTATGCTCACTAAACTGTCTTAACTTATTTTTGAAATATAAAATTAGTTAGACTTGTTTAGTGTGTGTGTGTGTGTGTGTGTTTTGGATCTATGTGCTTAACATTTTTCTTGTTAAGAGATGTTTTTGAGAGATTAAAATGTTGTTTAAATCCTTGGTTGAGTTGCATGTTCAATTGCATTTATATCTGTGTTTTTCTCTTCTTGAAAAACTGTTTTTAAGCAATCTTGATAGCTGCTGGACATCTCTCGACAGCTAGACTATCTTTCGAGCTTTTCAGCTTCTTTTTATTGCATTCTCGATAGCTTCTCGACAGATTCTCGATCCATCGAGAAAATTTTTGTCTGCTCGACAGATCCTCGACAGATTCTCGATCTATCGAGGTTGGCTTCTGCTTGATAGTTACTCGACAGCTACTCAATCTGTCGAGATCCTTTTGCATGCATTGTTTTTCACATGTTTTGCATCTTTCTTTTATCTTGTCATTCATAGCATCTTGTTTCATTACATTCATGCATTTATATGGATTTCTTATGCCCCCTTGATCATCTTTATATCTTTCGGGTGAAGCTTTCTAGCTTCTTGTACCATTTGTCAATCATGATGAAAAGGAGGAGAAATTGTGGAGAATATGTAGTTTCTTTTTAAGATTTTATATGTTAGAAGGAGAAATACATGCCTTTGTAAGGGGGAGATGTGTTTCATCTTATTAGGAGGAGTGCTTACCTCCTTCTTCTTGTACACCGATCTTGTGACCATGTTTGACATACATTGTATTTATATTTGAGTTTATATCTATTGATGTATGTCTTCTTCACCTATCTTTACATGCGTTGTTTCTTTTCCCTCTTTATGCACATGATTCTTATATCTTTTATGTAATCTTATATTTCTGTTTCACACTAAGATGTCTTGATGAGTTTTGTTTAAAGTGTTTCAGAAATACAGGTTGTCAAAGTTTATTTGTCATGAATTCTATTCTTGCAAAGTTTTTCAAGATTTTGTGTTAGGATAAATTTTATTGTATTCAACAAGTGAGTATAAGTTGAGTGATTTATGACTTCTCTCATATGTTCATTTGTTTGTTGTGGTTTTGTCACGGATTACCAAAAGGGGAGGTTGTTACGACATATGTGATTCAATGTTAGGAACATATGTCACTATTTTATGTGATTGGTTAATCCTTTGACAAAACACACTTTATTTGTAATTTGGTAGATCTAGGATGTGTATAATGCTTTAAAGAACAAGAGTTCAAGTCTAGTATTGAAGTCATGCAAATCTATCCAAGAAATAAGTGAAGAAGAGTTGTTCATTAAAGTTGGACAGATTCCTGACAGATAGCTATCTATCGAGCTTGACAGCTGCTAGACAGATACTATCTATCGAGAATTATGAAAATCAGTTTTTCAGATATGATTTTTGGCCCATGCTCATGTATTTGTGTAGGGCTTCTTTTCTCACAACCCTAGACATATATAATGCTTATTTTAAAGGCCGTCACATATAAAAATACAAGAAGAACATATGCAAAAGGTGACCGATGCCTTATTCACTCTAAAAGAAGCTACTGCGTTTTTACGCCTTAAGGTTTTATAACCAAGTGCTTCTTGATCTTCATTGTTGATAAAATGAAGAATTTTACAGCCAATATCTTCTTTAAGTTGGTGAGTTAGTTACGTACTGGGAGCCGTGCATTTTTGGTTAGTCACGTACTGGGATCCATGCAAATAAGGTAGCGTTCATATATTAAAGAGTTCAAACGTTCTGAAATGGTAGAAGGTTTCTACTGTAAGTTCATCTACAGGGATTGTAAAATCTAGGAACAAAGGTTTTGTACTAGATCTAAAACTTCTCTTTATTATAGTGGATTGCTTTTCGAGAAGGTTTTCCCCAGGTTTTTACTTTGAAACTAGTTTGTTTCATTGGTTTTCTTGGGTTATCATATCTTGTCTAATTTATTTTATTCTGTTGCATGATTTTGACATGATATTGATGTTTGTTTGTTTGTTTTAACAAGTTTTATTCATAATAAATTTAATTAACAACTTGGGTTTAAAATTTGTTAATTCTATCAACTGGGATCTAAATTTTCCAACAGAAGAGAGACTATTTTATTCTTTTTAATTGTGATGATTAATAGGCTGATATGTATTGTAGCAATTTGTTGGCTAGATACATTCTGAATAGTTTCCTTATTCTTTTTTTTTTTCTTATACAAGATAGAATTTCTACTTTGACCTAATTTAAGTATATATGTGTGTGAAATTTTCTCTTGGAAACTTGAACTCCGGCCCTTGCCCACCACACCACACCCCACAAACACTTATACTTGTGGAGTGACTATCGCATCAAGGGCGTGCGGTGGTAGAATAGTTTCCTTATTCATTGGTGAGTAAATGGTTTTTTTTATTATTATTATGGAAAATGAAGTCATTCACCCACTTAATGGATTAATTGTTGGGCCTATTTATTTCTTCAGAAACTCCTTATTTCATTCATTAATTATGTAACTCCATCTCATTAGATTTATGTCTAGCAATTAATCTTGTAACACCCATTACAACAGAATTATGGACCTAATTAATCAAATTAATTTGGGTAATAATTTTGTGTAGCCCATTGAGCCTATAAATAGACTCATTCAGACATATTCCAAGTAACAACAATATAATAGCAATTGCAAGCATTCTTATACACTAAAAAAAAAGGTATTTGGTAAGGAAGGTTGTTCTTTCTAGTAGAGATTTGGGCTTGAATACTTTGTGCAAAGGTTGTTCTAGCCATACAACATTTGTTAGACTGTTATATTCTTGGGGAAATAAGTCAGATAAGGTCTACACCAGTTACAAAGTTTAGCCAACTAAAAGCTTTAATCTCCTTAAAGGGAGCGAGATTCACGCTTTAGTCCAAATAGTATTGTGTAATTTTTCTCTCTATATTAATAATATTCAAAAGTATTATTCAATTTCTCTTTGTGTTATTTTCATTATTATTGTATTTGTACCAACATATGGGATTATAAATTATATGCCTAAAATATTGAAAATAATGTGGACAACTATGCTACTCATTATAGACCCATTATAAACATGATAATAATGTGGCTAAAATCATGAAGTCATCCTTTTAAGAAAAGATCTATACAGGCTAGAGTCCATACCCAAAATAGGTATGAGAGAATATCTTTTACATTTACGAAAACCTAATACTCAAAAACATTCTACTAACTTAGGCATCAGAGCTACAAGCCGATACCACATCGATGACACTCCAAGCTTTCTTCGTTCTTGTAGGTATATATACAATTGGTTAATCAACCATTTAACCGCTTATTCATCATCGATAACTTTAGAAGAACATGCACACACACAAGGGCAATGGTACCTTTTACAATAAAAACCATCGATATATTATGGAGAGAAAAACTATGGGTAAATGTCAATCTAGAGTTTTAGTATGCTTTTCAAATCTGACTTAATATAAGCCTTCCCCTTTCTTATAAAACAAGGGGAAGGAAAGGTACAATACAAATGTCAAAATCCTGTTAGCTAAAGCTGTTGTTACATACAGACAATGTTTCACTTACTCAACATTCTTTGCATGCATGGTACTACACTACCATAGGCATACCTTCTAATACATCTGAAGTAATGCTGTTTATAGCTCTGCAAATATTAGTGAGAGGGTGCGTTTCCAAGCAGAGTACATGATATTTGAATCTGACTCTCCTGATGCACATCGAGGCATGCAAGGGAAAATGTTTTCAAGTCATAGACTCCTTGGTGAGGGTAAACACAAAATTCACCCCCTTCCAATATCGCGTTAAGGTGCTTTTGAGAGGCTGTTTATATGCATTAGATACATAGTATTCTTTTTTACTCTGAGGTGGCATAGAATAATACTAGAAACACACTCACTTCCACACCTAAATCCACACCCAACTAATGTGTCAGTTCAAGATTGGTGTACAAGTTGTATAACATGCTCAAGTACCTATGGTGGACCTATGTAAAATTGCTAAAATCCAATAATAAATTGACACATAAGTAGAGTGTAGATTTAGGTGTGACAAGGGTTGTGTTTGTATGCGGACTAATGTTGTACATAGTCTGAACTCATTACATATGGTAGAGATTGCTTATGGCATGCATAAGAGCATCCACATTAGCTCTTTTATACTCTTGCATAATAGAAAAAGATATGAATTTTACACATTTAAGCCACAAAACTTCCCACATCAATTCTTCTAAAACTGTATATATTTATACATTTGCTACAGTAACCGTGCATATATATACGGTTATTGTAGTTGTGCATACTATTATCTATATATATATATATATATAAAATCGAAACCTCTGAAGCTCTCACAATTTTCCACATCATCACTATTTTCTTTTTCTTTTTTTATTTTAGATTCTTTTTATTTTAGGTTTTATATCTTATATAGAATCTACCAGAAGAAAAATAGACAAAAGTTTGAATTTTTATTAATATCAATAATATTGAAAAACGTATACAAACTTGGAGGCCTATTTAAGGGCTCCATAAAACTTGATGGACAAGAAAATATATTCTAAAATAAGCCCTAATTAATACCTAACCATAATAGGAAACAAATTTGACCTAAAAAATATTAAAAGAACCTAAAAACAAGGAAATAAATCACCTAGACCTAAAATAACGTTTTTTTGCATAAAAATACCAAAATTAAATAATTACAAAAATTAGGTTTCAAAAAAAAAAAAAAAAAAAAAAAAAATAAGAAGGAGAGAGACTCACGTAAAAAAAAAAAAAAAAAAAAAACGTAGGTTTTGTCTTTTTTATTTGCTTTCATATGTGCCTGAAATTTTCATTCTATCTTATTGTTTTATTATGTTTAGAATTGATTTTCTTCTAAGTATTTGGGTTAATCTCTATATTTTGATAGTGTTTTTATGGGTTTGGTTTTTGGGTTGAAATTTCTAATAATTATTTTATATTGTATATGGCAGATGAAGCATCTCTATTTTTTGGAAAAAAATCAAAGCTGCAACCTATGTCTTCCAGCCCATGGTGTGGTAAATTTTTATTTGGTATATTATATATGAATTTTTTGAATTTGAAGGGTTTTGTTTGGTTTTGAAGTAGAATTTGGGGATTCTATAAAATTTGGAAGCTTTAAGTTTTGGGGTTTTTGGTATTTGTGTCTCAATAGGTTGATCTTAATTCTTTAACTTATATGTTCTTACTTTATTGAGAATTTTTATTTGGGTTCATGTGATTTTTTGTTTTCTTAATTAAAGCTTTGATTTTTGGTTGATTAATTATTTGTTTGGATTAATTTCGATTAATTATTTGTTTGGATTCAATGTAAAAGATAATGGAATTAGGTGTTATAAATTTGATAATGTTCCATGTTTTGAATTGTTTATATTGATATTACTACGACTAAATAAGATTTGTTTTTATCTTTGTTGTTTATATCAATTTTGAGTGTGTGTTTATATATAACTTTTGGGAATTTTGCTTTATTAATTTAAGAATTGTAAATTACTTTGTAGGTTTCAGTAACTATGCACCTGCAGTAAGACATTGACAATATAAGCACATATATATGGTATTAACATTTTATAAAAATTTTTCTTACAACCCAATAACATTCTATGTTAGACAACACTTCTAAACTATAGAAAAGCATAGAAGTTAAATATTTCTTCCCATTGTATTTTATTTAATTATGACAGATCTATTTTTTTTTTTTAAAAACGCTAACTAGCAAAATGTCTGTAATATGCATATTATTAACCCAATTTTCTATTTCTAAATTTCTTAGATTTTATTATATCAATATTTTTTTCTTTTAAATTCTTGGTGGGCAAATCAGTCTCTCACTAATTCTTTTACCTCAATGTGATGTTGGTTAATTGTCCTTTTATTTAACTATCCCGTGCATCGCACGGGTTAGCGACTAGCTTTATTAATTTCACAATTTCGTATTTTTTTTCTCTCTCTTCTCTGTGTGCAAAACGAACTTAGTCTCAAACTTCTCATTTCCTAATCTTCTTTTTCTTTATATATACACAAACACACCCACACAAACACATCCACACAAACAAATCAACACAGAGATATACAAACACATCCACACGGACAAACCAACAGAGAGAGAGAGATTGGTGTTGGTGTTGGCCGCTTGTGGATTGGTGTTGGTGGCAAAGATCAGAGTTTGTGGGTCAATGGAAATGGGTCTGGATGCTTGTGGATCGGTGTTGGCGGTGGAGATCGGTGCTTGTAGGTTGATGGAAATGGGATTGATGCTTGTGGATTAGTGTTGGCAACGGAGATTGGTGTTTATGGGTCGACGGAGTCAATGCTTGTGGGTCGACAAAGATCAGTGCTTGTGGGTTTTGATTCTTGTGGTGCTTGTGGTGGAGATTGGTGCTTGTGGTGGAGAGCTGATTTGACTATGAGAGAAAGAATAAGAAGAAGAAGAAGAAGAAGTTGCTTGTGGAGGGGAGGTGAACTGACACGTGAAAGGAAGAAGAAGAAGCGGAGGAGGGACAAAAGATTGGTCTGAGAGAGATAAGGACAAAGATAAAGAGATAAGTACAAAGAAAGGATAAAGAGATAAGAACAAAAGAATAATAATAAAAAATTTAAAAAAAATATTATTATTTAAATAGAATAGATTATAAAATAAATGAATTGATGTAGGTATTTTAGAAAAGTGGTAGTGTAAAATATAAAATGTAAGTTCTTAGTGTAAAATAGACAGAAAAATTTAGTCGAACTAATGCAATTGCTCTAATGTAACATTTTTTTCATTGGATCTCCTTTCTCTCTTTATTTTTTTTATAATTTACTTTTTAGAACAAAAGAATAAAAAATATATTAACATTTATAATTAAATCAATGTATTAAAATAAAATAGAATTTATTCAATGTTCACAATATATAAATAAAAGAAAAGGTACAAATAATTTTTACCAATACATTTCGAATAAAAAATAGGTTTAATTATCACTTTGATCTTCTACATTTGCCCCATGCTTCAAATGTTTTATTTTATAAAATAGTTCATTTACACTGCTTGGATGCCGCATCACATCTACTAAAATTTAAGAATAAAAAAATGTTAAAAAGTCATGTGCATAGCATGTGAGAGGATTTGAACTTGGTAGGACTTCAAAGCCCGAACCCCATTTGAAACTCAGCAGTCAACAAGAATTGAGGAGGGGCTAGGTGAGATTAAACTCTTTCCATAGTTGAACCATGTTCGATCTGAGTCAACTACAGTCATTGCCATTGGTGTTCTTGCTCAGCATTGCCATTGGTGGCTCTGTCTCTCCCTCTCTCTCACACACGCAGGGGCTCATGAGCCCTTATACACGAAGCCTTGGCTAGAGAAGAGTAGAACCTCACAATAGCCTATATTTGGAGCTTGGGTATTTACGATCTTATTCCATTTTCGTTTAATATACCCTTGATTTGATTTATACAAAAAAAATAAGCATGGCCACCCCTAACCCTAAGTGCCGATCTTCTCGATAGAATCACTTGGACCGTCTCTAGCAAAGTACTTCAACATGGTTTTTTTTATTTATTTATTTATTTATTTTTTAGCGAACTTCAACATGGTTAATTAATAAATTACTTTTTCTTAATTTTTATTTTAAAATAAAAAAAATGTTGGTGGTAATTCTTTTTGTAAGCTTTTCAATTTAAGCGATGATATCTATAGTTCAATATGCACCATGAGATTTGAATCTTGGTTTTCACTTCTCAGTTCTCACACACCCACACTATTTTGTGCTTCTCTTACTGCGTTTATCTTAATTTATTGAAAAAAAAAAAAAAAAGTAACTCTACCTGTTCCATGTGATAAATAATTTAATTCATAAAGCCATATTGCCCATATGCGTGAATAATCACAGGTACAATACAAATCAACAAAACATATAAAAGACTATCAAATCATAATAACCTATCAATGAAATGAGCTGTGATCAATTCTTTTATTGTAATTCACTCCAGTATATGGTATTGGTACGTGATTCATGCTAGTGTACCAAACTACAAGAAGAATATTGGCTTAACAAAAATTAAAGAAAAACAATGACTGTAATGCAAGTGGAAATCTACTATAATAGATATGGGGAACTTCAGAAAAATGTCAAGAACGAGATGGCTATGGTGGACAGAACAGCAGACAAGGCACCATATTTGAGAGATGAAGCGGAGTTCCAGAAATCTGATCCAATGCCAATGGTAACCTTCTGGCCAATTTCACAGTGGGAACTAATGGTGCAGATGAAATAGCGAGTAGCGTTGGAAGTTAGTGTGAAATTTGCGGGGCTGGTTGTTTGTATTGAACCAATGGCAGTGTCTGTGCAGCTATCATAATTTTCTTTTGTCACTTCAGCAACATCATGCATCCCAGTCCAGTTGAACACTAGAGAAGATTGAAAAAAAAAAAAGAAAAAAAAAAGACGAAAATATCCATTAATAATAGTTTTTTTTTTTAAAAGCTAGCATTCATCATAACCGGCTACTTTATTTAAATCTTCAATATTTTTCCTTCTATTGAAAAAATTAAATAAATTGTGAGGGCTATATAACCATGAGGCAGTATCTTTTGAAAATAAAGATATATAATGTTACAACCCACAAAAAAAAGGACAAACAAATGGTAAGTACCTAACATATATATATCAGCCAAAAAAAAAATTAAAACTATTTCAAATTCTTTATTATAGTGAATAGTGATTTAGGAGAAAATTTAAGTAAAGTTACTTAGATGTTGTTTCTTATATTCTTTAATTAAATTTAACCATGTAATTGTATTAGCCAATAGTTACATTTTTTTTTTTTTTTTTTTTTTTAGACCACCGCACGCCCTTGGTGCGATAGTCACTTCACAAGTATAAGTGTTTATGGGGTATGGGGAGTAAGGGCCAAGGTTTAAGTTTCTAGGAAGGAACTTCACACACATATATACTTAGATTAAGTTATAGTAGAATTTCTATCTTGTATAAAAATAAAAATAAAAATGAGGAAGAGAGGAAAGAAGAACATTAATTTTTTGAATTCAAACCAATGCTTCCCCAACAATTTAAATTTTTTTTTTTTTTTAGTAAAAGATATTACATTAATAATGTAAAAAATAAATGCAACAAGTCTTCCAAAGACTAAAGGTGAGATTGACCATTGCACACCTTTGGTGCGATGGTCACTCTACAAGTATAAGTGCTTGTGGAGTGTGGGGGGTAAGGGCCGGGATTCAAGTCTTTAGGAGGGAGCTTCACATACATATATATTTAGATTATGTTAGAGTATAATTTCTATCTTGTATAAAAAATAATAATAATAATAATAAATGAGAAAGAGAGGAAAGAAGAACAATAATTTTTTGAATTCAAACCAATGCTTCCCCAACAATTTAATTGTTTTTTAGTAAAAGATATTACATTAATAATGTAAAAAAAATAAATGCAACAAGTCTTTCAAAGATTAAAGGTGAGATTGACCATTACACACCTTTAGTGCGATGGTCACTTTACAAGTATAAGTGTTTATAGGGTGTGGGGGGTAAAAGCCAGGGTTTATGTCTCCAGAAGGGAGCTTTCACGCACATATACACTTAAATTAGGATATAATAGAATTTTTATCCTGTAAAAAATAAAAAATAAAAAGAGGTGAGATTGATAGTCGATGACATTTGAAGAAATATTAATGAATGCTTACTTATCACGTCACCAATATTAAAAGTCTTTGAACGAGCCCAGGTTCTATAGGCAATTTCGCCACCGGGTGGAGTGGTCCATGTCAATGCGTCTCCAACTGTATAATTTGCTGCAGATGAACCCTTGACTACTAGAGCCACTATAACTATGAAGCACCCAACCAAACCTAAACGACTAGCCATATAATTTCCTTGGGTTCCACTGGGTCGTCCCTGCCACACTTGTACGCGTTTCTCTTTTTCTCAATAAAAATTATGTCGCAAGGAATGGCAATGGTTAATATTGAAAGTGATGAGAGTCAATGAAACAACGAGACTTTATATAGGCCACAAATGTGAATAGGATTTTCGTCATCGTTTAGAAAAATGTACTACGGAACAAGTTCCATTCTTTCAACATAGGCAACTGGGTATCAGACTTTGATTTAAGAACATGCATCTAGAACTTTGACGATGAGTACTTTTCTTTTCTTTTAAATTATGACATCAATTTTTTTTCATTAATTCTCGAAGCAAAAGACTAATTTCAGCTTCTGGGAATCACATTGTTGGTGGAATTAGCCTTTGTTTCACACTAATTCAAATTGCAAATAACTGACTCTTTTGAATCAATCATGGTTTCGTTTTTCTTGTTTTAAGAAAAAGTGAACTAAAAGTGATTGTTTTCACTTCATGGGCCAAAATGGACATTTGCCCCTTTCGCCAAAATCGGCATTTGCCCCTTTCACTAAAACTTTCTAACAAAATACCTCTGTTTTGAAACTATTTAGCAAAATGCTCCGTTTTAAACTCGATTTTTTAAAAATTGAGTTTCAATAAAAAATAAAAAATAAATAAAAAAAAAACTTGATTTTAGACAATGAGTTATGTGAAATCAAACTAAAAAAAAATGGAACTCGAGTTCCATGTAAAATTTCTCACATTACTCGATTCTCATCAAATCGAGTTTTTATGAAAAACTCGATTTTCTAAAAATCAAGTTTCAAAACAAAAACATTTTGCTAAATAATTTCAATACAGGAGCATTTTGCTACATTTTTTGGGCAAAAAGGGCGAATGCCCATTTTGGCCTCACTTCGTGTCCTAAATTCCAAAAGTAAAATTTGGGTGGCGGTCTTTAATCTTCATTGGAAATTATTTAAATTATGTGTGTTTGTATTAAGTTAATATTTTCAACGTTATTTCTGGCCTCTTGTTAATATATATTTTCTCCTTAACTTATTGATGAATACTTGCTGAAATATATTCTCCTTGCATAAGAGACCACAAATACCTATTAAATTAAATCAGATTATACCTCAACAATTTGAAACCCGGTCATATATATCATAATTTATTTTGTGAAAATTATCCGAACCAAACGCTAATGAAACTATGAAAGGATATAGGTATATATCAATTCATCATTTATTGACATGTTTGTCCTCTTCTTTGGACCTTTGAAGTTTCAACAATTTTTTTCTCTTTTGGTGTCCTAACTCCAAAGTCCTATCTGATTTCCAGAATTCCAGTGTGAAAAGAACATCACCAGGTCCCATTCACAATTCAAAGATATGGACCTTGGAGATTACGATGAAGTCAAAACTTTAAAATGAGTACCTTTCTCCTTACTACGCATTGGCGCCCCTTAAAGTCTGAAGTCAGAACTCTAAAGATCCATCTCTGGCTACATTTTACTAAAACTTAAAGCTGAGCAAAACAGTAAAAAGGAACAATTTTTTTTTTTTTTTATAATAATAATTATACAATGTATATTACTTACTAAATCACACTTAAATAATTGTATACAATTTTTTTATGTAAATCATATGTATTATATATGATAGGAATATATGCCATATTCTTATCATTAATTATAGTCTTAGGCTACAATCATGTTTCATAGCCAAACTTTATCTTGACGAAACTACTGTTTTTTTTCTCCTTTGGCAAATGAGTGCACTAATTATTAACTTCAATGAAACTGAGCATTGTGGCGATTATTAAGAACTTTTAACACCCATTTCCGAGGTAGATATCAATATCATTGTCCCTACATTTTGGCAATTAATAGGATTTGTTTTTGAGAAAATAATAGTAGCTATTAGTGTTACAAATACTACTAGTTTACAAGATACTCGTTTAAAGGAGAGGCATGGATCAAATTCTACCCAAACTAAAGAGAATAAATAACTTTATCCTGCATAGGAATAGGAATATAAGGATAATGCCTTTCGCTTAAAAAGTTAAAATAGAAGGGTTTTTTTTTTTTTTTTTTTTAAATAAATTTATAACTCAACTAGGACTTCTTAATATTTTCAATTAAAATGATCAGAGTTTGAATCACACGATTCCTATCTATAGAATATTATTATTATAAAAAAAAAAAAAAATTGTTCCTTTTTACTGTTTTGCTCAGCTTTAAGTTTTAGTAAAATGTAGCCAGAGATGGATCTTTAGAGTTCTGACTTCAGACTTTAAGGGGCGCCAATGCGTAGTAAGGAGAAAGGTACTCATTTTAAAGTNATTAATTTTAGTATATTGTGTTTCTTAAGCTATAGAGAGATTTTCTTTTTTATTTTAAATTTTATGGGATGTAAAGAGATCTTTGATTTCGTGAAATAATTTATACTCTCTCTCCTTCTTTGATTTGATTTACTTATTATCTTTGGTACTTGCCATCAGCAATTACTTAGGGCCACTCTTATGGACCAAATCAACTTATTCTCCAGTCACCATCATTGATAAATGAGAAATCAAATCAAGGTTATAGTTTTTCTATTTGGTTGTTAGGGTTTCTATTCATGATATGATTCAATTAATCTAAGAAACAATTTACATTACTTATCAAAAATAAAAAATTTAGGAAAAATCTTAGATTATCTTTTTTTTTTTTCAATAAATATTAAAAAGTTTCTATTGTCCATGAAATTGCTATTTTCTATTTAAAAATTGCACCTGTAGATCAATATTTATATTTCTTAACTTGGCATTTTGCACCTATGGCTGAAATTTGTGTGGATCTTTGGAAGTTCAAAAATCTTTTCTTCATTCACCATGGTTTTTCATTGAGTAATTTCTTTCTCTCTTACTCCTCTTGACAAGTTTTGTATTTGACTAGAAGAAAGCTTTTTTGCTTTGAAGGTCATGAAGCACCTGTCTCATTTTATTTGTCCTCACCACAAGGAAAACATCTAGGTTAGGCAAATAATCTATTTTAAAGTTTGAATGGAAATTACCGTATCATACAAGTACAAGAGGTAAATCTTTAAGGGATGAACTTAATTGTTTCTTATTTTCAATAATATATCATTTTATTGCAATACCGATAATTGTTTGAGAAATCCAATATGTTCATATATCTATAGAATAGAGAATAGTAGAAGCCAATTTTATTACAACTACTTAAATTGAGTTGACTTAATTCCGTACAATTACAAAGCATAGCATGAAAGATAATGGAATTACTTAATTGTTGTAATTTTTATTTTCTTTCCATGTTTTGAATTTCCTCTATATTATTATTACAACTGAGCAAAGATTGAAAAAAATAATATTATTACTCTAATTTGAAGTTTAATGCGTCCTCCTCAGGTCATGGTCTTTATTTATATATTTGCAATTTATATTTCTAACCATTGATGAGAAATTAACGCTCAGTTGCACAATATGTGTAAATTCTAATGACAGCATAAACCCATATTTTTGGGATTAATAGTTTATAAATCCATTGCATGACAACAAATGAGATTTGTATAGCCAATCGTATTTTTCAGAAGGCTACTTTAAATAGTAAGTCAATGTGTCTCTTACATTTGGGCATTAGTTAGAATTGTTTTCAAATGATTGTACCAATAAAAGTGAATGTGTATAAATTTTGTTTAACTATCCCGTGCATTGCACGGATTAACAGCTAGTTTTATTAAAATTTCAAGTTTTGACCTTGAATATATTTTATATTTGATTAAAATTTTCTTTAAACTAGACAATTTCTCAAAACGTCAGGTTGATTTTCATTAATTTTTTTTAACCCTTCATCTGTTTGCCTCCAGGCGTTTCTAAGGACATTTGTCCTATCAACACTCTGCTAAATGTGGTGGAAAGGGCTGCTAGCTGGGAAGATACTGTTTAGGAGTTATTTCATCATTAAATGCAACTGATAAGGTTGTTCCAGGGCATTTAATGGGGAGGGGGAAGGTAAACTTCTCCAAGAAGCTTCCTCCCACCATCATTGCCCCCCTCATGGTCCTTTCTCTTCCGCACGGGTTTCCATGAAGCGCTACTCCGTATTCCCTCCCATGCTTGGGTCAGAGAAGTCCTCAAGGCCGATACATTTCTAAGAGCGTGTTTATGCGAATAATTCACGTTTTAGTCCTCTTATTCGGTCCTCGAACCCCTCACACTTAGTATTAGATTTGTATAACTTAGGTCAGATTTGTATAACTTAGTATTAGTTGTTGAATATATATATATATATATATAAAGAAAAAAGAAAAAAGAAAAAAAGAACTGAGTTGTGCTAAATCAACCCGTAGTATATGTCTGTTCAATTCTTGAGTTAAGGTGACTCAACTTGTTTGGCATATTCTCCTACAGTATGTTTCGGTTCTTCTTTTTCTTTGTTTATTTATTTTCTAGGAAGCAAAGCTCATATGATCTTTCCCCTAATCTATTTCCTCCTTTCTTTTAATATCTTTCGAATATTAACTCTTTCCTCTGTTCATCACACAAAAAGAATATTCCCTTTTCACCGACATAGGGTGTGGCTTGATATTAGAATTGTATCATTTTAGGTGATATTTGACCGAAGTTGAGTAGTTCGAAAAGTGGTGGCTTAACAAATGTATTGTGTCTACAATGATAGACTTATCAAGGCCTTCGTGCCTTGTTGGTACGCATAATGTTATATTTATTATCACATGACATGGTTTGAAGAGTCCATACCGAAGACCCATTTTTTATTCAATCCCTTCTCTCTATTATTTTCTTTCTAAAAAAATTAATAATTCTTTCATTTTTCTTGATAGATATTCACTCTTATACTGGAAGGGTTATCCTTCTATTATTATTTTAAAACTATATTAATTTTTTAAAGATATGTTATTTTGTTGCCATTAGTTTTTAGCTTGGGGTATCGTAAATTATTTACTTTCAAACAGTTGATTCAATCCAACTCATTATTCAATGAACTATTCTTGCCTCTAATCACATTCTTTATAAATCATCATAATGTGACATTTTATTAAATTTTTGAATTTTAAGTTTTGACCTTGAATATAAAAATATTTCATTAAAATTTTCTTTAAAATAGACAATTTCTCAAAACGTTAGGTTAGTTTTCATTAATTTGTTTATTACATTTTCAATAATAATAAAAAAAAAAAATCCAAAGTTCGCGTCTGCCCTACTTAATATGTATTAAAAAAAAAAAACATGAACCATGCAATCAAAACATACAAACTTTTCTATCGTTTATCTCAAAATATATATATATATATATACATATATATAAACTTTAACCATGGTTTTAAAAACCGGATTGGTCGCTCTGACTGGTTGAACCAAAAACCGGCCACTAGTCTGGTCTAGAAAAAACACTCAAAACTGGCCAAGACTGGATAAAATTAGGAGCTGAAGGCAAATTCGGTTTTGCCTCGATCCGATTTTTGAAACCATGCCTTTAAGGCCCCCATTTTAACCCGAATAGTACCTTCCTAAGCCTTAGGGCATGGGGGTTGAGGGTGGGTCTTGGGTTCTAACTCTAGGGTAGCACTTTAGGATAGATTATGATAGATTTATAACTAGTTCAAAATAGAAGAATCACAAGTACAAATGTACAATAATTTCTAAATAATTAGGATTCAAACTTAACCTTCTAGAATCTTATCTTTTAATGGTACTGTTTAGTTTTTTCCATGAAAGAAAATTTAAATTCAAATTCCCATTCCTACTTATTTCAGTTATTCAAAAGGGGAAAAAAAAATCAGCCTTATCCCTTAAAGTTTCTTAAACAAATTCTAGAAAACATTGTCATATGTTGCTTATTACGCTTGACCACTCCCATCTAAGAAAATTCACCAATAATTGAGTATTGACAATCAATAAGTTTAGTGGCATGATATTCTTCTCACACATATACATATATAAATATTTATATGATTTGTTGTTATTGGTGTATAATAATAATAATAATAATAATAATAATGATAATGATAATAATAAATAAGAGAAAGTGTAAGTACATATTTTTTGCTCAAATGTAATGTAAATTGTATATTTATACTTGCACCTAAACCAAGTAAAAGTGATATTTTTCATATGGTTTTTTAAAAATATTAGGGTAAATTAGCTCCAAATTGATTTGGAACGCTATTCTTCAACTCACAACGTGATAGTTTGTAAGACTATTAATGTATATTATTTAGAATAAAGTTTTGTTGCAAATTAGATTGTAACTATTTTTTCCAATCAATTACGTGATGATTTATAAGATTATTCAATGCATTATTTAAACATGTCATATAACACATTAAAAAAGTTACATGACTAAAACTACAAATAAATTTTTTTTTTTAATCATGAGTTAGAGTAAGATTGCTTCAAACTAGTTTAGGGCTAAATTTTATTTTATTATTTAAACAAGTTGTATGATTTATTTTTTTTAAAAAAATGGCATGATTAAAGCTATACATAAATGATCTCTTCAATGACTACACTAGCTCAGAGCATTGTGAAACATAGTTTCAAACAGTAAGAGCATTTACATCAGTATGTGCTTAATATAAAAATGTATCAAATTTATACATTCAAGCTCCAAAATCACTCACATCAATCAAGCTAAAGAAAGATGTGTAAATATATATTATTAGAGTATTCACATAAGCCTATACAAAAAATTTCGTTTATTTTAGCATAAGAATATACTTTTTCTATTTTATATACTCATTTTTCAAAACACTCAACGTTAGATTATCTATTTTACTCTACATTATATTAAAATATCAATAAAAAAAATTATTTCTCTTTCTTAGTACATAATAATCAAGATCTACATTCTTTCTTCGACCTTGGGATATGTAAAGAAATAATAAAACTACCATGCAAACTAAATAGTGTCAGGGTAAATATACACAGTTACTATATAAATTTTGCAAATTTACACATTTTTAACTTGACTATGTAGTTGACTTTTTGTGGGATTGAATATGTAAAATTGATAACTTTTTATATTTTGCATTATTTGATGCAAATACTCTTGCTGCAGCTTTGTATATCATTATTTTAATATTTTTTTCTCTCATCTCTTGTCTTATTAAATTTCTTTCACTCTCTCTATGAAGATAATAATAAACAAAGAATGGAAAATTCTTATTTAAATAAAATAAATAATTTAATATAAGTGTTTTTTTTTAATAATGTAAAAAAATAAAAATAAGTCCCTATACTAAAATAAACATAAATTATAATAAACAAAGAATGGAAAATTCTTATTTAAATAAAATAAATAATTTAATATAAGTGTTTTTTTTTAATAATGTAAAAAAATAAAAATAAGTCCCTATACTAAAATAAACATAAATTTTTGAAAGGACTGGGTCCAAATGTTCCTCCAAAAAAAGATTTTGTAATTTGCTTTACTTGCAAATACAGTACAAGTACAACTCACACAAGAGGAACAGTGGGTTTACACTGAGAGAGTGCATTATTGGCTGCAACCATAAAAAAATATAAGACATGACCACAGCATAGCAAAACCCAAACAAAACCGACTTTCCTCACCTTTTACAACAGAGGGAGATGCTGGTCCAAATAACCTTTTTAAATGCAAAAACAGGAAAAAAGGAAACAAGTCACATGAATATTTGGTAACAAAAACACACCGACTGGACTGAGATTTCAGAGAAGCAACCCATTGTAGATTTCACTACCAAGCATCCCAACTCGCAAAACCCTTTTTTGACCTCCTCATCAAAATTCACCTACCCTCCTCATCCAAAACCAAACAAATCCTCTCTCTCTCTCTCTCTCTCTCTTTTATTTATACTAATTACTGTGTCAAAGTTATTTATAGATCACACCCGTAATTCACTCCTACTGTCAGCCTATAATATTTATAGATCATCATAACCCAAATATCAACAAAAAAAAAAATTTCTCTTTTAAGCCTTGATCATATTCATATGTTGAAAAAAATATATATATAAATACCTATAAGATCGTTGCTTTTTTTCTTTTTAGGTCAAAGGCTTTTGGAAAAGGTTTTTCAAAAGCAAAGAAAAGCCGTGAAGGTTTTGGCTTTTACTGTTTCTTTGAAGTTTGATCTCTTTGAACAAGTATAACTATATATATATTTCTGTGATCGTCTTTTTGTGAAAGACCCTCAAAACCCACTTGGAATTTTGCTTTCAAAGTTCGAATCTTTTACGCCATGATTTGTTCTGTGAAGCAATCCGTGTCCCCAACGATAAATGGGTCCGATTTGTTTCTCCGAAAAAAGTCGTATCCGGCACGGCCGGTTCTGCAACTCGTACCGGCGTTGAGAAAACCGGAGCGACTCGGCTTGGTATCGGTGTCGAGGCCTTTGCATGTGAATTCAGTTGAGAAACTGAGTTTTGGGTCGGTGAGATATCGGGAGGATCGGATCAAATGCGAGGCGTATGAGGCTGCGGATCAGTCTAAACCGATCGAACCGGCCGAGACGAAATCGGAGGCGGCGCAGAAGTTGAAGATCGGAATTTACTTCGCTACTTGGTGGGCTCTGAATGTGGTGTTCAATATCTACAACAAGAAGGTGTTGAATGCTTTCCCTTACCCATGGCTGACCTCAACTCTCTCGCTTGCATGTGGGTCTCTCATGATGTTAATCTCTTGGGTCACAAGGATCGCTGAGGCTCCCAAGACTGACTTTGAGTTTTGGAAGATTTTGTTCCCGGTGAGTTTGAAAAAAGTTTAAAATTGGGTCTTGTTTTTATGGTTGCATGTTGTTTTGGGATGGAAGACTTTTTGATTCTTGTGATTTTGATTTGATTTGGTGGGAAAAGTGGAGCAAGTTGAGAATATATTATGAAGTTTAAGGTTGTGTGTCTGTTGATTTTGTTTTGATGTTTGATGGACGAGTTTGTTTAAGGTGAGTGAAAATTTGGGTTTTGTTTGGTTGGTGAGAAGGAGGAAGATGGAAAGAGTATGATTCTATTTTAGGCCTTTTAATGTTATTTTTGGTTTGATCTGATAGTTGATTTAAGGATTTGTGATCCGTTAGTAGATTTCAGAAATTGTGAATATATTTGATTATAAGAAAATATAGAAAGTTACCCTTTTGTTTGGTTGCTGAGAAAGTTCAGGAGAGAGAAAGAAAGTGATGTTTTGAATTGTTTGTTTTTGTTGTTTGATTTCAAATTTACCACAAAATTAATAGCCTCAAGTAGGCCAAGTAGTTGAATTTTGTCCAGTTCACTGAAATTTTTTGTGCTTGGGGGTTTTATTGATAAAAATTTGGAGGTATATAAATTATGATTCCATGATTTTCTGCCTACATTTTATTGGCAACCAAGGAAACAATCAGGGTTCTGGTGTCTCTTGGGTTTATTATATGGCTTGGATTTTATCTCAATGATTGAATTCTTTGACTTTCTGGAATAGATTGTGATCTTAGTGTTTGCCTATGTTTCAATAGGTTGCTGTGGCGCATACGATTGGGCATGTTGCGGCAACTGTGAGTATGTCAAAGGTTGCAGTTTCATTCACCCACATCATCAAGAGTGGTGAGCCTGCTTTCAGTGTATTGGTTTCAAGGTTCCTGTTGGGTGAGAGCTTCCCTGTGCCAGTTTACCTGTCCCTTATACCAATTATTGGTGGTTGTGCACTTTCTGCTGCAACTGAGCTCAACTTCAACATGACTGGTAAAAATGAAACTTTATTATGTGATACACTTGTGATTATTCAATTGCTTGATCTATCATCTTATTATCTGTTTATATTGGTGTTTCATTAGTATTTGATCTTATTTTCCAAATGTATATTTTTCACTGTGTTGACTGCTCAGAAGAGGCAGGAAAAGAAAAACATTTAATTCTGAATTTTTATTTGTTTATTTTTTTTCATTTTTTTAATATTGGGACTTTGGATCAAAACTACTTTTGTTTAATAAAGCAAAGTATGGGCAAGTTTTGTGTTTTGCCTAAAATTGTGACACATAAATCATAAATATTTTCTCTTTTTATTCTAATGTTCTCAGCAACCAATTTGAAGGTGAATCTTTTAGTTTATGTTTTTCATATTGATCTTTTTGCCTTTTCTGGCGACTTAAATTTAAGGTGTCAAAATTGGTTTGTTTGTTTATTTTTCAACCCAGGAGTCTCTAATCTGTTGATGACAGTTTTGTGTTTTAGAGTATATTGGCATTGGAGGAGGTTATATGGTTGGACTTCAATTTTTATTGTTTTGTGTCTTGTTTTCAGAGCCCTGAATTTGGTTTCTTGACTTTCACTATTCAGGTTTTATGGGTGCCATGATATCAAACTTGGCTTTTGTCTTCCGGAACATCTTCTCAAAAAGGGGCATGAAGGGGAAGTCTGTTAGTGGGATGAACTATTACGCATGTCTGTCTATGATGTCCCTTTTGATTCTCACACCGTTTGCTATTGCTATAGAGGGACCACAAATGTGGGCAGCTGGTTGGCAAACAGCAATCTCTCAAATTGGACCCCATTTCATATGGTAATTACGTAACGACTGTCAATTCTATCCTAATGTCCTTGTTTGGTTGCATAGTTGCACTCTTCGGTTCTATGTATTAGTTTTTCCGTGGTAGATCATAGAGATGCATGTTAAATTGATTCTTGAAAGTAATAATTATTCCTGATTCAGATGAAAACATTTTATGCCATATTTATTGCCTTTAATTTTTGAGAACCTGTATTGCTTTTCATATTGTATGACTATCTCACTAATAATTCAAGTTTGACATTATATACCATATATTTTTTCTACCAAGTCAAATCTCTTCTAGAGATGTTTTGGATCTTCTGGGTAGGGTGCACATGGCACATATGTGGATAATTGCTTAGGATGTCGTGCACGTTAAGTTGATCCTCTCAGATGATAATGTGCATACCATTTGTGTCTTTCTTTTCTTGTTTTTTTTCCTCCCAGATAAATTAGAAAATCAAGAACCAACTTGTGATATTTAACCTAGGAGCTCATGTAAGTTTTCAATAATCTATTTTCTTGCTTTTATTCATGCTCAAATCTGCGTAATGTACAGTGTTCTTGAAGGTACTAGATTTTCATATCTGAATGAATGTGCTGTCCTGTCTCCAATAGAACTCAGCCTTATAGCTTTGCTCATAGAAAGACATTCAAAAAATTTACTTGAATGCCTTATTTCAAATGTACCCAACTATTATGTAGACTAGAAAAGAAAAACTGAGTCTATCAGCCCTGGCCTCTGGGGCTGCTGGTCTGGTGGTGAGGGCTGGGTGGGATTGGGATAGGTGATAGGTGATAGGTAGGTCTTAAGGTTCAATGTTGACAAGAAAAAAGAAAAGAATAAGAAAAATTGGAAACTTAGTTGTGGCAGTCGATGCATATTATTTGGATTGATTTAATGATCCATCCAGCATTGTTTGACCATGGTGAATTTGAAAATTGTTTCTTGCTGTTTTTCACTCATATATTGCAGATGGCTCTACAGAATTAGTATGTGGGTTATCTGGTATTCTGCTCAAAGACTTGATTCTAATAATTTTGGTATTCTATTATGTTAATATTATGCCATTCCACCAATTGATCAGATGCTGATAGTAAACTTAAATTTATGACTGAAGGTGTTAGATCTTCCTCATGATGCTGTCAGGTTTTTTCTATTCTTTTTTTCTTTCTCTGGTAATGTGATGTTGTTTAGGCTTTGTGACAGAATGTGTACATTATATTTCTTGTTGGATTCTGTTCTTTCTTAAAAAGTTTGATGTTATTTTCCTTTTCCCTTTCCATTTACTAATGGTGTGGCTGTTAATTGTACACATAGGTGGGTGGCGGCCCAGAGTGTGTTCTATCATCTCTACAACCAGGTGTCATACATGTCCTTGGACCAGATCTCTCCCTTGACATTTAGCATTGGTAACACCATGAAACGAATATCTGTCATAGTCTCATCAATCATTATATTCAAAACGCCAGTCCAGCCCATCAATGCTCTTGGAGCTGCCATAGCTATCCTTGGAACCTTCTTGTATTCCCAGGTATTTTGTTGCTCTCTCTCTCTCTCTCTCTCTCTCTCTCTCTCTCTCTCTCTATATATATATATATATATAAAATTGGAATAGAACTCTTTAGTGATGATTTTTCCATACTTGAAAAAATAACTTTATTACTTGGGTGTGTTTGTTTGGAAGTGAAATAGGGTGGATGAAAAACTTTGGAGAAAAAATGGAAGGAAAACTTTTTTGAGTGTATTTGGTTGAGTGGAGAGGAAAAAAATAAATGATGGAGCCCAGGTGTTTTCTTCTTGGACCTGCTAAAAATTTTTCTCCCCAAAATGGAGAGAAAAGTGTAGGGAGAAATTGGGCATCATTTTTGGACGAAAATGCCCATGTGCAATTGCACAAGAGCTTTATCCACATTGCTTTTCTTCACACTTTTTTTTCCTCCTGGATGTTGCCTGCTTTTTTTTTTTTTGGGGGGGGGGGAGGGTGGTTGTGGTTTAGATGTGATTTTTTTTATGGACATGATTTTTATTTTTAATAAATTTAGGTGATTGATTTGGTTGTTTATCACTTTTTTTGGTTTTAATTGGACATCATTTTTTAATAAGGGTATATGTGTAAATTTATATAAACTTTTTCCATTCCTCTATTTTCCACTCCAACCAAACAACCAAACAAAAAGGAGGGAAATTAAAATATTTTCTATCCTACCTATCTATTTTTACCATTATTTATTTTCTCACTTTTTTACCCATCAAACCAAATGTACCCTAAATGAAAATGAATATGATCTAATAAAAGGCAAATTTAAAACATAAAGATAAATTGAGAAATTTAAAATTGTCCTTCATAGGGGGACCACGCTAGAAAATCTTTACCTACTTCTGAATGCATGGAAGGGTTTGAGTTGAAGTTTAGGTGGACCAACGACTCAAACTCGNGATTTTTTTTTTTTTGGGTTGTTTATCACTTTTTTTGGTTTTAATTGGACATCATTTTTTAATAAGGGTATATGTGTAAATTTATATAAACTTTTTCCATTCCTCTATTTTCCACTCCCAACCAAACAACCAAACAAAAAGGAGGGAAATTAAAATATTTTCTATCCTCCTACTTTTCTATCTTTTTACCATTATTTATTTTCTCACTTTTTTACCCATCAAACCAAATGTACCCTAAATGAAAATGAATATGATCTAATAAAAAGGCAAATTTAAAACATAAAGATAAATTGAGAAATTTAAAATTGTCCTTCATAGGGGGACCACGCTAGAAAATCTTTACCTACTTCTGAATGCATGGAAGGGTTTGAGTTGAAGTTTAGGTGGACCAACGACTCAAACTCGGCGGTCCTGGAGTTTATAACGCTGTAGGCTAATTTGATAAAACACCAGTTGGGTTGATTAGTTGCCCTCAGTACAAGCTTGTTTAGGTGTTGGGGTTAGGTGGGGTGGGGTTGGGGAGTATGAGTGTGGATCTTAGCTATCAATTATGATTGATTTGTTGTTAGGTGAATTTATGTTAGCTACCAAAAGTAATAATTTTTGGGTAATTAAGTATAATATTCCTGCTGATAAGCTGTAGTTCAAAACTTTCAACGGCAGTCTCTCCTTTGTAGTACTAGGTGAGGGGCCATAAGATTGTGTTTCTAAGGCCAAGTGGGTGCATGTGTAACTTATTATTAAAAAAATAATTAGGATATTCCTTTGCTTATCTTTTTTATAAAAGTCAAGATGACTTTGAGTGTAGTTGACTGTAGCCATATGTTATGGGACTATGCTTAATTTATTCCCTTTACATTAGAGCCATGTCTCTCATTTGTCTAAGATTGCCATGAACTTAAATGTTTTCTATTTTACAGGCAAAGCAATGAAAATCTTGGGTTTCTGCAATTTAGATTCGTTGCTTAGAGCATAAGAAGGCGGAAGAGTGTGGTGTCAGGATCGGCTCCGCCAGAGGCGTTGTTAAGAATTTGCTTTTCAGAGTCCAGGACTACTGGATTTTATTCCGGTGAACCAGCTGTTTTATCTTTTTGTAGATAATAATAATTATTGTCTAGTTATCAACATTACTGGTATACGGAGTTACTAAGTGGCTTTTTATTTATTTTTATTCCCTAGTGAGGTTGGAAGGAAAAATGTTTTAATAAACAAGGATAATGTCTAAAACCTTGTCTGTTTTGAGAAACATAAAATTGCAAAAAATGTTCTTTGATTTATTCACAGTTCTTTATTTTAAAGTTTTTTTTTTTTTTTTTTTTTTTAAATTTTAATTTTAATGGGAGTGGGCCAATGGGGTTGGTGGAGATGGAAATGAAGATGGAGATGTATGAGTAACTTATATGGATCCGGGGGTAGGGTATCTGGATATAAAAAAGCATCTTCGTAATTACATTTTGCGGCGAAGTTGACTTATCAGTGGCAGCTGTTTTTTCATGTGGGACATATCTTGTGAGAAATTCAATACGTTGATTTGGAGTTTTTGACTTCATTGGGTTGGCCGTATTGTGTCATGGGAGTGTGCCGAATAGTCAGAAATGGTCAATCTTCTATGTTTTAGATGATCGGACTATTTTTGGGCTAAATAGATGATTGGATTTGTGAGAGTATCATACTCGTACGTACAATCTAACCAAAATACTCGGCTGTATATTTCTTTTAGCTTTGGACATTCACATTGGGCTAGCTACTAGCCTATAGATGATTTTTCCAGTCAATTTCTAGCTAGCCCTGCCCTAAACATATGCTTCTCACCAAGCTAGCCACCAGTTATAGCTAAATTGTAAAAAAGTTATAGTTTCTTGTCAGGCTTGTTCAGGTATTGTAGCCTAGCAAATTGTTTCTTCTCCTTACTATTTGCAGTCTAGCAAATGAATCTCTCGTTTTTATTACCTCCAACGTTCCTCTCTCTCACACACACACAAAAGGGCTTGGACACCGATCTTGAACTCAATTGTTGCAAAGCTTTGTAACTCATCTGGTATCTTATTGTGTTTTCAACGGATATGTTTCACTCTTAATTATTAATTTTTTTATTAAAAAAAAATCTGTTGCAATACCATGATTTTCAAATCACAAGCCAGCTCAACCCATATTTAACTTATTTAAATAAGCAAAATAAGACAATGAATTGTTTATTCACGGGTTTTTCAAAATGAATGAATTGAATTAGGGGTATTTATTATACACAAATTGTTACACATTTTTAAACACCCTATTCTTGAACTAAAATAATGACTTGAAGTCAATTTTAAACTTGGGAATTGTGATTTTATATCACGGTTTGTGTATAATAGCTTGTGTGCAACAAGTATTACTTTTGGATTTGTGGCCATTTATAAATCAAAGGATGGTTTTTTTTTTTTGGGGCATTGAGAGATAGTTTTGCAGCAGCATGGGCAGCCACATTACAGACCCTCTTAATTCAACGAAAAAGACATCATGAGAACCTAGACTTAAAGTTTAAAGTATTGCACATAGTATTAGCCATGGACCAATAGGGGGTTACTTCTTTTGAAGAAAGAGGATCAAAACAGTTTTTTTTTTAGTCAGATTCCAAAATTCTTGATTCACTAGCTGGACAGCCCAAAGAATGGCAGAGGCTTCAGCTGAAATGGGGGAGCATTTGGTATGGATTTTGGACCAAATTTTAATAATGTTTCCTCTAAAATCTTAGCAACTATGGCCAGTGCTAAGAAGGTCTCGGTTATTATTTTATTGAATCGACATCAATCACATTCGTTGCATATCAATTTATAAATTTTTTTAAAAATAAATTTTATAATAACTTTGCACATCAATTTATAACTTTTTTTTAAAATAAATTTTATAATAACTTTTAACATTTTTTTGTAGATGGCTTTTCAAGTCGAGCTGGTGGCCTAAAAAAGTGACCATGGGGTCACTAGGTTGCAAGGTTCTCATAAAACTTTCATCTCTAATATTTGAGATAGACAATGTAAAAATACTCTATTGTCCTTTTTTATTATTCAAGAAATTATTCTTGAAACGATATATTTATAAAGATCACCAATTAAATAGAGAAATACTCTTTTGAAAGTGGTATGAACTCCTCATCTGTCCTGTCTCTTTTTTGCTCAGGAAGTGTCTCATTCCGTTTGCATAGCAAGCTTTCAAACCTCTCATCTCCTCGCTCCTAAGGGCTTTCCTTTTTATTTTCTTTTTGTTCTGCTTCTACTTTTCTTCTCTTCTACAAAAAATGGATGACGATTTTGTAAACTTATGGATTTAATACTCATTTGAGGCTGAAATTTTGATGAAGAAAAAAAGATGTAGCTTTAAACAATGATATTTAATTTATAGTTTAAATTGCAGTTAAATATCTACAAAGCCTGTATGATTACTAAACCAGCATCACAGCTTGGGGACTAGTCTCTTGCATTAAATGTAAGTATCCACAGTCAGTAAATAAGAACTACAAGACTTGAAATTGTTAAACTAGCATTTTTAGGAGCTTTCCCATAGGAAAAACTCCTCCAAAAATAGGCGTATGCCACTATTTGCGGCGCGCACACGGTATTCTTTAGTAAAAGGCGAAAGAATAGTTCGCTCTGTGCTCACTGCGTGGCTGCGTGCGGTGGAAATGAAATGACTTGCCATTTTAATAACAGCTATCTTACACAACTTTATTATCTGTTCGATATGGGACATCTACGCGAATTTGAAAGCACTTCTTCATACATGCGTAAAATAAGACTATGGCCGTGGAGAGACTTTGGTCTTCTTGAGGCAAAAGTGCCAGGCTAATGGGAACGGAGAACAGTAATTTCTTCCTTTAGCTCATGTAATGTGATGTATAAAATGGAGTTGAAGGTTGTAACTAACAGGATGAAAACCAAGATAAGTCCATATTGAAATTGGGAGAGAGAGAGAGATATGAACAAGTAAAGAAGATGAATAATGCTCTGACTGATTTATTATTAAGAACTGGTATGCTTATATACACTGAGTAATTAACAAACTGATTAACAAACTTAACAAACTTAACAAACAAACTAACTAACTCACATGACTAACACGTGATGAAATAAGAGAACAAATAACAGAAAATGTAAACTGCATGTAGCACAACAGTGGAACTAACTAAAGCACCTAAACTACTTGTAGCTTGGCTGAAATATTTCAACACTCCCCCTCAAGATGGAGCATATATGTTGCTCATGCCCATCTTGCAAAGAAGATTGCTGAACTGTTGATGTCCCAGAGGCTTTGTAAGTAAATCAGCCAATTGGTGCTTTGTTGAAATATGAAAGGTCTTGACTAAGCCATCTTGTATCTTCTCCCTCACAAAATGGCAGTCGAGCTCTATGTGCTTAGTCCTCTCATGATAGACCGGGTTAGCTGCTATGTGGATTGCAGCTTTACTGTCACAGTACAAAAGAGCAGGATGTTCATGACTGATTGATAAGTCCTTAAGCAAGCCTTTTAACCATACAAACTCACTAACAACAGCAGCCATAGACCTGTATTCTGATTCTGCAGAAGACCTAGACACAGTGTGTTGTTTCTTGGACTTCCAAGCAATTAAGGACTCACCTAAAAATACACAAAATCCAGTGATAGACCTCCTTGTATCAGGACAGCTGGCCCAATCAGCATCACAATAACCTTTCAAATGTAGATCTGAACTTGCTGAAAAGAAGAGTCCTTGTCCAGGTGTCCCTTTTAGGTACTTGAGAATTCTATTGGCTACTTGGAGATGTGGCTGTCTAGGCTGTGCAAGGAACTGACTCAGCTGATGCACACTATATGCAATATCTGGTCTGGTCAGTGTGAGATACAATAGTTTCCCAACAAGTCTCCTATATTGAGAAGGATCTTCTAGCAAGTCTCCATGATAGTTTGATAGCTTAGTGTGTTGCTCCATAGGTGACTTAATAGGTTTGGCTGCTAGCTGTCCAGTTTCTGCTAGAAGTTCCAAAACATATTTCCTTTGGCAAACACTAATGCCTGTGGAGGATCGAGCCACCTCTAATCCGAGAAAGTATTTCAGAGGACCAAGATCCTTTAGCTTAAACTGATCATGAAGAAATTGTTTAAACTCTGAAACAGCTTCAAGGTTGTTACTAGCTACCAAAATATCATCAACATATACTAAGATAACAATGATAACATCATTATGAACTCTTGTAAACATAGAGTAATCAGATTTGGACTGAGTGAATCCATGTTTGATGATTGTGGTTGAGAGTTTTGCAAACCATTGTCTGCTGGCCTGCTTCAGTCCATACAAGGACTTGGTGAGTTTGCAAACTAAATCAGGCTCCCCCTTGCTACCAAAACCAGGTGGAGGTAGCATGTATACTTCCTCATCAAGATCTCCATGCAAAAAAGCATTATTAACATCTAACTGGACCAAATGCCAATCAAGAGCAGCTGCAACAGCCAGTATAGTCCTAACAGTGACAAACTTCACAACTGGACTAAAAGTTTCATAGTAATCCAAACCTTCCTGTTGAGTGTACCCTTTTGCTACCAGTCTAGCCTTGAACCTTTCAACACTCCCATCAGCTTTATGTTTGACCTTATAGACCCATTTACAGCCTATAGGGACCTTACCAGCTGGCAAAGGGGTAAGCTGCCAAGTATTGTTGATTTCAAGTGCTTGAATCTCATCAGACATGGCTGCCTGCCACCTAGGGTCCCTGGCAGCCTCAGCATAGGACTTGGGCTCAGCACAAATAGAGAGAGCAAAGGTGAAAACTCTATGGGGGGTAGAAATCCTATCATAAGAAAGGACAGACTCAATAGGAAAAGGGGTGGTAGGTAAGGGTAGGGGATTGGTTGAGGCAAGCTGACAATGGAAATCTTGAAGGTAAGCAGGGGCTTTGTGGGGTCTGGATGATTTTCTGGGTGCTGGTTGGTCAGGTTGGACTGATTGGGCAGGTTGTACAAGCTGAGCAGGGGAGTCAAGTGGGACTGGATTAGGGTCAGGAGTGATGGGATGGGCTGGTATAGTATGGGAAGAAGATGTAGGTAAATCAGATATGTGAGGTGTATGAGTGTCAATCATAGTGTCAGAAATTTCCAATGGTGAATCATCAAAAATGAATGAGGGAGGTGGAAATAAAGAACCACCAGAAAGTGGTTGAGAGTTGGAAGCATTGTTAAGATGAAAATCCATGGAATGAAAAGGAAATATATGTTCATGAAAGACAACATCTCTAGACAAGAAAATGGCCTTGGTATTAAGATTGAACAACTTATAGCCTTTGACACCATAGGGATAACCAAGAAAAACACAAGGAGAGGCTCTAGGATCAAGTTTAGATCTATTCCTAGAGAGAGTAGATGCAAAGCATAAACAACCTAGGACTTTGAGATGAGAGTAAGAAGGAACATTACCCAAAAGAATTTCATAAGGAGTTTTATTGTTCAACAAAGGACTAGGCAACCTATTTATGAGATATACTGCTGTAAGGATGCAGTCTCCCCAGAACTTCAAAGGCAGGTTAGCTTGAAACCTAAGGGCTCTAGCAACACTTAGAATATGTTGGTGTTTTCTTTCAACAACCGAGTTTTGTTGAGGTGTGTCTACACAACTCAGTTGATGCAAGGTACCCTTAGAAGAGAAAAATTGAGGCATATGAAATTCAAGACCATTATCTGATCTTAAGGTTTTAATGTTGAGATGAAATTGAGTTTCAACAAAGGAAAAGAATGACTGAATGACTGACCTAGCATCAGATTTGAATTTCAGTAAGTATACCCAAGTACATCTACTACAATCATCAACAATGGTCAGAAAATATCTAAAACCATTAATAGAAGGAACAGAAAAAGGTCCCCATATATCACAATGAACAAGATCAAATATGGAAGAACAAATGTTATTCTCATTAGGAAAAGGAAGCCGTTTTTGTTTGGCTAAAGGACAGATGGTGCAAATGGGAAGCTCTTTATCACAGAAAATTACATTTGGAATTGTGGAGCTAATCAATTGCAATCTAGATGAAGAAGGATGACCCATTCTATTATGCCACAAAACAGAATTTGAAACAGTAGTGCTATTACATGAGACAAGGCTACAATCAGCAACAACAGAGGAAGGAGAGTAAACACCAGGATGCGAGAGAACAGTGGGCATGAAATTTGAAAATTGAATTGGGACAGAAAGCTTAGAAGAATTGGTTTGCTGTAGAATGTACAGACCACCATGCTTTCTACCCAAACCAATCGTCTTCCACTGGAGTAAGTCCTGTATAAAACAGAATTGAGAGAGGAAAATGCAGCAACACCTCAGATAATGTGTTAATTTTCCAATGGAAATGAGATTGAAAGAAAAGGAAGGAACACACAACACATTGTCAAGAATCAAATCACAGGATAACTGCACTTGACCAACATGAGTGACTAAGACAGATTCACCATTAGGAAGTTTGACACTAATGTGAGCTACAGAAGTAATTTTGGTAAGATATGAAATGGAATGAACCATGTGGTCAGTAGCACCACTATCTATAATCCATTCATTAGGTAACAGGGCAGGTAGAATGACATGAGTGGAAGAGAAAACTGAATGATCTAAGTTGGTGGATGAATGCAAACAAAGAGGCATGGAATTAATAGAGTCTAGGCATTCAGGTTTATCTAAAGTGGCAGTATTAAGTGTAGGTAAAATACCTGCAGTGTGAAAAGTACCAGGTGGCAAGGACTTGGTAGCAGGGGTAGCATGACTGATGAGTGTGGCAGCTTGATGAGGTCCAAGAGAGGAATCTTGATTTCCTTGTGATCCCAAGGTATGAGCCTGTAACATAGTCATGAGCTGGTGACATTGAGAAGAAGTGAGAGCCACTGTAGTCAACTCCTCTATAGATTCTGTGTGATCCAGATTAGAACCCATTGAAACCTGATTAGCTGAGTGCCCCTTGCCTTTGTTCTTGTACCCAGGAGGGTAACCATGAATCTTGAAGCATTTGTCCACCACGTGACCAAGAATTCCACAGTGTGAACAAATTGGCCTTTCCCTTCTTCCATTAGGCTTGTTGGTATAATTTCCTCTGTTAGATGAATTATTAGGACCTCTAGAGAAGAGTGCAGCAGATTCAACTGCAATGGCATTAGAACCAACTCTTCTTGAGTGATGAGAGAGAAGACTTGATTCAGTGAAGGCAAAGGCTTCATCAGTAGGATTTGTCCCCTAACCGTTGCAAAGGACTCATTAAGCCCCATCAGGAAGTTCATAATACATTCCTCTTCCTGATATTCAATCCGAGCATCCATTGAACCACAGGTGCAAATACCACAAGAACATGAGGGAATTGGCTTATAATTAACCAATTCATCCCAGATTACCTTGAATTTCGTGTAATAACCATTCACAGAGAGATTATCTTGAGAGAGATTGCTTACCATTCTCCGTAGTTCAAAAACCCTAGGACCATTGCTCTGAGAGAATCGGTTCTTGAGATCTACCCAAACTTCTTGCGCAGTATTCAGGTAAATCACACTTGAGATCAAATCCTTGGACATCGAATTGATCAACCAAGAAAGAACCATCCTGTTGCATTTCTTCCAAGCAGGAAAAATTGGATCCGATGAACTTATTGGAGCTTTGATGGTGCCATCAACAAAATCAGTTTTGTTCTTGGAATCAAGAGCATAAATGATAGCTCGGCTCCAAGTAGCATAGTTCTCTTCAGTAAGAGGCTGATTAACTAGAATCAAGCCAGGATTCTCACTACTATGCAAAAAATAAGGACTGGATGGTTTTTCCCAAGCAAGAACAGAGGATTGAGAAGTGGATGATACGGAATCTGTATTGGCAGATGCAGAAGCCATTGAAGAAGCTTGAACTAGGTTTTACAGAGAACTTAGTTTCAAGAATCAGAGAAAGCAAAGAATTAAAGAAACTTTGCAAGAAAGATCAATGAAAGAAGAAGGGAATGCAGAGTGAAGAAAGCTTCAAAACAAACCCTAACAATGGAGGATGAGTTAGGAATCGATGGAATGTACCGAGCCAACTCGCTCTGATACCATATTGAAATTGGGAGAGAGAGAGATATGAACGAGATAAGGAAGATGAATAATGCTCTGATGATTTATTATTAAGAACTGATCTGCTTATATACACTGAGTAATTAACAAACTCATTAACAAACTTAACAAACAAAATAACTAACTCACATGACTAACACGTGATGAAATAAGGGAACAAATAACAGAAAATATAAACTGCATGTAGCACAGCAGTGAAAACTAACTAAAGCACCTAAACTACTTGCAGCTTGACTGAAATATTTCAACATGGATACTCTTGTTATAAATTCTTTTTGAAATTCAAATTTTGAATTGAACAAATATAACAAGAAATAAAAATGGGTTATAAAAATATCTCGGAATTTAAATAGATAAATATTGCTTTCATGCAGCATGCTCACTTAGAAACTCTTACATATTTGAGGAAGATTTTAAAAAGAAAATATTCCTCTAATTTTTGTAAAGAAGGAATAATATTTTTACCAACAATATTTAATGATGTCAATAACTATTTTGGCATTTTTATATGGGGATAAGTATTGGATGAGTGTAAGTTGCATAAATCCACATATGTTCTTGGTTAAACTTAAAACTTTTGTGTTCTTAGTTTTCCCCTAATTTATGTTTTGGTTAAAAGACTGAATTATTGATATTTTAATAATTAGATTAAGTATAATTTAAGCCAGAGTATTTATATAATTTTATCCCCCATATCAATTGAATGCGGGTTAGTTCAATGTGTTTATCTGGCAAAACCTCTTTAGCTAGAGAAAATGAGAATGAACACTTCAAGTGATCTAGTTATACACGTGTTTCTCCATAAAAATTATTTGTATTGCCAGTAGAGGTTTTTAAACTGAGATCTATAAACAAACAAAATTGCTAATAAGACTAGATTAAGATATATAAGCAAGAAACAGGAGCAAACACTCTTAATTAGATGAAGACTTCTTCTTCACCTCAGTCTTGCAGTTGTCTTGAGAAATTTTTTAATACTCCTCTCCTTCATGTTTCTTCATTTTATTCTGGAATGGATCTTCTTCTGAAAGGCACAATTGCATGTGCTTCATTTTCACGTGCATGCACATAAATACAGACACAGAAGAGAGAGAGAGAGAGAGAGAATGGCTCATACCTGAATAATCCTATGCCATTGCTGTCCTTCTCAAGAACAAGCAATGCCCTCTTAAGAGATGCAATAGGAAAGTTTTGCTCCCATGCAACCCAGGCATCTAAAGCACCATAAACAGCCTCCTTACTATCCTTAATATCAAGAAGCTGCAGAATTGGGGTTATTTTAACAACTTGACTAGATAGGCCTTGTAAGAGGTAAGAAAAATAAACCCGAGCTCTATCTTTTGGACAACAAAGAGCAAAATAAAACTAACATACCAATATGACAAGAAGGAGAAAATGTTTGGGAAACAATAAAAAACTCATCGACAAAATCAACTAAATGTCATCTTACGAACAAGCAAGAAAAAACTTATAATAACATAAAAATATATTTGAGCAGAACTTAAGTGCAGCAATTGGCTAATACACTGCAGCATTTCTCATGAAAATAAATTGCATGTACATGGAAAAACAAAACATATTTGTAATTTTTACTATATATTAAGAACAAATAATAATAATAATAAATATATAGTTGACATATCAGCCTCAATCACCAAAACAAAAGTTGTTTGACCTTTTTAGCCAAAATACACCATCGTTCTCTAAAATATAGCCCAAGTGTGATTTTATCCTTGAAATTTAAAGTGGTTGCTTTTAGTCACTTAGATGACGTAGCCAAACTTAAATCTAACACATTATCACTTTATAGAAACTAAAATGGATTACTTTAAGTTTGTTAGGTACAAAAAGCGATCTCTTTAAATTTGTTATGGACTAAATATTATCCATTTGCACTTCATGGACAAAAATTGCTCATGGGCTAAGCTTTAGAGACCAATAGTATACTTAAGTCTACTTTTTTTTAGTGAAAGTACTAACTAAGAGCCTAAGTGTAATTGTAGTGTCTTATACGATAATCACTTCCTAAACAACATAGAAAGTCCAGGTAAATTGTCCAAGCATTAGGGTAAAAAGAGTTCTAAATGAAATCATAGCAAAGCCTTATAATCATTCTTTCTAATGATCATGGTACATAGTGTGAACGATTGAATTTCGGACATGTTGTAGAAGGTGACAATCCAGCAGCTAAAATGCATCATCCTGAATGGAACAATCCAAGAAAATTTGAAGTATCAACATACCATAGGATTAGTTTGAGGGCTTTATGAAATGATATTATTCCAAAGAAGAAATAGTCAAAAACAGAAAACAAAAAAGAGAAATAGTGAAATATAATTTATTTTCCATTTGGAATATGCAGCTGGGTTAATTGTGGTATATACGGATCAAGAAATGGCTGATAACATCATATTCATAGAGCTCATTGCATACAACATATTAGAAAGATGCTAACCACATTTCAATTTCAAGGGTTTGAATCATTTTTTTTTTTAAAAATGACATAGGAGAACTTGACTCAGATTAGTTGCACGTTGCAAAGCATATTGTACAACAACCTTTACTATTAATTAAACTCCTATGGGCAACTGACCCCACCTGCTAGAACCAGTTACTGGGTAATCTAAGAGTTTTTACCCTAACGGGCTAAGCAATTTTTCCTCATGCCCAAGAGGCAGGTCTGAATCAATAATCATCATTGCTATCAAAAGTTAACATTCACTAAACTTCCATCCTATTAATAAAAGACCATAGACACTTTGCCTATTACATTTATTTCAAAGAAAAAAAAAAATCATATGGTTATACTTACTGTATTCACAAGAAAATTGATCTTGTCCTTTCTCGAAACATTCTCCCCAATTTGACGCCCTTGTACACCTCCAGCATTTTGATCTGGACTTAGCTGGGCTGTCACATTCATCCTAGAACATCACAAGTCATTGAAACAATCCATTAATCAGATCCCTTAGATTCTCATAAAAGCAAAATTACAAACATCCTATGAAATTACCTGAAATTTTTTGTGCCAAAGCAAAGCTGTTTTATATTTGAATTGATTTGGTCAAAACAGTCTTTTTATCTCCTGAATTATTAACCTTTAATAGTGGTTTTTAAAAATCTCTCTCTCTCTCTCTCTCTCTCTCTCTCTCTCTCTCTCTCTCTATATATATATATATATATCATTCGGTATTACACTTAAAAAAATACACTAACCCCAGAAATTAAAAGTAATTTTACGTGCGTAGTACATGAAAATCAGTAAGCAAAAGAAGAAAAGAGAGTGAGAATGAAGGATTTCATAAATTCTCGTTCTTAGTATTTATTTGGATTGTGTTTTTTATCCTATGCGTTTGTGTTTGGCTGAAATATGGTGGGTCTCGTACACTGTTCACAGGACTTGCAAGTACATTTTTCACAAAAAAAACAACTTCAAAAATGGGTCCCATGATATTATTTACACATTTAAAAATTATTTTGCTACAATATTTTCAGTTTTTAGTTTTCAATTTTCAGCAATAAGCGATATTCAAACATATCCTAAAGGTCCGTTTGGGAGCTACACGTTCTTAAAACCCAAAACTCCATTTCGTAACAGAAACACCTCTTAGCTTTTTTTACAATCACTCATTTTAAACTTAAAACACAGCTTATACAAACGCACACTTACTCATTTGTAGAGGCCACAAAAAACTAATGTTGACAACCTACCACACAATAGAGATACCAAACACCCAACAAACACTGCAAATGCATTATTTCTTTTTTCCCTCGAAATATATAGAGATATATGTATGTATATACCTGAAATGATGCCATAGCTTTTGTAGTGGTTTGGTTAGATATGTGAGATTGATGATGTAACAACATTTTAGTGTAACTGGAGTGATCCCTGACCACTCCATGCCGAGCTAATCGGGGAAGCTGTGTGTAATAACAAAATAAGCAAATTACCACAGGGACCCAAAATCACAAATATCTATTGAATTGAGTAATTGGGTATAGCAAAAACAAACAGGTGAGAAAGAAAGAAAAGGAGAGAAGATGTAGAAACTCACCAGAAAAGACATATTAGTAGAAAATAACTGTCATTTTTTTTTTTGAAAGGATCAAAGGATGCTCACAATAAGCACTAGAAACTGCAAAAAAAACACGGCTAAAGCCTTAACCTATTGCTGTATTTCTCAAAAACACGGCTATAGGTCCAGTCGAATAATTTTTTTTAAAGTGGACTTATAGCTGCGTTTTCTAAAAAATGCGGCTATGTCTGACCTTTAGTCACGTTTTAAAACGCAGGTAAAGGTAAGCCATAACCGTGTTTTTCAAAAACGCAGCTACAGGTCCAGCCGAATAATTTTTCTAAAGGAGAACCTATAGCCACGTTTTTAAAAACGCCACTATATGTAACACCCAAAAAAAAAAAAAAATTCTTCAGCTTACCACGTGCCCCCTGTTTCCCACCTACATCCCCACCTACCCCACTTTCTTCTTTTCTTTTATTTCTTCTTCTTTCTTTTTTCTTTCTTCATTCTTCACTCACTCCACCGTAAGTCTTCAGGTCTTCTTTCTTTCCTTTTTTTTTTTTCCTTCCTCACATCTGGGTAACTCTTCTTTTTTTTCTTTTTTTTTTTCCTTTTTCTTTCTTCCTTCTTCACATCTGTGTAACTCTTTTTTCTTTCTTCCTTCTTCTTATCTGGGTAACTCTTTTTTTTTTCTTTGTTTCTTTGGAGCTGCTGCTTTTTTTTTTTTTTTTTCGTTCTTTTTTTTAGATAGCTTTTTGAGTCAAGCTAGTGGCCTAAGAAGTAATCATGGGGTCACTAGGTAGCCAGGTTCTCAGAAAATTTTCTTCTTTAATGGTTTTGACGTAGACCATGTAAATTAATTTCCCTATCTTTGTATTTTCAATTTTTTAAGTAAATTATTTTTGAAAACAATTTCTTTATAAAGATAAGCAAATATGCTCTTTTAAAAGTAGTTTTATTTTTTATCAAATAAATAGTGGTTTTTTTTATTAAAAAAATCAAATACAATAAATAGTTTCACACCTGCTACTTTATACGCACAATATTCATAATTTCACATATGACCATGTAAGCATGTACACATTTAACACATGAAATAGATGATGTATAGGACCATGTAAACTAACGAGTGTGCAATAGTCAATGCCCCAAGCTTTCAAACCTCTCATCTCCTCATTCATCGTTTTATTTTCGTTCTGTTCTCTCTGCTTCTACTCTTATTTTTGTTTTGGTTCTGTTCTTTTCCCGTAGAAAAATGGATGATGGTTTTGTGAATTTATGGAAGAATTTGAAACTATTCGTGGCTGAAGTAGGGGAAGGGGGTGAAATTTTGATGACGAAAGCAAGCTCAAATATTTAGTTTATTGTTCAAGCAGTTTAATGAGGCTCTCAACACAAAAAAGGAAAACCTATTCTTTAGCTGTGTTGGAGAAGGAAAAGGATTTGGAGTCTATGTTCTTAAAATCCACAATAGATCAAGCTGTGGAGTCTCATTGTGATGAAGTTATATGATGGCTGGCCGGTATGAGTCCATCCAACAAGTCAGTCATCATATGAAATGTTATATACATCACCTCCCATGTAGTTGAATAACTAAAACTTCCATATATCACAGCTAGAGATAGTTCCTGAAATTACGTTTGTGTGTTCTTTAACTATATTTATTGAAAGAGACTGAAACAAGGTTTTGAAAATGTTAAGCTAGTATTTTTAGGAGCTTCCCCTGAGGAGAAACTCCTCCAAAAATAGGCGTATGCCACTATTTGCGGCGTGCACACGGTATTCTTTAGTAAAAGGCGAAAGAATAGTTCGCTCTGTGCTCACCGCGTGGCTGCGTGGATTGGAAATGAAATGACTTACCGTTTTAATAACAGCTATCTTACACAACCTTGATGTATTTGTTCAATATGGGACATCTACGTGAATTTGAAAGCAATTCTTCAGACATTTGTAAAATAAGACTATGGCCGTGGAGAGACTTTGGTCTTCTTGAGACAAAAGTGCCAGGCTAACGGGAACGGAGAATAATAATTTCTTCCTTTAGCTTATGTAATGTGATGTATAAAATGGAGTGGAAGGTTGTAACTAACAGGATGAAAACCAAGATAAGTCCAAGCATGGCTCTAAAGCTGCATTTGAGTAAGACCTATGATAGGGTGGAATGCAGAATTTACAAGCAATTATGCTAAATATGGGCTACATTAGACCGGGACAAGGAATTAGGCAAGGAAATCCTGTCTCCCTGTCAATTTCTGATTTGTGCCGAAGGTCCATCTGCGTTATTGAGATGTGATGAGAGAGAAGTCAATATTAGAGGTGTGTCAATCTCGAGAGGTCCAAAAATTTTTCACTAATTTTTTGCGAATGATAGCCTTTTATTTTGTAAAGCCACAATGGAGGAATGCCTGGCTATAGCGGAACCCTTGAGTTGTATGAACGGGCATCAGGACAAAATTCGAATTTTGGTAAGACGTCCTCGTTTTTCAGTTTAAACACTATGCCTGTGTGAAGAATGATATTAGGACAGCTTTACGTGCAACTTCTCTGGTTCCTTTTGAGAAGTACCTTCGGTTACCTCCTTTAATTGGTAGAGGCAAGAGTTTGGCTTTTGAAGAGATAAAAGAGTCCAGTTCATAAAAAAAAAACTGAAGGGTGGAAGGAGAAGATTTTATTTCAAGCTGGTAGGAAGATCTTGATCATTTTATGCCATGAGTTGCTTAAGTGAACTGGACGGATTTTGTTCTGAATTAAATTCTTTAATGAGTAGGGTTGGGCTAAATTATGTAGATCCAAGAATTGGATTTTGAGACTAGAAGCTTTTTAAATTAGCTTTTGCAGCTCAACAATGGTGGAAATTGATTCAACTCCAAGATTAACTTTTATTCAAAGTGTTCAAATCCAAATGTTTTTCGACTTGTCAGTTTATGAAGGCGTGTACCTACTCACTCTTTTGCAAGGATTCTAGCTCAGGCAAGGGAGGTGATCATGTGATTGCTATAGGATGCTAGGTGAAGGATCGGGATTGGTGATAAAGCTCGGGTTTATGGTAATAAATGACTGGCATCAAAACAGGGACGAAAGATAGTTTCGCCATATACAGTTATTCCAGAAAATGCAACCATGTCCCCATCTTTTTGGAATTCTCATTTGATTGATTCTATTTCCACCCCTTTATAGCTTCTCAAATTCAAGCCAGACTCGCTAGTGTGGATGGGCATCTCAAATGGAAAATTCACGGTGAAAAGTCTAGTTATTAGTGAAAGATGAGACTCAAAGGTGTTCATGATAATTGGAATTAATGGACTTTGGGCTCTCTCGGTTTCCTCATAAATGAATCAAATCATTTAATTGATAAAGGAATATCTTCTATGTTTGCATGTGTCCACTGCTTGGACCTTGGAGGAGGCTGAAACTGATTCTCATGTGATTTGGAATTGTGATTTTGAAGAGTCGTGGAGTGGATTTGTTTGATCAAGTGGTATCCTTTTGAGGAGAAAGTATCTTGTGCATCCGGTGTACAAGACTTATATGAGATTGACATGTGGGCTCCACAGCTATACACTGGGCCTATAACAAAAAAAAAAATTTCCTATCGAAAGGTGGTTCACCGGGTTGAAAATCTAGGAACTAGACACTAATGATTATGTTTGAGATAGAAGAAGATAAGAGGGATGAAGAGTTTTATCACACACAGTGAAGAGAGAAAATACAAGAGAGTATAGTTCAACGAAGAAGAAGAACAGAGAAGTAGACAAAGACTAGAGAGGAAAAGAGAGAAAGGAATTGAGAGAAAAAAATATCTTCTGAATTAGGAATGAAATATATGAAATCAATAATACAAACTTGATCTGAGATACCCCATATATATAGTTACATAACTTAGTGTGGATGGGCATCTCAAATGGAAAATTCACGGTGAAAAGTCTAGTTATTAGTGAAAGATGAGACTCAAAGGTGTTCATGATAATTGGAATTAATGGACTTTGGGCTCTCTCGGTTTCCTCATAAATGAATCAAATCATTTAATTGATAAAGGAATATCTTCTATGTTTGCATGTGTCCACTGCTTGGACCTTGGAGGAGGCTGAAACTGATTCTCATGTGATTCGGAATTGTGATTTTGAAGAGTCGTGGAGTGGATTTGTTTGATCAAGTGGTATCCTTTTGAGGAGAAAGTATCTTGTGCGTCCGGTGTACAAGACTTAGATTGACATGTGGGCTCCACAGCTATACACTGGGCCTATACAAAAAAAAATATTTTTCCTATCGAAAGGTGGTTCACCGGGTTGAAAATCTAGGAGCTAGACACTAATGATTATGTTTGAGATAGAAGAAGATAAGAGGGAGTTAAGAAGGTAGTCGAAATACTAATTTTAGTATATTGACTATATTCTGAATATCTCCCCTCCCCTACCTCCATCTCCCTCCATCCAAAACATAGGGTAGAGGAACCTTTCCAGGGATTGTGCACACTGATAAAATGATATCAAACTGCATATCTGAAAAACAGAAATCTTCAACAATGTAAAGATAGCCAAGCTATTAAAATAATGCTTGAGAACTTTCTACCACCACATTATGCGAACGTGTTTTCTTATCATTCAAATACGAACTTTGATAAAGCATTTCTCTTTCAAAAAAGAAGCATTAGAGTGCTACATACTCACACTCATACGTCCAATCTAGCAAAATCGGTAAAATACTCAGTTGTATGTTTGTTTTAGCTTTCAGCATTCACATTAGGCTAGCTACTAGCTTATAGATGATTTTCCCAGTCGAATTCTAGCTAGCCCTACCCAAAACATATGCTTCTCACCGTGCTACTCACAAGCTAGCTAAATTGTAAAAAGGTTATAGTATCTTTGTCAGGCTTGGTCAGGTATTGTATTAGTAGCCTAGCAAGTTATTTGTTCTCTATGGTATTGTAGCCTAGCAAATGAATCTGATTTTTTAGTACCTCCAACGTTTCTCTCTCTCACACACATAAAAAGGCTTGGACACCGATGTTGAACTCAATTGTTGCAACACCAAGGTCATCGAAAACCATTGCAACCTCAAATCGTCAATTAGCACAACCCATGATTACATTTATTAACATATCAATTTATAAATTTTTTGTAATAAATTTTATAATAATTTAAGATTTTTTGTAGACGGCTTTTCGAGTCGAGCTAGTGGCCTAAGAAGTGACTATGGGGTCACTAGGTTACTAGGTTCTCAGGAAATTTTCCTCTTTAATAGTTTTGACGTAGACCATGTAAAAATACCCTATTGTCTTGTATTTTCAATTTTTTAATTAGTTATTCTTGAAAACAATTTCTTTATAAAGATCACCAAATATGCTCTTATAAATGTAGTTTTATTTTTTATCAAAAAAAGGAAGTGGTTTTTTAACTTTAAAAAAAAATTAAATACCATAAATATTTCACACTTTGTACACTTCATAGTTCATAGGCCATGTACACTAATGAATGTGTAATAGTCAATGCCCCAAGCTTTCAAACCTCTCATCTCCTCGTTCATTGTTTTGTTTTCGTTCTGTTCTCTTTGCTTCTACTCTTCTTCTCTTGTAGAAAAATGGATGATGGTTTTGTGAAGTTATGGAAGAATTTGAAACTCTGTGGCTGAAGTAGGGGAAGGGGGTGAAATTTTGATGAAGAAAAGCAAGCTCAAATATTAGTTTATTGTTCAATGAGGCTTTCAACACAAAAAAAAAGGAAATCCTAATTTTAGCTGTGTTCGAGAAGGAAATGGATTTGGAGTCTGTTCTCTTAAAATCGACAATGGCTCATGCTGTTGAGACTCATTGTTATGATGGCTTACTGTCGTGACATTGCTGGTATGAATAGAGTCCATCCAACAAGTCACTCAACAAATGAAATGTTACGAACATGACCTCCTGCGTATTTAAATATCTTAAATTTCCCTATGTCACAGCTAAAGATCTAGTTTCTGGAATTGCGGGTTCTTTAACTATATTTCTTAAAAGAGACTGAAACAAGGTATTGAAAATGTTAAACTAGTATTTTTGGGAGCTTCCCCTTAGGAGAAACCCCTTCAAAAATTGGCGTATGCCACTATTTGCGGCGTGCACACGGTATTCTTTAGTAAAAGGCGAAAGAATAGTTCGCTCTGTGCTCACCGCGTGGCTGCGTGGTGTGGAAATGAAATGAGTTTCCATTTTATTACAGCTATCTTATACAACTTTATTGTATCTATTCTATATGGGACATCTACGCGAATTTGAAAGCACTTCATACGTGCGTTAAGAGTTAAGACTATGGCCGTGGAGATCTCTACCTAGCTAACAGGATGAAAAAGGTGCTGCTCTGCATCATCTCTGAAAATCAAAGAGCATTTGTTCGTAGGAGATTACTAACAAACATCAGCTTGGTGGCTTTTGAAATGTTGGATCATATGAAAACCATGACAAGGGGTAGAAGTCCACACATGGCTCTTAAGTTTGATGAGTAAGGCACCGCATATGATAACAAGTGGAATGGAGATATTTTCAAGCAATAATGCTGAGATGGACTTTCATTTTTGTTAGGTTATTATCATTATGTAATGTATTATGTATCTCTTGAGTCTTAATTCCCTTTGTCTTCACTCTCTAGCATGCGTTCCCAACTTCCCACCAGTTTCTTTCCCGTTTTGGCAAAGATGCATTTTTAGTAGAGAATCTCTCAAAAGAGCTCTTCCAAACCATCCTCTCTGTAATCTCTTCAGCCACGGGTCCCACCTCCCTTGCCTTGCATTGGCTGGGTTACAAATTGGTGGGACTCTGGTCGTTCTACTCTGTTTCTTTCTTATGCTTTGTCTCTTTCTTTCCCGTGCATTTTCTGCCGCTATTACCTGGTGTTGTTTCACTGTTTTTACCCTCGCAGAATTAAGGTTTTCCCTCATCCCTTGGGTAAGAACAGCATGGGCTTCTTAAGCTTGCCATATTACATCCTGCTAGGCTGGACTTACTGGCTTTTAGGCTCCTCCCCTTTCTTTTTCATTGGATTTTGCTGGGCAACATTTGTCGGGTCTTATCTTACTCTTTCACTTTTGGGCTTTTCAAGACCCATTTTACTCATCAAGAAGGGTCATTCTCAAAAGTAAGTGTTAATTGGAAATGAAATGAGTTTCCATTTTATTACAGCTATCTTATACAACTTTATTGTATCTATTCTATATGGGACATCTACGCGAATTTGAAAGCACTTCATACGTGCGTTAAGAGTTAAGACTATGGCCGTGGAGATCTCTACCTAGCTAACAGGATGAAAAAGGTGCTGCTCTGCATCATCTCTGAAAATCAAAGAGCATTTGTTCGCAGGAGATTACTAACAAACATCAGCTTGGTGGCTTTTGAAATGTTGCATCATATGAAAACCATGACAAGGGGTAGAAGTCCACACATGGCTCTTAAGTTTGATGAGTAAGGCACCGCATATGATAAAAGAGGAATGGAGATATTTTCAAGCAATAATGCCGAGATGGACTTTCATTTTTGTTAGACTAGTATCATTATGTAATGTATTATGTATCTCCTGAGTCTTAATTCCCTTTGTCTTCACTCTCTAGCATGCGTTCCCACCAGTTTCTTTCCCGTTTTGGCAAAGATGCATTTTTAGTAGAGAATCTCTCAAAAGAGCTCTTCCAAACCATCCTCTCTGTAATCTCTTCAGCCACGGGTCCCACCTCCCTTGCCTTGCATTGGCTGGGTTACAAATTGGTGGGACTCTGGTCGTTCTACTCTGTTTCTTTCTTATGCTTTGTCTCTTTCTTTCCCGTGCATTTTCTGCCGCTATTACCTGGTGTTGTTTCACTGTTTTTACCCTCGCAGAATTAAGGTTTTCCCTCATCCCTTGGGTAAGAACAGCATGGGCTTCTTAAGCTTGCCATATTACATCCTGCTAGGCTGGACTTACTGGCTTTTAGGCTCCTCCCCTTTCTTTTTCATTGGATTTTGCTGGGCAACATTTGTCGGGTCTTATCTTACTCTTTCACTTTTGGGCTTTTCAAGACCCATTTTACTCATCAAGAAGGGTCATTCTCAAAAGTAAGTGTTAATGGAAATCCACCACACTCACTTTTAAACTAAATAGTAGCCATGGAAATGATTACGCCATATTGCATTAAGGCAGTGATTTAATATATTTTTTTTTCTTGGTAAGTTGTATTAAACATTTAAGCCTAATTTTCTGATCTCCACGAGGACACAAAATATAGGCTTCTTCCATGGTCTAGGCCATAAGGGGTTAGCTTATTAACTTAGTTTTTGGCCCAATTCCTCAAGGCTTTTGTAAACTAAGTTGCTAGCATTTGGATCACATATATACGCATACACAAAAAATAAAGTTGTTGGAAATTCCACGTAAACCTTCGCTTGTAAGGAGGAAATGAAATGAAAATGAATGAAAATAATAATTTTATAATATTCTTCCGTTTTCTTGTTTGGAAATTTTAATGGAAAAAATAGACTTTCCTTTTCTTTTTCTTTTTCTTTTTTGGTTTCCCACAGTGTTTCCTCAAGGCTTTCAACCAGAGACTAATCACTGTTCGTGCCGGGTGGGCCCACGAATGGGTAAAGCACTGGCCTAGGAAATTCTTTTCAAAGTGCAGGTAGCAGGACTCGAACTAGGGAGCACACTTAAACTTTCCTTTTCATTTCATTCTCTTATAAACTCTCAAACAAAGAGAAAACACACGAGTGAGAGATAAGGGTTTGGGTTTGAGCTTTTCTTCCTCCTCCTATCATGGCCAATGAAACTAAATGACAAGTTTTCAGAGGTATTTGAGTTTTCTTTTAACAAGTACTTTGGAAGATTCCATTGTGGCAAAATTGGGTTTTGCAAAGCTCATTGTGGCAATCTTGCATTTTTTTTTTCAAGTTTGTTGTGTACGCTCAAGTTATGTGATAAAACTTGAGTAGAAGATCATTTTTTCACATCACTTGATCAACCAATGAAAATCATTATTTCGCATGACTTGATTAAAACTCTAATTTTCACCTAGAAAAATATTGTTTTGTCACTAAATTTCATAATGATCTATTATGATGCGACTAAAAAAATCATTCTTTCATATGACTTGATCAAAATTTTTAATTTATACCTAGAAAATGACTACTTTGCCATTGAATTCCATAATGGCCTATGTAAATTTTTATTTTAAGTCAAATAAGAAATTATTTTTTAAAAAAAAAAGAAAAAAGAAAAAATTATGAGAATGTAATAGAATGAAAAATTTATCATTGGGTGTGTGAAATGACATTTTACCCTCAACCTTGAAATTTTGTTACTGGTTATAAAATATGGTGTTTACAACATGATAACAAATGAAGCATTAGCATGACTAAACCTTAAACTCCTTGAATCCTCAAATTAGAAATAAGAAATCCTTAAGATAGAGATTTGGACCCACAAAAAAAGTTTTAAAAAACGAAAGGAAATACTAAAATTTTAATTAATAGTGAACTATTGAATGAGTCTAAACATTACTCTTTTTTAAGAGCATGAATGGATATGCAAAACGCATTCTTAAAACCCCAAACCCCCAAATTACCCCATATATAGGAATGCAATATGCAAAATTTTTTTGCAGATTGCTAGTAGTAGAATTGAAATATTATTCTTATTTTATTGATTTTTAAGGTTAGGTTTTGGTGGCAATAGCTAGGTGTATTTTTGGCTGAGGTTGGGCCGTTTGGCCGCTATCATGGTGTTGGACTGTTGGTGTAAAATAAAGAATGAGATGTATGGTGTATTGTTAAGTATGAATGTAAAATAAATAAAGTAGTGTTTTTTTATGAACAAAAAAGGGGTAAAGGGGGGCGACCTAAGTTGACGTTTTCTACCTAGGCGCGACCATAATGATATTCTACCTGTTGGGTTTGGGCTTGCAGAAGCAGGGAATCCAAATGAGCCATAGCTGTGCATCTAGACCCATTGAGGATGCTAGTGAGCAGGGAGTTATTTACCAGGCGCTTCCCATTGCGGGATTCAAACCTGACATCTCCACCTCTCAAACCCTTAAGAGTGGGTCCATCACTGACGGCTCCACATGCAAGCCAGGGTGGTCACAAGACCACCCTGACTTGCAAAAAAATGTCTATATACACTTGCCTAAAAATAATTATATGCTAAACTAACTTATTGTGACCACTTAAAAATATTGAACACGCTAACTTGAGAATTACAAAAATTTAGATCAACAAAAATAAAAGTAATGTTACATTCACAACATTTTTCACAATAATTTCACAATAAATCCAATAGAGTAAATTGTTATTGATTCTAATTTGGTCATAATACTGATATTATTTTTTTGTCCACCAATAATATTTTTTTGCATAAGATTTATTGTAAAAATGTTGTGGGCGTATCACTCTAAAATTAATTTTGCCTCCCAAACATAATCCTTAATCCCTTTTTTTAAAAGGATTAAATAACAACAATAAATATTAGCCCAAATAACAACAAACATAAACCAAACAAAAACAAGACAAGATCAAACAACAAGAAGTGAACAAATTATTCAACAAAAAGCCAATTATAAAACGAAAAGATAAAAATCGCTAATCATTTAAATTTGTAACTCATTTAATCTATTCAATAAAAATAGTTCATAATTTCATTTTTCCTTAAAAAATTGTACAAAGAAAAATATTGTGGTTGTGAGTTTTCCTTAATGGTGACAACAGTTCTACTTTTTTGGGCTTTTTCAGTTGTAACGATTTTGCTCTCCTTACTCCTTAGCGACTCAACTTGTAGTTGTAGCAAATATTCTCTATCTCTCTCTCTCTCTCTCTCTCTCTCTCTCTCTCTCTCTCTCTCTCTCTCTCTCTCTCTCTCGTTTTCTAACCCAACATGCAAGGCGTAGCTATGTTGGGGGGGGGGGGGGGCATGGGCCCCCAAAATTTTGAAATTTTTTAAATATATATATAATTATTTTAATTTTTTCAAAATTTTTAGTCTAAAAAATAAGAGTTGACCCCCCTCCCCCCCCCAAAATATTTGATTTAGTCCAATGATGCTCTTAAAAAAAAAAATTGGTCTAATAATTATAAAGACATAACATCATTTTTCACAATTCTATTTTTTATATAAAATATGCTCTTATATCTGTTAAATATTTGATAAAGTTTGGCACCAAACATATTTGAATTTATATATTATTCAACCAGTTATGTGGCAATTAACAAGTCATTGATTCATTAAAAAAAAAAAATGTCATTATAATTATACATGAAATGTCTCGTTAGTTACTACATAATGAGTAGAGCAAGATCGCTTCAAATATGTTTGAAGCCTAACTTTCCTCAAAGTTTTGGATCATTCATGTTTTTGAAAATTTCATTAGTTCAATTGAAAGATTTTTTTACTTACTTTGTATAAAATTTGATAATTTGTATCAAAGATGAAATTTTTTAAGAATTTCACTATAAAAATAGTAAAAATGAATTTTATTTTATGTAAGATTGCCACCAAATATAATTTGATTGAAATTACTAAACTATTTGTTGTTGTTGTTGTGTGTGTTATATATGTAACTTATCAAATAAAAAAGTGTGTATATAATAAAAAAGCGTATGTATATGTGTATGTGGGGTTGTCTTGATAAAATAATAGAGTTGCAATTTTGCCCCCCCAAACAAAAATCCTGGCTCCACCCCTACCAACATGTCTTTATGGTTTTTTTTAGTACAAGCATTATCAGTTATTCCATTCTCCTTAAATTTTTCTGTTCTTTTGTTACTTGGAGAGGTCTTAACTCTTACCTAATTTTCCTTTATTCTAGAATTTTTTACAAATGCTAGGCTTAGGGTTTCCAACCCTTAGAGCATTCCCCCATCTGGAATGCAAAAAATACGCAATTTGCATTCTCAAAACACCACTTTATTATTATCGGGTAATTGGTTTAGTGGTCATGGACCTCAGTGGTGGCTCTAGAAATATTTTTTAGGGTNGCCCTTGCATGTTGGGTTAGAAAACATGTTTGCACCTTTTTTTTTTTTTTTCTCTGCTGACTGCTGCTACTTCAAAAGATCTATAAAAATGTATTCCATGTGAAATCGGCGGGCTCTCTCTGTATATATGGCCGACACAGAGAGAGCCCGCTGATTTTACATATCAGTTTTGAATTTTATTCGAGGATTAAGGATGTACGTGGTGTTTCATTTAATCTTTCTTGAATTCTCATTCACTACATTTCTTATATATCAATATCATCCTTTGAATTTTTCTTCATCTTTTTTTATTATTTATTTTTAAATATCATCCTAGATCAGTCTTTGGATTAATCTAGTTCTTTTAAACTATATATTATTATTCTTAGAAACTACACGGTTACACGTACACCTACTATAAAACGGATCCAGATCCTCTCCATTTCTATTTGAAATGGAGAGTGTCCAATTAAGGGTGAGGATCTGCTTAAAAAGAATCTAAGGTCTACATAGTGCCACCTCAATTAAAAGTTTTTAACTTGACCAAATAACAAATAACTATGGTAACCAAGGTTAACTATGGTTCAAAAACAAAAAACGCACCAGATCCTTGTATCTGGATTTTGGATTCCCTTTATCACTCAATTCTTCAATCCCAACTGCCCATCAACCACTGGCCACCATCTTCAGTACTATCGCGCTACTGTCGACCCATGAGTTGATTTTCCAAAGTTGGGGTGTCGTTTCTCTCTCTCATGTTCTTTGTTTGGCTTTTGCTATAGGCCTCGCGAGACGTGAATTTCATGTTTATTTTATGTTCTGTGGTTGTGATTTATGACTTGTTTTATATATTCAACTTTTGATGCTTCGTTAGTCTTTTGGTGTTTCTGAATATGATGAACTTGTGGTGAGAAAAGAAAAAGAAATGAAAAGAAAGTGAGAAACCAACAAAAGCTGGAAGCTTCAAATTAGGAAAAAACTACCACATTGGCAAGCCGCCCACACCAACATTGTATATAAATACTCTCAGCTAAATTAATTCTTTTTTTTTTTTTTTCCTTTTCTTTGCCTTCCCACCAAAATTCAAAACCCATAAATCAACATACACCAACAATCAAACCTAGAAACAGGTATGCATATCCAGAAATTTGAACCCAATATACACCCACTAAAATCAAAAGATCTGCATCATCTTTATTGATAAAATCAACACCAATCTCCAAGTTGTAAACCCACCAATCCATCAAAACACAAAATCAGATCCAAGTTGGAAAACCACCATTCCCCACCAAGCTTCCACACAGTGTGGTTCAGGTTCGCCATGGACGATGTTAGGGCAAGCTCAGCTTGGGTCGCCACCCACTCCTCCCATGTGGTCGTCAACTCTGCAGGTTTTAGGCGCATGGCTAAAAATTTGGTTTTTTGCTTGTGTGTAAGTTCTGTAACAGTGATATTAACAATGCTGCATTTGGAGGCTAAGGAATTTTGGATTGAGAAAGTTGTGGACAATCCAAAATCCAAATACAAGGATCTAGTGCGTTTTTTTGTTTTTGAACCATAGTTAACTTTGGTTACCATAGTTATTTGTTATTTGGTCAAGTTAAAAACTTTTAATTGAGGTGGCACTTTGTAGACCTTTGATTCTCTTTAAGCAGATCCTCACCCTTAACTAGACACTCTCCATTTCAAATAGAAATGGAGAGGATCCGGATCCTATAAAACACGCACTTCCAAGTTTCACGTACAAATTCAATTTCTTAAAGAGTAACAAGTCGCCAAACTCAAATAGAAGTTGTTATCTAAACATATCAAGTGGAAGTAGTAACATATTGTACCATATATGCATGTGTGAGTATTAACACTCCCGATATTTGCAAACGGCTAAGTAAAAATCATGTTTTTGCACCTTGGGGTTATTCATTCCAAAACAAACAGATTTGAAAGAGGGGGCAAAAAATCAAGAGGTAGTAATGGATCTGAACAACATGGGGAGAGAGAGAAATGTAAAAGGCTGCTTGGGAGACCACTGATGATAAAAGAAAATCCAAAGTTTTTGAATACCATTTTAGATCTCATTCTGGTTTGTTCATTGAAATGAAATATTTAAGTATATCAACTTATTTCGAATTACCATTTTGTGGTTATAACTAATATATATATATATATATATATAAGAACTCATTATTAGAGCTCTTAAAATTATAAGCCATTTTTTTAACTAATATGTTAATCTCTAAATTAACAACATTTTTTAAAAGAATATAATAAGAGTAATATGTACCTAGGAAAAAAAAAATCAAACAAGATGATAAATCATGTGGAGAAGATTGAAAAGCCAACATTAAAAGCTGAAATTTTCACTTCCTTTTTATTATGGTCCATTTGATTGGGGAATGGAAAAGTAGAAGAATAGAAAAGGAAGAGAGGATGGCAAAGTGGGAGGATAGAAAAGATTTCCGTTTCTCTCATTTGTATTTGATTGGGAAAGTGGAAAAGTGGAGAGATGTAAAACTTATTTGTTTGGTTAAGAAGAAAAAATGAGAGGATAAAAAATATGATTTGTCTAAATTTACTCTTATGTTTTTATTTCTTTATATATAAGAAATACTTTTCTTTGTAATAAAATATTAATTATTTTTCAATTATAATTAATAAAGTAACATTTTTTTAAAATTAAAACATTATACCTATTATATTAATTTTTTTCTCTTTATTATTATATTTATTACATTTTTTATATATCAATGGGAAAAAAAGAACAAAGAAATGAGATGGATACTGAACAAGCAAAAAAGAGAGAAAAAAAAGGCAAGGAAAACAAAGGTTTCAACATATAAATAAAAATAAATAAATAACACACAAGAAAACAGTATTAGAAAAAGAATACAAGAGAAAGAATAGGAAAACTGGAAAAGAATAAGCACAAAAAGACGAAAAGAAGGGGACAAAAATCAAGAAGAAAAAAAAATGAAAGAAAGATGAGTGGTCCAATGTTAGAAAATGGGCAAACAAGTAACTCATTCAGTTACAAATTTGTCACCCGTGTTTTTTCTCTAATTTGGAGAGAAAAAAATGTTGGTAGGTTAGGAGAGAAAATACTTGGACTTCACTAAAATCCTTCCAACTTTTCATCTCCAACCAAACAATCCCAAACTTCATTTTTCTCATATTTTCTCTCATTTATTTTCTATCCTCCCCATTTTACCTCCAACCAAATAATCCTTAAATGTTACTCACATGGAAGTAGGGGTGTGCATTGGTTAGGTTGAGGAGTTTTTAGTTTTTGTAATATAACCTATCACAAGGGTCCAACCCAATTCATGTAGGTCAGGTAGGACATTTAAAAAAAAAAAAAAAAAAACTCTAAGCATTAGAACAACAACATCTAGCCATATTACAAGTGTTTTTTTACACCCCCTATCATCTTTTTAAATTCTAAGCATAGCACTATAAAATATGAAGGGTAAACAAATAATCAAACCAAATGACATTTAAATAGTAAGATATCAAATAGTTTTATAGTTGAGAGACAAAAATAGAATAACAACAATATTACAATGAATTTAATAAGTATCAAATAGTTTTATCCCAAAATAGTTGAGAGTGGCAGGCAGCAATAAGGAGAGAGTGGAGTGAGAATTGAAATGAGAAATAATTTAATAGGTTAGAGTTTTTGTTTTATTATAGGAAGGGGGCAAAGGAGTAATTGACTAAAATATCTAATATATATTTTAAATATATATTAAATGTATATAAGTCAAGTTAGATTATACGGATTTGTGAATACCTAAACTAATTGAAGAGGAGATATTATTTTTAGTATTTTTTTGAGGGGTAGGGGGGTTGGGGGTTAATTTTTCTATTTACTTCATTTTTTTTTTGTACCAATTTCCATTTCATAAAGATTGAATAATTTGAATTTGTTGCCTTCTTTGAAGCTGGCGGAAGAGGTAGTTATTACCTTGAATTTGGAAGTTGAACTACCATTGATCATCATATTTGCGTGAATCTTACTACGGCAATATATTTCAACAAATTCAAACATTTCTAGGTCGTGAGTATAGTGACAAAGGGTCTGTTTAGATACCACTTATTGTTAAAAACTGAAAATACTATAGCAAAATAATTTTTAAATGTGTGAATAGTACCGTGAAACCCAATTTTAAAGTTATTTTTGCTGAAAAAAGTACTTGCAGGTCCCATGAATAATGCATGGGACCCATTGTTTAAACGCAAGATGTAAAGACTTGGGATGCCAAACGCAATCCAACGTATACAAAATATAAAAAATCACAATTAACTTCTTATTGGCATAAAAGGTCATAGCATGCGTTTGGATTGGGCGTTTTGCCCAATTCACACGTTTTAGTGTTTTTTTAGTGGGTCCCATGGGTATTGATCACGTACCACCAAACTCAACAAAACACAGATTTTTAGGTAAATTTGAATCCCACAGCATTATTCACACATTTAAAAATTATTTTGTTACAGTGTTTTTGGTAATAAATTTTCAGTTTTTAAGAAATAAGCGGTATCCTAACACACGCATCTTTTTCTAAGAAAAAAATTTGGTAAATAAAGAAGCTCCTGCCCCAACCTAAGCTCTACCGGTGTTTCAAAGTAAAGGTCCTTTGAGATAACTTAACGCAACGAGTAACGTATTGATTTGTGAGTGTTATGTTAAAAAAAAAAAATATATATATATATATATATATATATTCTGGACAATTTTTTTGTTTATTCTATTTTAGTTAAGAGGAAAAAAAAGTAAGGCTTTCTTAAGAAAAAATCTAAATCTCGAAGTTAGAATGGCTAAACATTTGTAATTTGAAAAATCAAGATTAATCTTTATTTATAGTCCACATTTGAATTTATACAAGACTAACTTCCAACTTAAAAAAAAAAAAAAAAAAAAAAAATAGCTTCATATAATTTATTATCAATAAAACTAAAAGCAAGTTAAATTGAATCTGTCATTACATATTCTAAATCTAATCTAACTAATTTGAATGAATCACACAACTAACTATTAATGTTGCTTATATAATACTTATAAAAATAAGCCACATAACATTAGGCCCTTGTGAATTTGCTAGTATTGTAAGTAATGGACGGACCCAGGATTTCAAGTTAGGGAGCCGGAGATAAGCATGAAAAAAAATAAATAAATAAATAAATAAAAACTTCAAATGTGCATCGTATATATTATTAACAAAAATCAACCAATACAAATACACAAAATCATTGTTTCTTAATATATTAAGATGCAATCATATCTATCAACAAAAAACAAAAGACACAAAACACTGCTATTTCTTAATACATTATCTATAAAAATGGAACTCAACACTGAATTATTATGCACTACCAACAAGCACTTTTCATAACTTTACCATTTTATTCCTTGAAAGTTGAATCAATGTTCCTCTTTTTATTACTTGTCTCTATTGTTGCTTGTTTCAGAATGTTTCGGGGTTTAATATATATATATAAATAAATTGTTACTTTTATATAAAATAATGAATTTAATTTAACTTTTTTTAGAAATCTTAAATAAGGTGGGATTAAAAAAAATATTTATTTATAATCTTATTCACATTTTATATAAGATTTTTAAACTTACTATTTACTTATGGCAATCTTGTAAATAAAGAAAAAATATGATTATTTGTAGGGATAATTACAATAAACCCACCTGAGGTTTGGCCTGTTTTCACTTTGCTTACCCGTGGTTCAAAACTTATCACTTTGCCCACTTGTACTTCAATCTGTTACTCCCCCATTGCCACCTCACCCTTAGACATTAGACAAACACGTTTTTATTCCAAATTAGAACATAACACGGATCAAACAACATGAACTCACTCTCTTTCCCTCACAAGCCCAAGGAATGCGAAAATCCATTCTACATCTGATATTGACATAGTGTTGCAAGTGTAAACCTAGACGAGCAATAGACGAGCAACGAGTTGTTCAGGACTAAAATCCTGGTAAGAAATCAGTCACTATTTGTGTTTTTACTTTGGGCTTGTGATTGTTTTATTGTTTTTAAGTAATCAATCAATGGTTAATGCTACATTTAATGGAATGAGAATATTGGTTGTGTTTGTTGATGTTTATGAAAAATGTGACCGCCTGTTCTTTGGATTTATTTGTTTATGGGCATTTTGTCTGTCGTGGTCATTATGTCTCACAGTGGACCCAAATTTCTATTGGGTTTTAAATTTTAGTGTTTGCATGTTTATTTAGTAAAACAGAATCAAAAGCAAAGCAGAAAATGTGGTCCCTCTTGTGTGTTGCAACCCAAAAGCAAAACAAAAACATGCAACTGTTTACTCTTTTGTTGTTTACAATTCTTTAATTGTTAAATGTATATGTGTTAAATGGTAATTTATTATTCCAAATGGATGATGAGGTGAAATTGGAGGTATATTATGTGGGTGCTTTTCTACGAAACCCTAGTTTAGAATACTTTGGGGAAAGTTGAAATAGTGTATAGGGATCCTGATTTGCTTAGTTATTTTGAGATAAAAAGTATATGTGAGGAATTGGGGTTGATGAACCATGTAGTGTTCATTATTTAGGTCCTGGGGCAACTTGGAGCAAGACTTGAGGCTCATAGAAGATGATCAAGATGTGGTACCCATGTGTAAGCTTAATGAGGGAGGGCCAAGAGACACCATCATACTGTATGTGGAGAGTTGTAATGCCCCACTTGTAGTTGAAGTTCCTGATGATGGAAGGGTTGGTGTAGGAGTTGGTGCAAGGGCTGTTATAGGGGGTGATGGTGCTGGTACTGGTGCAAGGGCTACTATAAGGGGTGTAGGGCTGTGTAGGGGCAATGCAGGAGCTGCTATAAGGGGTGATGGTCTGGAGGAGGAGTTTGATTGGTTGAATGAAAATTTGGAAGGAGAAGACTTTGTTAATGACATTTTTGGTGAGTCTTCTCCACCTCACACAGTGCAATATGAGCCTAATACTATTCCAACCACTTCTCCACCTCAGCCAAACATAGATGCACCTGGCCAAGCAATGTTCCTCCTCCAAACATAGATTTAGATGAAGAGTGGGCTGAACCAACTTTAGATGATGATATTACAAGTGTGGATAGTTCTGATGATGAGCAAAGACCTAGAAATTTGGAGTTCAATGAGAGGACTGATATGGAAAATGTTAGGTTGGCAAAAGGGATGAAGTTCCCAAACTCCCAGGTGTTTAGGAAGGCTTTGAGGGAGTATGTGATTCAAAATCACATTGATGTCAAATGGAAGTTGAATGAGAAGAAGAAGATTTCTGTACATTGTAAGAACAATTGTGGATGGAGGTGTTATGCCTCAATAGTGACTGGAGAGTGCACATTTGAGATCAAGACACTTTATCCTGAATGTACCTGCCCCTTAACATTTAAAAATGGGCAAGTTACATCAGCCTATGTGGCAAAGAAGTATTTGGAGGATTTTGTAAGAATCTTAATTGGGAAGTCTCCGGTGTTAAGTACCATGTGATGCAAAATATTTCAATTGATTTAAGTCTTAGTCAAGTGTATAGATCAAGGGGCAGCTAAGGGGCTGATAGATAGAAGTATGGCCTACTTAGAGATTATGCAGAAATGATATTAAGGACAAATGTAGAAAGTAGGGTGATTTTGCAAACATAAATAGAAAATAAGAATGCAGAACCCAATTTTAAAAGAATGTACATTAGGTACAATGCTCAAAAAGTTTGGTGGTTGTAGACCCTTTGTTGGGCTGGATGGATGCCGCTTGAAGGGTAGGTTTGATGGGCAATTATTGTCTGCCACTGCCAAGGATGGAAATGACAATATATTCCCAATGGCAATGGCTGTGGTTGAGTAAGAGAACAAGGAAAGTTGGATCTGGTTCTTAGAGCAGTTTGCAAATGACATTGGCAGGCCAGAAGAGCTCAATCTGGTATTCGTCAGTGACAGGCAAAAGTATTATCATCTAGCTCATGTTCATGACTTCATTACATGCTTACCTTGCTTACTGCTGACATTGAATGCTTACTTGCTTACTTGATTGCAGGGCCTTCTACCTACAATGGAGACTCTATTCCCAACTGTGGAGCACAGGTATTGTGTGAAGCACATATACAACAACTTCAAGGTTAACCACAAGGCATGGAGTTGAAGAGTGTACTGTGAAGGTGTGCTGGCACAACATCAGCCAGGAATTTGAGAGGGGATGGAGTCGATAGACCATCTTAAGAGTTTGGATGAAGAAGCTGGAAGTACCTGGCTGATATAAGCCTGCACAGTAAACCAGATCCATTTTTCTTCAAGAGCTTTGACAGATTGTATGGTAACAATCTAAGTGAGAGTTTTAACTCTACGATTGTGAAAGCTAGAGACAAGCCCATCTTATCATGGAATGGATCAGAGTAAGGCTTATGAGCAGGCTGTATATAAAAAAGCCTACAAGAATATGGTGGCAAGTTGTATCCCATTAAAAAGAGCAGTTAATTGGTGTAAGTTTT